>NW_027481883.1:0-466338 GCF_965637985.1 Blastobotrys vanleenenianus | reverse complement strand
CTTCGCTTGGCGGCTAAGCTTTGTCTATTTCTGTGAGGGCCGTTTGGTTAGTTCTCCGACCCCAACTTTGCGCTGCCGTGCAACGGTTGCTTGACCTTTCGGCATCCATCCCTCGGACGTCTGAGAGCTCTGCAGACTGCTTGCATCGTCACTAAATGGCAATACCGACCGTCTATCACACACCTCTACCAGCTTTCCATCCATCGTCCCCCTCCCCCCTGATCCCTCTCAACTCTGTCGCCGTAACGTCGTTTGCACAGCCGTGCGCCTACAGCCGCACGGATCCCGGATCACCGGGTCGATCATGGTCCGACACCGCCGACGCTTCCCGTATTTGCCGATGCTTGTAGTAATATCGCAACGTGGTGCAATGGATTCGAGGGCCAGCCCTCGAGCTCCCGTAGCTCCGCTTCGCAGAGAATTTCAGCTCAATTGGCGTCGATTTGGTCCTGAAATACGTAAATGTATATAGTCTTGGAACGAAGTGTCGCTAGAATGAGAAAGCTTTGGCTGAGTGGTGCCTTGCCAATTGCAGTTATGATATAGTGTGAGAACAGTAAAAGTAGTAATGGTATAGAATGGTAAGTGACGATAGTACCTAGTATTAATGGCAGTACTGGTGGTAATACACTGTAGTAGAAGTGACTGTAATTGTAATTGTAGTACAAGTGGTACCTGTAGTAGTACCGGGTACTAGTGTACATACAGGGTAGTATATAACGTAATAAGAGTAGTAAGAGTTGCAATTGTACTATATAGTAGTAATACGTAGTACCAGGTAGTAATGGTAGTAGTAATCGCAGTAGTAATGGCCGGTAGCAAAAGGTTGTATTAGCTAACGACAATTAGTAACAGCTTAACAGCTACATGTCTAGCATAGCAGTCAATGGCCCAGGGGGTAGAGAGAGAGAGAGAGAGAGAGAGAGAGAGAGAGAGAGAGAAATCTATATATTTGCCAAAAACTTGCCACGAGTGGCAATGAGCTTGACGGCCAGTAGGATCAAAGAGCCCGCAACTGCCATAGCACCAGAGTATATAATCAAGTTCGAGAACCCTGCCGTCGAGGGCACGTTCCCCTTGGGGAGGAGCGCACCGGCAACGACGGGCCCCAGCAGCGAGCCTACGCCATTGAACAGGAAGTTGACGCCCAGGCGCGACTGGTTGAGCTTGAGTCCGAACAGCTGGGGAATAACTGCCGGCACCAGCGCGGTGTACGGCGCACAGGCAACGCCAAACACAACACAGAACGTAATAAACAGTCCGCCCGAGGACTTTGCCGGTAACCAGAAGAAGAACTGGGACGCGCCCGTGAAAAACATGGAGATAATGAGCACATTGAGCCGCCCGAACCGGTCGGCCATCCAGGACCCCCACGTTCGCCCAATGAGCGAGCAGCTGTTGTTGAGCACTAAGATGTACTGAACGAGCTGCACCGGCAGAGCTCCCTGCGGCATGCGCGCGGCGTAGGTCGCGATGAAGATGATGGGCGGGAAGTAGCCAATGGCGCCAATTGCGGTGCCTAGCGAAAGAAGCGTGAACCTCTTGGACTTAACAACCCTAAAGTCTGGCCAGATCGACGTGCGCATGGCATAGCCATTGAGCCGCGGCTTGATGGTGACCAGCGAGATGACCATGAGTGGCAGGTACATGAATCCAATGATGCGCGTCGCCCAGGCGAACCCGACCTTGTCAAAGAGCCGGCGAGTGATAATGGGCCACAGAATGCCGCCAATCGAGGATCCTGAGGCGGTGATGCCCGACGCAATGGCGCGGCGCTTCTTGAACCACTCGGGCGGCACTGCTGAAGCCACCAGCAGGATAATACCGCCGCCGACGCCAAACAGCAGGCCGTGGCAGAGGATAAGCGCCCACAGTGTGCCCGAACTCAGCGAAGTCAGCATGAGCGAGAGCGCGCATGTCAGGTACCCGACGACAATGGCGCCTCTGAACCCAACTTGCGCAACGATGGCCACGGCTGGCACCGACGCTACGTATATGATGCACGGCTGGAGCGCTCCGATGAGCGAGATAATCGCCTTGTTAGCAGTGGGCATGGTGTCTTCGTAGTACAGCTGGTACACGCCGAATGCCTGGACCTCGCCGAACGAAGCGAACAGAATGCAGAAGGTGCCAATGAGAACGACCCATCCCCAACCGCCTTCTGGGAAGTTCTCGTCGGCATCTATTTCGCTTGTAACCGGCGAGGCTGGTCCCAGTTCGTTGACCGTGAGGTCGGCTGGTTGAGTCAGCTCTACTACGGGTGCTTTTCCACCGGACCCGTCCATCTCGGTCTCGTCCAGACCCATGAATTCTTATATTCTCCTTTTACTGGCTAATGGTGGAGGCTGAGAGACTTTAATCTAAAGACCTGCACGGCACTATTACTAAGAACATGCCAGGGCCGTTACCCGCCATAAGCCAATGTGAGAGGGAATATAGCCGCCTTCTCCCCGGATTATCGACATATATTCTCCCCACATCCCTGTGACGGTCGGGATCCGACGACAACACTCACACCAGAGTCGGGGCTGACGAACGCTATTGGGGAGTAGGGCCGCTCATAACAGGCGGACCCCGCCAATTCAGCAGCTTTAATCTTATTGGGAGCTGGTAATTTTCCAGCAACCTATGAGTCCAATTATGCCGGTTTATATAGGCTTCTGATATCGTTTTCTCATGTTGAGGTTAACACACCCATACGGGCTGATCTCGGAGACAAATGTCTCTCGTTTGATCGATCGTCATTCAACTCTGCAGTCGACACAGATACATCGAGTTACGCACATGGGTATAACATGTATGTACAGAAGCCTCAAAATATGCTGTGCATGTAGAAGCTTGAGGGTACAATACCCCTGAGGATCAAGACACCAAGTGTGCGGCTGAAGCACATTCCAATGACACAACTAGCCGTATGGCTACCAGATGCGGTACATTCCATAGCAATAGGCATGCTTCCGATAGCTGCGGTCAGATAGATAACATTCCAGTAAACAATAAACAAATACAAAATGTCGAGGTCTAGGCGATTGTGGTAGCCATATAGAGTTTTCCATATCACGAGGGGGTTCTTGAAATATATCAAAATCCTGACTTCTACATCATATCATGGCCGACGCGACAGCTGCCGACGGATGGGGACAGACACAAACTTCGAACAAAAAAGTTGATGCAATCGTCATCAACTACTCTAGCAAATACAACCCCTGCTTTCCCTCAACGACCCGCTCCCCTGCCCGACCGCATCAACAGCCCTCACAGAGAGTTGATACAAGTGTTGTCAACGGCTCTAGCGAATACAGCACAACGACTCAGACCACTACTCAATCGCACGTTCCGTCCATACTTGATACCAGCGCCGTCGAGTGCTCTAGCGAATATAGCACCTACTTGTGTTCAATGGCCACTTTGATCCGATCCTCACCTCAATCGCATGTTCCTCGTCGACTGCTTGACAAGTCTGAGTCAGCGGTAGGGCTTGGTGTCTATGCGGGCCACGAAGATCAGATGTTCCATTATGAAAGCTTCCCTCGTCGAGCCTCAATCCCGGGCTTTTCCCCCCAATCGTCCTCCAGGCTTGACTTCTCTGACTCGGATGCCAACTCGCCGCATTTCAATTTCTCGCCATACCCAGACACTGCGCCATCGCCATTCACTCCATACGAGGCTGATTCGCATGCCAGTTTTGTCACTGTACACCAACAAAAAACAGCATACAGGTCTTTAACGGACCAAAAAAGCCTAAACTTTCAGGATCAGGACACGGCCCTACATTTTCAGGAAGATGCTAGTCTCGATTATCAATCCAGCCTAGGCGGACGAGAAGATACAAGTCTTATTTATCAACCCAGACGAGACGGACAAGAAGATACAAGTCTCGATTATCACCCCAGCCACGGACAGAAGAACCGATACAGTTATCCAGTCGTGGCTCCAGAGCTCCCGCATTGCCCATTGGAAGTTACTCATCCAATTAATACCGGCTATTTGCCCTGGTAAGTTTATATCCCCATTAGCTCGAGACATTGCCCGTGAGGACTCGGAAATATTCTAACTTTAAATCCTTATAGTACACTACAAAGACGATTATTGGGCCCAATAGAACAGACCCTGCATGGCCAAGATGCAACGGCACTTGTGCCCATATACAATGCCTTGGGGAGCCCTGCTGCACAGTTCCCATTTATCAATTCACTCAAAAGCGTTGCATCGGAGAATCAATTCCTGAATGATATGACTGCGAGAGCAGCCAGCCAGCCACCACCAGCCACACCGCCTTCATTGGTGCAAAGCGATTCCACTACTAGTAATGTCTCGCGCCATGAGCGGTCCCCGAGCTTGTCAGTAATTGAAAACCCACCTCCTCAAGCCCCGCCTCCCACAGCCCTGCTGCCGCAGCCCCCTGATGCATTTAGACCGCCAGTAGACTTGGGAACTGCCGCAATGGCCGCATCTTTGACACGACCGGACGGCAGATCTGAGCTGCTGACAAGACCGCCGCAGAACCCGCTGCCGCTTCCAAAGAACAGAAGAAATTTGTTGTCAGACGAAGGAATTGATCTCTTTGAAACCCGCAACCAATACAGAAGGAACCCCACAGAGCATACCATGATCCGGCCCCCATTGAGCACCTATCATACGAGGTATTCCTCGCTCGAAGCAGGAACGCCTCTGAGCACACATTACCCGAGCTTTCCAACTCTGCCATTTGGCTCTGGCGCACATATAGCTACAGAGAAACTATCTGCCGGAGACAGGACGCTAGGAGAGTCGCTAGAGGTCGACAACTTCGGTCGTCCGGTTTGCAGGCGAGAGCTTGCCCGGATGATGCTTGTCTTGTTTATCCTTTTCCCGCCTCTATGGCTATTAATGGGCACTGGGTTCTTGGACGAATCCATCGGTGTCATTCCGACGTTGGAAAAGCGTCTGGCGTTATTGCTTGGTTTGTCCTTCCTTATTATCGCCATTGTTTGCATGGTTGTTGGCCTAACGCTTGGCTTATAACAGGGAACTATAGAGAATAATCTACATTGCAAAAGTGCGTTATACCACCCCAGTAGTACCACCCCAGTAGGATACAGAGATGTTAACACACACGGTCATTAGGATTTGTACTTAGTCTTGGTTGAGCAATTCTTCTGGCCAAGATACCGGTAGTAAAAATTCAGCTACTGGCCCACGTCCATCTATATATTCTGATTATCAGTCCATTGTGATTCCAATTAACGGGAAGCTCCATCGTTTTATTTTTCATCCAATACCATCAGTGATTTCTGTACTTAAAAGTTAGAGTACCGTAACTACCGGGATTGAAACGTACCGGTACCTATTTCCATCTTGCCAGAATTCCTAGTATACCCAACTCTGTTCAAAGTTCTTAACTCATGAACATATGGAAGCTTGACTGTTATATATAACTGTATTTGCTATTTATTTAGGCAACAGTAACATAATAACGGTAATTCTGTTTACCAGACCGATAAGCTATTCTCTGCCGTGAACCATTTTTGTTACCGTGGTAGTTATTTTAGTCATCCGAGTTTCTGACCGTTCCATACGTCTCTCTTCGTCGATGATACGATATTCACTGCGAGGATCGCTCCCCTAGCCGTCAGTGCCCTTCATAGTGACAGCTTGAATAAACGAGACGTCAGACTTCATAAAACGAGATGATGCAAAGGTACCCCGTCTTTCTCGCGGGCCTTTATGCGGCAGGGGTTAAAGTTTTCCAGGGGACCCTCCCAAAACCCGGATACAAGTTACCGTTAAGCTCTTACAACGCTATTTTGAGATCAAGCATGACGTTGAAGGAAGCGACTGCTAACACCACTTTGGTACACATTGAAGAAAAGCCAGTAGAGCGTAAGCCCGACCATGTGTCGGCCATACTGAATGACTTGAATACAAACCAACGCAAAGCGGTAGAGTTTGACCCGCATGGATCAGTGCAAATCCTGGCCGGCCCAGGTACTGGCAAAACGAAGACCCTTACCTCGCGGGTAGCCTATCTAATTGAGCAGGGAATTGACCCGAGTCACATTGTGGTCATGACTTTTACCAATAAGGCTGCACAGGAGATGAAAGAGCGAATTGAAAAGCTTACCCAGAAAAGAGCGCCCGGACTTAAGATTGGCACATTCCACTCAGTGTGCTACCGGTATCTCGTGTTCCACGGCAAAAAGGTTGGGCTAGACCCCAAACGGATGTCTGTAGTCGACGAAGATGACGCCAGGACGCTGCTCAAGGACATTGTGAAGAGCGACCCGGTGCGTACTCGATACAAAGACCAGCAGATCCCAACTCCAAAGCAGGCCCTCAAAGAAATTTCGCGGTGGAAGAACAAAGGGTTCACCCTCAAGAAGTTCCTCCAGCAACACGGCAGTGATCCTCTGGCAGTGATCTTTCGACTCTACGAGAGCGAACTGGTCACTGCCAGTGGTGTTGATTTTGATGACATCCTTCTTAAGGCGGTAGAACTTTTCGACCATTTCCCCAAGGTTGTCGAAGACCTTGAATGCGTGCTTGTAGACGAGTTTCAAGACTCGAATTCCGTCCAATTAGATCTCTTGAAGTTCATGGCCTGGAAGAAGAAAGCAGTCACCTTTGTGGGCGATCCGGATCAGAGCATTTATTCGTTCCGAAATGCCCAACCCGAGAACTTCAACTTACTCAGTGAGTACTTCCCAGGAATCGCGACCATATACTTGGAACAGAACTACCGGTCGACGCAGGTTATCTTGGACCACGCCACGGCACTGATCCGGCAAGCCCAGAACCGGCTGGGATCCGATCGACAGCTAGTTGGAAGGAAAGGATCGTACCTTAAGCCCTGCTTGGTTAAGCTCGCGGACAACGAATCAGAGTGTGAAACCATTGCTAATTACATCTCCTACCTCATTGAGAGCTCAGGCGGACTTTTCAAGTACAGCGATATTGCCATTCTGACTCGAACTAATATGTGGATGCGAAGAATGGAGTCCCGGCTTGTTCGCCGACATATCCCGTATTCGCTGTCCGGCGGGTTCAGAATTTGGGATAGAGTAGAGGTCAAGACTATGATCTACTATCTACGAGTAATTTTCTCCGGTACCGATAAACTTGCCATTGCATACACGTTGAGGATGCCCAAGTCGCGAGGCATCAGCGGAGAGCTTCACCATCAGCTGGTATCTCTTCCTGTTGCGAAAGGGCAGACACTCTTCGATCAGATCAAACAGCGTGCCTCGCACTCCAGTGTCCCTGAGTACATGAGAAACGCCATCCACAGTTATGTTCAGGTGATTGAGAAGGCCCGCGAAATGATTGATGAAAACAATCCAGACACCGTGTGCAACATAATTACATTCTTGGAAAACACTCTCCATATTGCAAAGGATTCTGCAACCAAGTCTCTCACAGAGGAAAAGCGAAATGAAGGCATTGAATTCCTAAAGGAACACGTCCGAGGGCTCAGCAAAGAGAAAGAAAATGCCGCCGAGGATCAGGGAGTCGGAGAAATGAGTTTCCTGCATAATTTCCTGCTCATGCATACTCTGGACCCGGGTCACGAGGCAGAGAAAAAGGATGCAGCGGATCAGGTTACAGTATCAACTGTCCATAGCGCCAAGGGCAAGGAATGGCCAGTAGTGTTTGTTGTCGGTTGTGCCCAAGCGACGCTAGAGCGTTGTCCCGAGGAAGAATGGGATGAGGAGCGACGCGTCATGTTTGTAGCAAATACCCGCGCAAAGGTTCTCTCATTCATGACCTGGCCCGAGTACTACAGTGCCTACAACAACGAGCCTTCGCGCACTGACTTGAACATTCTGCTTGCAAATGAAACCACTATAGGCAAGTGCAGGAGGTCCGTTGGTAACATCCCTCCGCTCGTCAGGCCGTGGCTAGTGAGCATGGCGAAGTTCCTGAATAGACCTGAGCCAGCTCTGGATGGTGGATTTACATCGGCTGCCACGATGCTGAAGAAAGATGGACCGATGGGAAGTGGATTCACATCGGCTGCCACGCTCTTGAACAACGATGAACCCGCCGTAAAGCGGCCTGCTCAGGTCAAAAACGCACCTGCGAAAAGGCCAAGGTATGGAAGGAAGCGGTAATGGCTTTCGGAACACGGTTTAGTTGTGCCAGTTGGTATATAACATTGTTCCTGTCCCTCTTTCTGATCCCTAATACCCATATATGAAAATTGTATTCAATTGAGCTCAATTGTTGAAGTCATCCTGTCTAGCAGCTAGGCTATCTTTGGAGAGAGAGCGCGAGAGCGAGTGCTCGCTATTAGCGCGCGCGTAGTACACGTACGTCACCGTGACGACTTTTTCGCTTCCGACGGGGGTTCCTCTCATCCTGTCTTAGACAACTTCCCACGAGTGCGGCTCAACGCCAAGTCTCAGACATTTTGCGGCTCTTTTCAAGTCGTGAGGCTCGTGCGGCTGTTTGAAGTCGTACGTGTACGTGCGCTTCTGATACTTGGTTCAGCTAAAAACATTTCAGTTTCAACTGGTTGTTTTAGCATTTGGGATAGAGTTCTATATACGGTAACCGATAAGCGATCGCGTTTTACAGCACCAGAAGCGGTCGAATAGTGATTCTGTATCACAAATCCAATGTGATCTCATATCGTCTTGATTGCTGATCTTTCGATGATGGCGTGACATATGATAATCTCTGTGGGTTGATTGGCAATACAGGCGCTGCTGAATAGTCCTCGAAGCTAGTCTCGTCTAAAGAACAGGACCGGTGATATTGCGGACGGAGGTACAAAATACTTCGGCCTCTAATCGTGGTGGTTAGTATGTGATCCAATCGGAATATCAATCCCAGACTTACCTGTATAGCGTAATAAATAACATTTAAATCTCTCTTCTGGTCGCTGGTTTTCTCGACATTTGAGAATAATGGGGGATAAAGGCTTATCATCCTGCTGCTGAAAGACTCTCTATCGGGTTTCCACGCGTCCTTAAAGCCAAAATCCAATGTATCAAACACTGAATTCACCGTGAAGTGGTAATAAGTAGGTGCAAAGTTTTCCTACCCGCCTGTATTTGACTGCGCGCAATCAATTACATACACTACGTCAAGAAGGTTTTCCCTCATGCTATCAGCGGTCTACCGCTGAGGAAATCGATCCCGTCTACCTTTAACTGCTACTGGATATTGTTATATTATATTAAAAACCTCATGTACTTCGATTAGTCCTCCTTCGCCCTAGGCAACGGACTTTAATAGATTATTATTAATAAGTCGGTGCGAAGTTCCTTAAAATAACAATACAGGACATAACGTAACGTTCTATCTCCTCATAGAAAAGTTTGAAAAGAGTGAAATCAAGAAATATTGTCCGGGACTCAAATTGAGCAATTTCATTAGTTCTCTGAAGCTTTTTGTTTTCTGCCAAGGGTTATGATCTTTTTTAGCCTCATAGAACCAATATCTTCTAAAAATGCCGATGCCAACTAACTCATCATGCGACGACATCATCGATTGAGAAGAATATATTTGAATGGCAAATGATTACGAAAAGTTGAACAAAGTCCATACCAGCTCAATTTATAATTTCGAAATACAAGTACGTATACTGCAGTAAATATCGGCTATAGCGAGTTTGCACGCACAATGTGTTATTTGTAACAGTTTAGAAGGTCTCTAATAATAAAGATCTGTTAGCTACCGGTATTCTCAATTGTCCCCAATTGTATCTGGCACTAGATCTATATGTATCGCTTTTGAGTGCATAAGCATGGAGGTAACAAACTACACTGTTTCAGCTGATAGCACCTCACACACCCTGTTGTCTAACGACTACTTAAGGCGGAACATTGTGTCAGAGTGTTATCTCGCATAATGCGATATAAAGCGGGGTGTAAATGATACATGGGACTGGATAAGGCAAGCTACCACACAACTTGGTGTGAATCAGTGTATTCTTGTATACAAAGTGTGGATTTTGAGTCGAATCCAGATCAACGCCAAGAGCATATGGCGCAATTTTTTTTTGAATTTCTTTGAGAAGGATCCATGGATCGGCGACACGAATAATTGAGCTAGTAGCGTGGACCCGTTTGTGGCCACAGTCAGACTATCCCCCTTACCGCCAACATGAGTTCTAGTATACTGCAATTTCAAACTCGAGTTAGTACAGTCGACATCACATAATGGCGAACAATTGTCAAGAATATGGATACGTGCCAGTAAATCCAAGTGGGCAAGGGAAGAGAAGGTATGTTCTCAAATACACGTTCTCGTCGTCAATAACTAACGTTGGTAAATACAGCGGCCCTAGCGACTCCGCAGCTCCTAACAAGAGGGTCAGATATGAATGGGAGTCCGAAGATGTCCCCTGCGAGGACCCATGGCAGCAACAACGACAGAAGAGCAAGATCGTTTGGAGTGAAGACTTGGGATTTGTAGTCAAAAAAATCCTAGAAAGGGATAATATTGCACAGCTAAAGCATTTCAAGGACTATAAACAAGAAGCGGAACCTCATAGGGGACATGCTCGTGGGGAGGCGTTACGTGAGGAATTTTTTGAATGTATAAAGAGTGCTCTCAAACGGAGGCACTGGGATTGGAGGAGTGGTGCTATCGAAAACGTACTCGAAATTGCGAGGAAAAACGGTATGTCGATTGACATCGGAAGAGATGATTACGACTGCTATTTCGCCTATTATATGGGGCGGATCGTCTTTGATAAAGACGGTAATATCAGAGCTCGTGATAACCGACACAGATTAGACAAGTTCATGCACTGGGTGGTCTCCGGAAAATCGCTTGAGCCAATTGTTGCTCTGTTGAAGGGGTATGAAATAAGGAGCAACCTTCTGCGTCCTCATTATCCAGTTTTTGAGGAATCCTAAAATGGGGCCACCCGAAAAATACCATGAAATTACAACTATTTCTGAGCGTTATTATGATCCATACTCCGGTTATCCTGACCCATTTGCTATTGACGACGATCGAATCGAGCGCATTGAACAGTTTATGGGAGCAATAAGAGCCCTGGATAAGTACTTGCACGAGCCAAAGGAAAACTTCATCCAAGCAAGGATCGAATATTACCTGTACCTATATCGTGTTGCACAAGACCAAGCGAGGATTTCTCCTTCCTGCGAAGCCCCGTATCTTTTTGAGGCGCTTATCGATGAAATGGGTGGAAGCATTAACGCCGTACCTGAGTAGGCTTGAAGTGAACGGTCTAAGCCCTCTCGCCGAGGAGTTGCATAATCAGGAGCCAGAAGACGATGAGCCAGAAGAGGATGAGTCAGACTTCGAGGAAGATCCATTCGATAATATGGACATTGATGGCCCTGACACTGACATCTTAGATGAAGTACACTCCTCTATCGACTCTTATGGGCAATTCGCTGAGAAGTGCAAGAAGCTTCTCAAGTTGTATCCAGCAACTGCAGTATTTATGGCTGCAGCGAGTCTTATCTCGCTTAGAACGGCAAATACCCTCGGCAAGTGGATGGCACACCTGGGGGCTCATGCGGAGTGATGTACAAATGTGTACTGCAGAAGCAATTATGAAAAGGATGAGAAAATTCATCGAACAAGAAGCAGGAAATCCAAACCCAGCGGCCCAAAAAGTACTTTTCTGCCCAAAAAAGTGCATGGCTTATACTGGGCAAGCAATGTCGAGCGATACTTGTCAGCAGTGTCTACAGCCCAAGGACAATTCCAGCTATTTCTTCAAATTCTCATTGTGTGAACAAATCAAGAAATGGTTTAATGATCCAGATTTGGCGAAGTCCATAAGGGATGAACTGTCTAGGTCCACGCAACTGGCATCTGATGGAGACGTAACTACCCTTGGATCGGGCTGGATTCAACAGCTCCGAAGCAAAAAGGTATCGGGAAAGCACTCTACGAAAGGGGAGTTGGCGTCAGACGTTCACTATTTTGCTGATACTAATGATTCCATCGATCTCACTTTTACTCTAACGTTAGACGGAATCAGCCCCTATGGCTCCAAGAGTGCAGACTGGTGGGTTCTCATTCTAGTCAACAATAGCTTCCCACCGCAAGCAAGGCACAATGCAGAGAATATCTTTATACCGATGGTTTTTCCAAAGGCACCAAAGAAAGACCTTGATGGAACGCGAAATGATAATAGTTTCTTCCAGCCTATTGTTGACGAATTCGCTGAGTTAACCGTCTATGGCGTCAAGGTGATGGACCGGTATTTGGATAAGGAAGTTACTGTTCGAGCGCATTTAACACAAGTCTCCGGAGATATACCAGCCATATCATTTGCGATGGGAATGCTTGGACACAACAGTACACACCCTTGCCGAGCTTGCTCGATAGAAAAGACTGGTCCTGGAAAGCTTAGGGGCCTACGATTCCCGGGGCCCGAAGTTGCGTCAAGAACAGAAGAGGATGTCAGTCGGAATATGATGGACCGAGCGCTTGGTACGCGAACCGGCATCCGTGAGTATTCTGTTTTTATGGATCTTCCAACAATCTGCTTCCCG
This sequence comes from Blastobotrys vanleenenianus, assembly GCF_965637985.1. Lineage (NCBI taxonomy): Eukaryota > Fungi > Ascomycota > Dipodascomycetes > Dipodascales > Trichomonascaceae > Blastobotrys > Blastobotrys vanleenenianus. The sequence continues at coordinate 453,871 of NW_027481883.1, read as the reverse complement.
TGGTCTTTTATACCCGATTACATGCACTTGGTGCATGTAAACTGTTCAAAAACACTTTTCAGCATTCTCAAAGATGATCGCTGCAACCTTCGGGGTCCGGCATCATTAAGCATGCTGGATTCAGTGACCCGAAAGCTGAACAGACTTCCAAGTGACAAAGGCGGAGGAGATTATCCAACAGAATTCTTTTCCAAGGGAAGAGAGAGTAACACAAAATCAATTGTGTGGAAAATGATGATTGAGCATTTGGGGCTCTATGTTCGTGCAGCAGGGCATCTTGATGAGATTGCACGAGCCGTCTTCGAGTTATTGTACATTCTTCGGGAGCTGAGTCGGCGGAAACTTTGCAATGCAGACCTGGACTGTTTTGAGTTGAGGATTTCGAAAAACATTGAATATCTCGACACACGTCAACTTCCCGGGAAGTATTTTACCGTTCCTATGCATATGCTTCTTCATGTTATCGAGTATATTCGGCGGAATGGCCTACCGAGAGATTTTGGTGCTATCCAATGGAGAGGAGCTGTGCGAAGGTTAAGAAACTTAAGCAGAGCTGTGCCAAACCATTTACTGCTGCCAATAACCGTCTGCTTTTCGCAAACGCGGCTCATTTAACTGGATTGTTCAAGACAGAAGATGAGACCACACGCCAACTAGAACCGCTATTCGACAAATCAGGACAAGTTTTTCCAGAGGAGGTTATAGACGAATTCTTCCAAAAGTTTATGAAAGACCGAAATGCAGATATCACTCAAAGGATAGCTGGAGAAGCTGGTAACTGGTATTTTACATGGTCACCGGTGTGGTTTGGCCAAGGTCGATTTACAACCACAGCCGGAAACAAAAAGGAAATGAAGAGAGGGATAATTGCCGAGGTAAAAGATGAAACGGCAATCCGGTACATCCGCGTCAAGGGATTTGTGAAAGTCAATTACAAGCTTTCGGAGGAAGTACCTGAAGCTGTGAGATGCGACACTGAATACAAAGGGAGCGTAGCTTGCATTACTGGCGATAGTCTAAAGGAAACGCCAATCGGAGAGTTTGCAACTATGCATTACGCTAACAGTTGCGGCGAAAAAAATATCATTTGGCCCAGCTGTGTACGCGAATCCTCAGTCGCGTGTTTGTGTGCCTCTGAACTCGATCATTCAGATCTATGCATCAATAGAAGCACCACCTACTCAAGATGTGAGATATCTTATACCAATGGGCAATGATCTGGAGGATTGAATTAGGGAAGAGCAGTAGTACTCTTTGGTTTATTTTTATTCATGTGGGATCTACCGGTACTACTTTTGCAAAAGCTGAAAAAAAAAACGTTCTGAAACCTATTGCAATTATATACAACAATACTACGCACTCGAAGACATACGTAGACGTGTACAATCTATTAAGCCATCATATGGTCACTGTGCATAAGTGGAAAACCAGCACTGGAAAACCAGCACAATCGTCAGCGGAAGAAGATACGACAATTTGATCCAAATTCTGCGACTTTTCGACCTTTAAGGAAGTTTTATCTATTTCTATCGACTATATTTCTTTAATTATGTACAATTTAGGAGTCGATTTGGGCTTCTTATTTTAAAATCAATACTGCTGTATTCGGCTCAGTCTGTTGGACATAATGATGTATTTTTTATCTCTCAATTACCGAAAATGAGGGAGTAATTTGATATTCAAATTTGAAAATCGCTTAAAAAAAGTAAATCGATCGGAGTTGGGAAATTTTACTATGGGAAAATTCGAAAAAGTCGTCACGGTGACGAGCGAGGCTACAATTGGATGAATTAGTAAACTTGTTAATCTCTGTGTATACCACATCACAGAATATATCTCAGCACTAATCAACTGGAATACTAGCTCAACCTCAACGTGTTTGGAAGACGAGTGGAATAGGGGAGGAAGATAGGCTACGCGATATGGATGTGGATACGGTCATCTCGCTAATAGAGAGCTCATCCAATCGAAAGCTCGGAACTAATGATGGAGGGCCGACGAATTTTTTTTTTTCGGATTCAAATACATGGAATAATCGAGTATTTACCCCTCAGTGCCTTTCAGAGGCCACTGAAAAGCTGGAGAAGTCGATAAATGAATTATTGGTGAGCAGCAATACTTGTAAAATTTATTTCTCTAACCGTTCAGAATTCGTTAGTTGAGCTATGCGATGATTACCGGCCCCAGAATGTAGAGCCTACTGAGAGCGAGGAGTTCCTAGCGGCTGATTTGAGAGCTAAGGAAGCTTATCAGTCGGCATTGGACGACTTATGGATTATTCGAAGCGCGTTCAGAGAGGTGGAATCGCTAAAGGAGATTGGCGAAATATCCAATGCACTCACATCTCTGCACATGGTCTCGGCAAAGTTGAAAAAGTTTGGATCGGACCATCCAGGGAGTCAACTGCATGCTGTCTTGGTCAACAAAGCAGACGATCTGTCTAGTGAACTTCGAGCATTGATAAAAGAAAGCTGGGAGAAAATGGTGGATATCAAAAAGGGATCATCGGGGTATTCGCTGACGGTTTTGAGTGAAGTGGGACCGCTAATGCTGGATCAGGTGCATGAGGCACTGATGCAAATTACCCCAAAGGGTCCAAACTCTGCTTCGGAAAAACTACTCAGCGCAATGGAGACGATGATATTCGACCCCATACTCGCATTGCAGGCTTCTGATGTGTCTATTAGCGGAAACGAGCTCACTGTTTCCATCAACAAGGAAGCCAATCTATCGGTTGAGAAACTGTTGTGTATGATCCGAGAGGTTATCGACTATTTGAACACTCGTTTCGATGGAACTGCGTTGAAAACTGAAATATCTAACCGGTTCTCATCGCTGGTGACGAGACAACTTTGTGGAACCAGTCTGCCGCGTCTCTTCCCTCCTGAACCTACGGAAGTTCCTGCGTTCCAAGAAGAGCTACGCAAGTTAATAGACTTTCAGGATTATGTTCAGAGATCTGCGAGGTGGAATAAGATCTGCGGCCTGGAGGCTTTCATCGACGATTTCCCTAATGAATGGCTACGATGCAGAAGAGCGAATTATCTTGATTTGCTTAGAACGGAGCTGCTAAGCGGCTTTGATACTAGGAGGATTGTCGATCCGCAGGCGAATTTCCAGGATCAGCAGCCTCGACATACAGCAGCTTTGCAGGAGCCACAACCATCACACAATGATGGAAAAAATGATGTATCCAAAGACTGGAACACTGCTTGGAGCGATGATGATAACAATGACGGTATGGCAAATGCGCATACAGGGGAGGAAGACGATGGCGTTGATGCCGATGCTTGGGGCGTGGACACTGATGATTGGGGCTGGGACGAGGAAGAGCAAGGGAATGCGCTCTCTGCAAACGCTCATTCCAAGGAAGGAAGACAGCCGAAGGAGGCCGTGGCCAGAAATGGTCAGAATAACAACTTCAGCGCGGCTCAAATGTGCACGGTGACTACACAGCTGGATAAGCTTCTTTCGATCATAGAGCAATATGCTGAAGGAGTTGAGGATCGCAGATCATTTAGCAAGCAACTGAGTGACTTTTTGGCACTATATAGAGCACTCTCGCCGCTTGCATATAAGGTGATCTTTTCGCCTGTGGTCATCTACAATGATGTTAGTGTGTTCATTGACCGAGCAACAAGGCATGAAAATGGCGCGCTCAGATATGTGTCTGATGCGGATTGTACCCAAATGGTTGACTTCGCAAGGACAAATTTGGAGGAATACGTCGAATCAAGGCGCAGCCTGCTCTCTGAGCAGTTATTGCGCGCGAACGGATTTGCGAATTGTAACCCAGACCAGGATCTCCTAACGTGCCAGTCTGTGGTGGATCAGTGCGTTCACCTCATTTCTGAATTTTATTCGGAGACTCTGCACAATGCATCGTTTGCGATCACATGTAGACTTGTTGGCACCCTCGTTGAATATCTCGTGACATCAATGATGACTGGAATTGAAAGTCAGAGCGATATTTCGGCAGTTGAATGCGACGAACTTAGCAAGCTGATTGAAGGAGTGTCATCGCTTGCAAGGTTATTTTTGCCGGATAGTGAGGGCGGGGAAGAAACAAGCGTTGCGGCTGCAGCTGCACTGAACGCCCCGTCGTGGATCAAGTTCCAGTACTTTGGCGAAATCCTCAAGAGCAATCTTGTTGACATTATGAGCAATTTCAACGACGGGCTGTTGGGTGATTTCTCCGCTACGGAGCTGATTGGCTTGATCAGGGCACTATTCGCCGAGTCCGAGCACCGTCACAGGGCCATTAACGACATCTTACGAGCAAGTAAATAACGCAACAGAATCCCTTTATTGTGTCAGAACTGAGTGAGAAGAGTGTTATTATTTTTTAAAAGGCGTTGCACGAATCGGCAAGATATATTTACAGCAACTCGTCCGATGCAACGAGGGGCAAGAAGGGATATGAATTTGGTTTGAATAGCTAGCAGTAACACGCCTCAATTGTTCTAAAGAGGCTTAAGGCGACTTCTTGTGTCGCTTCCGTGCGTGGGACGTTGCTTCAGAGAATGTGCGAATGCTCCAGGAATCCGGCGGGGAGAGCTGATCCATAGACAGCTGTTTCTGGTCGGTTAGTACTTTATAGTATGCGTATTGCAGGCGCATTTTCAATCCATGCGCAAGTTTTAGGCAGCGTGGAGGTAATTTTGGAGTCTTTCGCGACGATGACGGGGGCGGTGGAGGTGATGCCCACTTCTGTTGCTCAAGAGTATTGTCGGCTTTAACTTCGAATGACTCGCACTTTGTATTACTGAGACTAGTGCTTGAAGGAGGGGTAGTCACTGATATAGCATCACTGCTGCTCGAGAACGACGCTGTTCTGTCGGCAATTGACCCGTATTCTTTCCGCGGTGACGCATCCCTCTCTTCATTTTCAATGTCGCTTTTGGTTACATCTTCCAAATTTTGCTTTTTTGGAGAGTTGGGGTTTGTCATGCTTGACGAGGTGTCCGGTTTGACTGTTAGCTTGTCGTCATCACGCTGCGACGCATCTCGATATTTGCTTTCGGCATCGTTTTTGGCTGTACATTCGTCATTTCTATTGGAGGAATCAGAGCTCGCTGGATTTAAACGCGTTTCTGGTTTGGTAATAACGCCGGTCTCCCGCTTTGTCGAAACTTCTTCAATGGCTGCTAACTGGCTTGTGTCGTCCTTTTTTTTGATGTCACTACCGGCTTGGGTAGGCGTGTTGTCTTCATTGCTACTAAGAACCTGGAATTCATTATTCTTGGTTTCTGGCTCGTTTGTGCCTCTGGTATTAGTGATTTCGGTCAGAACGGGCCTCTCCATTGTTTATTCACGTAGCAATGAGAATTGGCCTGTGCTAAAAATATAAATTTACAACGTCAAAGGGCCAGTTAGATGAGTGCTTGGAGATATTCCGCAAGAGTTATGCGGTAAGAAGGATAGCAGAAGTATGGTGGTATGAAGGCAGAAATATCAAGCCTTTTATTTTACGCGTTGTATAGCTTAACGCGCCTCCCTCCCCCGTGAACTTTATGTTTTCGAATTAAGCTGGACATTAAAACGCGTCGCTAATGACGCGTTCTAATTTATGTCTCCCTCCGCGATACATGCGCGTCCGGGGACGCGCTTGAATGACGCAGATCAACACCTAAACCTCATTAGATATTTTAAGCTGGCCTTCGCGGTATATATTCAACCCACTGAGTTTTTTCTCGCATTTATATTTATCCATGTCTCTATATTCAAGTTTCAGAGCCTCAGTTCGCGTCTAAAATCAGGATTTCTAGCCCTGTCTGACTCGGACGAGTGATATTCACAATGTCCTTGCAGCACAGAGACTCTCAAGGCTTGGGCCATCTGTCAATGCACAAGCAAAATAGATGCACCCAACGTGACATATAAGCACTCACTACCAAATAGAAAAAAAATAGAAAAATAGCCTAACTCAAAATGATGGCAAACTAACCATAGGCTTCCCTTGCCTTATAAGAGTTCCGCCCCCCCCCATGGCCGTACTCCTCTAATCAAAAAAGACACATTCCATACTGAAGTATACGCCGGGATATGCGTCCGTAGGCGGTACATGCAGGAACGCCGCTCCCCAAACCTCCCAACCGACAGGGCAAAAGTAAACAAAACACCGCGGAAGGAGCCCATCATCCATTAGATTTGTCTGTTTTGACTGGCTGGTCTTGTAGAAGGTAGAAGACACAATCGTTCTCCCTAGCAGAAATAGCGCCAACTTTTTTTAACCAGTAACCAAGTTTGGGCAGATACAACGAACAGAGACTCTGGACTCACAGCGCTCAAAAGGTCTAATATTCCACTGCAGCACGATCTGATAAGCTGTTTTTGATCGAGCTTTTCTTAACTGACTTGACTTAACTTGGTCGCCTTTGGTATATCGACCGAGGGCTTGGACTTCATCCTTATGGAGACGGACAAGCCAGCGACTCCTCCGGAGTCTCACGCATATTTGCCATCGCCTATTCCTTCGGCGACCGTCATCAAGAACCCCGGGGTTGTTTCTCAACCGAACTATGACGATACTTCCGTACTGACCCCAGACCTGCCTCCCCGAGTGGAGAAGGACTACGCTGAGAGAACCGCTGTCGGCGAGTCGAGCCCGATCCGCAGAGGTGACCTCACTGGCGGCGGGCGTGGTGTCTATGAGGATGACGAGGAAGAGGAAGAGGAAGACAGCCGTTCGAGTCCGGAACTCGAGCCGGTTTCGGAAGCATCAGAGCCGGAACCTCGTAGCAGCAAGCTGTTCAACCTTGCGGGAGGCCCGGTGGGCCTTGGATTCGTCCAGCAGGAGTCTCCAGATGATGAGGATGGCAAGAAGGGCGTCAAGATAGAATGCGAGACTGAGAGATTCAAGACCCGATGCAATAGTCTAACCCAGGTTCCTGTGGATAGCCTCGATATGAGCCAGCTCCGAGAGCACCTTGCTTCCTCCATAGAAGTTATAAAGGGTTTCAAGACCAGTGCTGCCCAGTACCGGGCGCTAGTATCGCACCAGGAGCTTCAGAACGAGCTTCTGACGATTGAAGCGCACGAGGCTTCGCAGAGACATGAAGTGGAGAGTGCTCTCATGAAGCGCGAGTTGGAGCGGATCAGGGCTAACAGTGCTAATCCGGTCAATGAGAATGGAGAATCACTGGTAGATATATACAGGAGGAGGCTGAAGAAGGCTAAATCCCGGCTCAGGGATTACGACCATGATCTCAGGACGAAAGACCGAGAGCTTGAGCAGTTGCGACATAAAGTCATTGAGTCGCGATATCAAAGAGAGCACTTAGAGCGGACTTTACAGCAGCTCCAACAGGAACAGCAACACCAGCAAGTGTTAATGTACCATAATGCTTATGGGTTCCCGCCCCATCCGCAGTATTCGAGTCCTCAAATGCAGCCGCCGCAACAGCATCAACCGCCTCCTCCCCCTCCGCCTCCACCTCAGGCTCGAGGACCACCACAGCAGCTTCCTCCACCGCCACAGTCACAGTTCCAGAATGTACATTATCAGACGCAGTTTGCTCAGAATGTGTACGCTCCGCCACCGCCGCCGTCCCACCTCCAGCAGCAGCAGCAGCAGAATTGGCTCCCTCCAATTCAGGGCCCATCAAGAGCAAGTCAGCCACAATTACAACAGTTTAGTCAACCGCAACGCCCACCATCATCACCAGCACTAGACAGCAACTACCCTAGGCAAACAGCTTCTTCACATGTGCAAACACCCAGCACGGCCATCAGTCAAGAGACTGACAATTCTCTAAAACGAGAGGATGGTCTGGCCGCTCTCGGGCTGTTAGCTAGCCAAGTTCTGTCGAATCACAATAGCCAGAAGAGAGAAGAAGCTCCAGCCAAAAGCAAGCTACTGTCACCAGTACATCTTGAGAGCGGTCCCCCTTCTGATTCCCCGGAGAGACGCAGAAGAGACAGCATTGTAAAGGTAGAAGATGAAGAGGATGATCCTAACGCTACTGTCGAAGAGGATGAGGATGAAGATGAGGACGAGGATGAGGATGATATTGATGAAGATGACTCGGAACCATCGTCGCCCGTGCAGAGGTTCTCAGAAACAAAGTCGCCTCCTATGTCGCCTCCATCCTCGCCTAAGAACAATGGTAGTAGCACCAATGCCTTTTTGAGCTCGCCATTAAAGCATTCGCCCGTGCGGAAAGAGTCCATTTCGCCGAAGAAGCAAAAGAAACAGGACGAAGGGCGAGCGCCCATTGGGCGGATTCTGGACTATCGATGATCACAATTACTTCACTCTTTCTTTGATTGAACCATGATGATAATGCGTTTTACGACTGTTGATGACTACTAATATTATATAGGGGATATATCTACACGCCACTTAATTAATAATCCGTAACACTGTTATTCCTAGCCATACATTATTCCACTATCTGACATAGAAAACTAATTACAACTAGGAAGTTACAGTCGTCCAAACAATTGCTCGCAATCCCCTTTAAAAATGTAGAGGAGCGCTGAGATCTCAAAATGCCTTCATTTGTGTTATTAATATATACGTACACATACACCTCTCCACTTTTTTAGATCAAAGAAGAAGGCAGTTCGCTTCCAGCCTTCTTAAGGCCGGCCAGCTTATCGTATTCACCGGAAATAATTCGTTCCACAATCAATGCATCTCGCTTCTTAAGCTCCTCGGCGTCCACAGCGCCATCGTTGACCAGCTCCTCTCGGCCGTCATTGTATCGTTCCTGGGCTCGCAATCGCAGCTCCTCCAACGCCCAGTCACTAATGTTCTCCCGATCAAGGAAGAGGGCAAAGAAAGCACAGAGCAGGGCCGCTGGGATGTAGCCGTAGTAAACAAGTGGCTCCCAGCCCTCCTTCTGCTTCTCTCGGATAATCTGCCACTGGATCTCGCCAGTTTCCTTGTCCTCAACTGGAATCTTATCAAGGATTCGCTGACCAGTAGACAGGTACTCGCTCAGGTCGTCCTGGTTCTCTCTGAAAATGCCCATCTGCTCGTTCGACAGCCTAAGGTAATCCTTAAATGTCATTCGCTTCACGTTAGCGAGATGTGTCAATGCAGCAACTTCTTGTAGTTCTTCGTCAGTTGGATTTCGCGCAGTGCCGTCTGGGCTCTGGTAGATCTTGCCCGATGGCGGCAGCCTCTCGAATCGCTTTCGAATCTCATTCTCGAGCTCCTCGCTGTAGGCTTGGAAACCCTCGGTTGGACGAAAGTCCTTGTAGTTAATAGCAATGCCTCGCTGAGCCTGTCGCTGCAGCAGCAGATTCCCTCGAAGCAAAGGTCGGGCCACAATAGCACCTCGGGTAAGTCGAACAAACATCGTCTATTACAGCCTTTTGGAGGTCTGGTCTCGTCAAAGGCCGATTTTTCATCATTTGTCCCAAAAAAGAGCGCACCCTGATTGGTTGTCACTTTACCCGCCAACGGAGTTCCGACTCTCCTCCACTATTAAAATTCGTATTTCAGATCCTATTATAGCGGTACTATCGACCTTCAAAGGATGGTCAAAACCAAACTATTATTGATTGATGAATTATTGAAAGCTATTGGTTAGGTTAGCTAGGACTTTGTACTGTTTGGATGATGGCATCACGGGGAACTACATACATATTGGCATAAGTACTCAGTACCGTCACATGTACCATCAATTGCCAAACTGCTGCCATTCATAGTCGACAATGGGGGTACCTGTTAGTATCTACCAGAGAGATGTAGAAGAGGAGTATTCATTTTTTGATCGTTGGAGTATAGGTGAACCAGATGTGTATTTGAGACTATGCCGTTTGCAAACTGTTTAATGGACGTGTGATTACCGGTAAGTTATAGCAATATTTGGTCTGTGAAAATACGAATCTTTGCTTTGGCTTGGGTGAAAACTCGAGCCAAAAGATCAATTTCGATCAGTGTAGTAAATGAAAATATTCAAAAAATTGGTCTTGCCGAAAATCGAATATTTACCTAAGGTGCTGATAAGGATATAGATGTCGATTCGAGTCAGCTCAGAACGAATCAGGATATAACCATTAATGACACCGATCTCATCTGAGGCGGCAAAGCTCGAGCTGTAGAACTGGATAAATGAGTCGTGCTTCTTTGAAGCATAAGAATTGATAAGTATTTCAATTGTCGTCAGTATTGGTCTTACAGCCACTGGTATTTTTGCCTACACTGTATATAGTTTTCGCGCTTTTGTATACTAAGCAACCAAAAGGTGATTCCTTTGAATGCCGGCGTTGACTATGGTCATCAGCTAACGCATGCTCTTCGGGGTTAGTGATAAGGCTCATGCTATGAAAAGGCTCAGTTAATATCTGCTGATCCGTTGTCGGAGTGACGTAGTTCTGTGCTCTGTATAGGGGATATTACGCATCATTATCAGTACCACGGCTAGGTTTACATGTAGGACATCGACGATAGACTGTCTTCCATGAACACTCAACGTGAATGAGTACATTCTAGTTACCCATGGTAGCAGCTCTTAGACAATTATTTCAAAACCTAAATAGCCCAAATAGCCTAAATCTATGGCCATATCGAGTATATTAGGTAATTGCGAGTTGAAGGCATCGAAGTTACTTCACAGTCCCCATCCTGAGGACTCAAAATTCTAAACTGATCTATATCATATAATTCGAAAGTAAATGGAAGAGAACAGCATATTAACTCAGAGTTCTGGTCAAAGAGTCAATTGGCCTTGGAAGGTGCCCTATATAATGCCTGAAATTGTGAAATTGGACTACATATTCCGACGCCCTCACAGCTATCTCGCCGTAACCCCATTCAAGGGTTGTGAATCCAGTTTGAATTTCTTATTCACATGTCTTATATATAGACATCTACAGTAATACCGGTACCACTTACGCAACTACATACTACTGGTACTGGCCCGGCTATGTATCCGGCAACGGGAGTACTTAGAACTTGCTCCTTTAACGCAGCAAATGAAATCCCCTAGAACCCTATTCAACCACATTCTGTCCATTCATTTGATGCCTCGATGGGGGCGCTACTGATGCGCTCTAGAGCATCCTTGTCGGTCTGCCAAAACTATGCACCGCCGCGAGTTTCATAATATCAATCAAATTAAGATTGTTAATAAACCCAAGATTATATATTAAACCGTTACCTCCGCGCAGCAGATAATCATTCGTGACTGCTTTTTTTGGTTAACGTCCCAACCTGACATATTCGTTCTAACGGCCAAAAACGGGAATATTTCAGACCGATGTAAAACCTCGAAGCGATCTACAGATTGATGAAAAAATATCGAAAATTTCGAAACATTCGAACTCTCACGTACGACCGGTTAGTCTAGTTCGGCAAAAACATAAAAAATGAAGTACATTCAGTCCACCGAGAACCTCGATATCCCAGAGGGTGTTACCGTTGAGATCAAGGCCCGAAACGTTACTGTTACTGGTCCACGAGGTACCCTCAAGAAGAACCTCAGCCATGTTGATGTTACTTTCACCAAGGTTTCTGATCGACAGATCAAGGTCCACGTCCACCACGGTGAGCGAAAGCACGTTGCTTCCCTCCGAACCGTCAAGTCTTTGATCGCCAACATGATCACTGGTGTCACCAAGGGCTACAAGTACAAGATGCGATACGTCTACGCCCATTTCCCAATCAACGTTGTTATCAACGATGGCGGCAAGACCGTTGAGATCCGAAACTTCTTGGGTGAGAAGCGAGTCCGAATCATCCACGTCTTGGAGGGTGTCACCGCCGAGGTCTCCACTGCCCAGAAGGACGAGCTGGTCCTCTCTGGTAACTCCCTGGAGAACGTCTCCCAGTCCGCTGCTGACATTCAGCAGATCTGCCGAGTCCGAAACAAGGATATCCGAAAGTTCTTGGATGGTATCTACGTTTCCGAGAAGGGCGTCATTGCCGAGGAGTAAGCTGCTCTTCCGGCGCGCTTTATGTAATCTAATGTACATAATGACCTTCTAACTCACTTGACCCGTAGGTTCTTCGAGGGAAGAACATTGTCATCAAACGTAAACAGCTCTAGTTTTTCGCTTCGAAAAGTTCCTCTGGGGTAAAAAATTGGATGCCAATTGCGGCTGCGAACTCCTTATCGGAGTCTGAAAAGTCATTCTCTCTACCAGCAGCATCCCCAACATAAAATGACCTAGCTAAATCAATTTCCACATTCAGGTCGTTTTCTAGCATGTGCCACATGGCGCGACTAGGCTTTCTGAATTTGTACGTAGGATCTTTGCAAGCAGCATAGAACGTTAATGGGACTTCCAGTTCTGTCGCAATTTGTCGTACTCTCTCCTTAATATATTGGTATCTTTTGGAAGTATCACGAGGAGGGATTCCCCCTTGGTTGGAGAAAACGACTAGTAGATATTCATCTCCTTCCTGGACTTCAAGCATATTCTTAATCTGATCAACGTGATCTGGTTTAAGGCTTGAGGTAACCCGCTGCTTACTGTCGACCAGGTATCTCAGTACTGCCTTGACGCTGTCGTCAGTCCATTTCCAATCCGAGCCGTCTTTCGGGTGGAGTGATCCGTTCTTGGGGAGTACTAACGTGTAGTCTAAATCAAACGCTGCGATCTTCACTTTTGAAGATAATGTAGCCTCACCGGGCGGCACCTCCGGCTCGTACTGGCCCTTTAACAGGGTTCCGTGTTTCAGTGTCCAAGTAAATGGCTTAGACCTGGCATCTGTAGATGGCATGGCTGTGAAGAACGACGTTATAGTTATAGTTTTCACAGCTTGTTTGGACATAATCGCAGCAGCAGGAGGGAAAAGGTGCAAATGCAATGTTCCAGTTGCTTGTTTCCGATAACTAACGCGTTCTCCGATATCCGATTACGCTAATTCATTTAACGAGTACGCTGCTATATCTGATAATATGTTACTTCGACTACCTAGTGATGTACGCTGGAATAATATTTCGGGGGCGTACAGGACCAACAATTGTATTTCATCATTAGCGACAGCATAAGACAGCAGTGCAGGAGATTTCCTGGAAGGTGAGCTAGACGGTATCCACCCGATATGACATTTTACAATACCAGTGGTAATGTCCGAGTCATAACATTCAGGAATTGTAAGTACCGGTTATAAAGGCTTTAGAAAAAAATGACAGATAAAGCGATCATGAAGGCAATTGTAGTCTTGGAAGGAATCAGTTTGTCAGCAGATCCAAATTGAGTGAGTAATGAACTGAAATCAACGGGTTCCTTCTTGTGAATACCCTTGTCGTCAACCTGTTCTGGCACATCGGCTAGGTTGCTATTCGCTGGTGCTCTTTTCGGTGAGTAATAGGCAAATCTCGAATCGTCTTCAATCAAGTTCATAAACTCTCTAACAGTTTCTGCCGTGCTGTTAACTGATGTATTGGTATCAGTATTCTCGGGGAAATAGGACATAATTGGATTATTGGACGTTTCCAGAGAATCTGTAGTAGCCGCTCTGCTTTCAGGAGGCCGTTTCCACCCATTGGTTTGTTCCCCGGGGACGTAAATAGGAGGAGAGTCAACCCTTTCAATCATGTCGTCCTTAATATTCATTGGTGCCTCCAAGTTATCGGCCGGATCAGCATACGGTTTAGAAGTTGGGTCAGTTACCACGGCTCGAGGACTCTCATTAAAGTGCTGAAGATTGGCCGTCGTCTCAGTTTCATTTCGGTACTGGCCCACTTGAGTCAAATTGGTAGGGTAGAACGGCTTGTTGGCTCGGGGATATTTCAAACGAGATGCAGCCACCACATTATCATTGAAGTTGGTGAATTGGCATCGTCCCACAAATCGCTGAGTAGCAGTATACTGTGATGCCATTTTGGAATTTGGAATGGTATCATTAATTGGCTCAATGCGCGGAATTGTCGCATTGTGCCTGGCCTGAGCCATTGATATTTCATATCGTTCCAAGTCAAATACGACGTAGGCTGACCGCATAAAGGAATCACCAAAGATAACATCGTCATCATGGTCGACACCATGAAATCCAAGAATGCACATAGTGTTATTGTTATTATCTATCGCTTGCATTCCGTTTTCATCGAGCAGCCGGAACTGTGCGTCCTGCAGCCTAATGTCAATAGGGACTCCAGAAAAGAAATAGGTAATAACAGAGTCTTCCTGGACATTGGAGCATGGATGGATATAACCACCAATTTTGGCACTGAATTGTGAATTTACTGAATGAACGATTTGAGTTACAACGTCTTGAGGAAGATAAGTCAGTGTTGTTCCAGTGTCCATCAACCCAGTAAGTCTGCGGGTGCTCACCGGGTATGGGGGCTGACAGTGACCTGGACTAAGAGTAATTCGTTCAGTGTTGACCGTAAACTCAATGGGGCTCTCAGTTTTGTTAGGGAACAAGTTAACCATTGGGACGGTCCAGAGGTTTCCTGTATACTTTGAATGATCAACACCGCCAAACAGCAGATCGCCACTATCAGAATTCGGAGCTTCAAGGGCAATAGAGTATGCAACACGATCAATATACCCTTGTTTTTTAAGCAGCAATGGCAAATTGTCATACCCACTTGGCGGTAATTGCTTGGACTTGTTGGCATGCACGATTGCCTCATTGCCCTTCAGACCAATGCCCATGATACCAATCGACGAGTTAGCTTCAGTGCCAATGCCAAGACCTAGTCCTTGCAAGGATATATTACCGAATCGGAGGACGTCAGTACCAAAATCGCCTTTGGCATATGTATTGTCGCCATATCGGATGGTAAAATTGGGGTGAACATAGTTGTACGAGGATGATTTGTTTCGGTCAAATGCACCGACTTCGCTGCAATTGAATACATTTTCAGAAATGGTCCCATTTGGCTGATTTTCAATGCACAAGCTGTTTGCTCTGTCGAGCACCCAAGTGTCCGAAGAGCCAGTGTCCACGAGCAACTGAACTTTTTGTGGTGGAGTGCCAACGGTAGCATTGATGCGGTAAAAATATTCTTCGTTGAGCAATGGTTCATCTACTGCCTTAATCACTCGGTTAGGCAATTCCCGAGTGCTATCCTGCGTACTTGGTCGATGAACCAGGTCGTACTTGAATGAAACGACATTGCAAAGTGTGAACTTGGCTTGCGCCAATAGTAAGAGCAGGCGGAGATACGTCCACATATCAGAAAAAAATGACCGAATCTATGTTGATTAATGGATGACAATAAAAGTAATAAATCTTTATTGGTAGATATCTGGTTATTTAAGTCTGCCACGATCACTGTCTAACATGGACTCTGAAAAATTTTCGCAATTCATCCGAATTAACAAAGCTTGTAACACCTAGAAGTAAAATATATCTTTAGAGTATATAGCTTAATATTTCTCTATAGTCACATAGTTAATAGATCAATTGCAAGCCTCGGGTATGCATAAACCTTGCCATTGATAAAGTGTAGCTTTCCATGCGTCGTTTAGCATTAACCAGCCTCTCTCAGTTGGACAATGATATGTACGAAAGAATTCTAAAGTTTACTGTTCAATTGATAATTTGTATGGTATGACCAGTAATTAATCATTACAGTGTCTAAAGCACAGAGCCCTGTCACCGGTTAAGTTGGGTACTGGTACCAGATAGTATTAATTGAAAGGCATCAAACGTTTTATACAAAGCCACTTGCTTTCTAGTATTAAATAACTGACAATATGTTAAAAGTTTATCTTTCAAATCTTCGAAAGAAAATAAAATTGGTTGTCCGATATATTGAAAACCCTAACCCTAAGCCCACCATCAAGGACGCGAAAAACATCCGCAGTGCCAATATTTTCCATCACTGCACTACCTCCGAGATTACGAGAGCTATCACTGAACAGCGCGTGTTCATTCAGTGAATAGAAGGGAGAGCACAATTGAACTGATAAATAGTAAAATGTCAAGCCCGCAGTTTCCTTCAAATTCCAGCGGTTCTGGTGATAAGAAGGAGGATAATCCAGAGAGCAAGCCAACTCTCTTTGGATCGAACATAAACTTTGGTTCTAACAATAATGAGCTGCTGTTTGGGTCCAACAACAATAAGAATGGACTATTTCAGCTTCCAGTGAGCAATAGCGGCTCTCAGGCGCAGCCTCTATTTGGAGGGAACAATGCCCAGCTGCCTCCACTGAATGACCAGACCGGACCTGGAAAGGATGAGCTGCCCAGCCTCGGCCTATTTTCCAATGCATCGGGGACGGCATTCGGATCAATGAATACTGGTTCAGAGAAGAAGCCGTGGGATGATTCAGGCAAAGGGAATGTGCCTCCAAAGGCTACTGAGAACCTGTTTTCCAGCAACGCCATGCCATTCAGTGGATCTATTTTTGGTCAGGGCAATTCTAATGGAATGAGCTTTGGTAGTCAATCACCGCCATCTGATGAAAATTCAGGGGAAGAGGAACTAAGCGATGTGAGTGAAGAAGCTGCGGAATTTGCATTCGAAGATGCCCCGATACCAGAAGGCGGAATCCCAACATGGCACGAGTCCAATAGGACGCTAAATTTCCAATTGAATCCCGTGTCCGAGGATGGCGTGGGATGGGTAGCACAGAGGGTGAATAAGACCGGAGGGAATGAAAAAGTACTAGATGATAAGGAGCGCCAGGTTTATCAATGTGGTATCCCACCGCATTACAGAGGGCCCTCCTATGTCGAACTCGTTATGCAGTTATTTGACCTATCGAGCAGACTGGCGCGAGCCAAAGATGAGCTGCGAGAACAGAGGTCGTGGGAAATTGCCGCTAATGAGCTTATGATTGAGTTTTCAGACTATCTCCATGAATACAGAGACACATTGGACGAAGAACTTGAACTTGAGATTCAGGAGGCTCTCAATATAGTCATGCTCTTCCAAATCATGTGTTTTATGCCATCTGACCTGCATAACATTACAAACGAGTTTTTGGAATGGGTCAACCACGTTGAGCCACCATCGATGGACCAGGCCGACGTTGACGACATTATGCGAACTAACCCGCCTACATCACACCCGGCGTTTTGGGAGCACTTACGGCAGACGGCCCTTCGAGGGTACGAGAACGCCGCGGTCGCGATCCTGCGCGAGTCGGTTGCTGCGGAAATGGCATTAGACGTAAAGGAGTGCTTTGAAATTGCCATTCAGCTCTTCAAGTCGTACCCCACTCCAGATCATGGTGTGTATAGCTTCAGGCAATGGCGTAACACTTGCATCGAGGCCCGACATAAGGCTGGCGAGATTTCAGACCCAGCAATGTGCGCCGAGCTCCAGCAGCTGTTTGGTATAATGAGTGGGGATATCAATGCCATTGTGGAGGGCAGCCAGACTTGGTTCGAGGCTGTGGGGGCTCTTCTCAAGTACCATGATCCAACCCGATCTCGAATCCCCGAGTATTACGAGAAAGTCTCGACGTACATCGGCCCTGACTCGACGGTGACCTGGGACGTTGCCTGTGGTGACGTGATTTCTGGTAACTACCTCAAGGCCATTCAACGGCTGGAAACGCTTGACGTTTCAGTTGCCGCCATCACGACCCAGTTTTGCTCGCTACGGGGTCTGCTACGGGAATACATTAGCCTGACCCAGGGCCAAAGCGTGCTAGAATGGCTCCAGGTATCAATGGCTAAGAGCTGTTTGGCGTCGGAGAAGCTGTTTGTCATTGGTATTGAAATTTTGAAGGGCATGGGCACGCAAGAGGCCATTCAGATCATTGGGGAGGTTCTTCCACGAATGAAGATTACATCCCCAGACGACTTTGAGTGGGCTATTACTACGGCCATGAGTTTGGATCTACATAAAACTGCGGCCCAACTATACAGGGCCGTTGGCATGTCGCATGCTTCTCAGCAGTGCTACTACGACGCGCTCGTGCGGTTTGCCGAGGCAGAAGACACGAACGCTATTGTAAGCCAGTGCTGGAAGCTATTCGAGTCGATGCTAGTCACGCAAGAACCGCCGTCGGACATTCTTACTGCAAACGCCCTCGGCGACAACTTTGAGTACCCCATGCCGCCCGTGGTCAGGGAGTGCCTTGCTCCGTGCGCGGTCTTGGCGAGTTTTTTGGTGAATATGGAGGCCGAGGATCGAGAGTCGGCTGCGCGGCATATCAGTGCGCTGTTTAGGTTCCCATATCTTCCCGCCGAATACCGGGCACTGCTCATTGCGGCCCCAATTCCTCTGCTATCGCGGGATCAGCCGCGAGTATTTGACCGGAGCACGCTAATAGATATGATGGCGGCGGTCACCAAGTGCGAATCGAGTGATAAAGAGGACCTCCATGCCGGCCTGGCGCTGTTAGAGTATTCACTCACGCTTTCCTCGGCAAAGGACAAGAAGTGGGACTGGAGATCGCATATTGAGGCCGGAGAATCTGGCGATAAGATCATCCAACGGGTTCGAGGGCTACTCTCGCTAGAAATGTCGCGGGCCTTCCTTGAAGAACGTTAACTAATGAGAACAGTACAATATAATTTATTCTAATGACCAAAATTTCAAATTCGATTAGGATTAATAACATTAGTATAACATCTACTCCTGGGGGCCTGCCCCATTAATTCTAGAGCGGATTAGGTACCCTCGTAGCTAATGCCCGACTGCGAATCCTCCGGATCCGTCTCCAGTGCCTTGTATATTCCAATCAAAGCCTTTTCCTGTACTTTTAGAAACACCGTACTGCTTCAATTAGCCATGATCCCAAAGATGAGAGAGATACATACTGTCCTTTATACTCGACTTTGGCCGCCATGCCGTTCGATTCCTTCAGGCTTGACTCGCAGTAGTACTTGAGGAATGGCGCATCGTCATTCGATGCAACCCCCCGGGCTAATCGTTAGAATCATTTGGATAGACGATGTTCAACTTACCGCCAAGACTAAGGCCCGGGTCATAATCCACGAGGATAACCCCTATGATCGTAGGATCGTTGCCCATGCTATACCTTGTTAGTCGCCAAGACCAAAAAAAAACCAACATTAACGTACACCTCGTCGAGCCACGTATCTATGGCCGAGACTGCTGGTTTCGACATTGTGGTTGTCTGCAGGTGAAGATGTCACTGGGACCGTTGATAGCCCGGCCGTCACAGTGTCCCCCCTGATTGATAGGAGGTAGGTATCGATTTCCCCACAGACTTAAACAAGACTAACTATGGAGGCGATTAGATTCTATGCTCGTTCAGCTCATTGGGCAGCGCTCCTCCAAAGAAACGCTATTTTTCGCGGTGCTGTCGGCAGGGGTCCTGGGGTATGTCGTCAAGCTCGTGGTGACGAGGGTCCTCAGCCACCTCCTGGGGGTGCTTCTGGGATTCCTCTTGGCCTTGGGACTCCTAATAGGAATATCTCTGTCATATGTCGATGATAGGGAGGATTTTGAGGGCGTTCGGATGCGCAGACCCCTAGAAGGAACAGGGTACCTTGCGTTCGTCAGGGAGGACAGTTGGAAGCAGGAGCTTCTGTCGCTGTCCCACGACAAGCCGTTGCCTATTACCATATTTCCAGAGTCGTTTGTGATCTCGGACTCGCTGGATGTGCTTATTGGTTACGTCGTGCGGGACTTTGTCCTTACGTGGTTCCGCAAGGTGTCGAGCGACTCTACTTTCCCGGCGCATGTTGAACACGACATTCGCTATGGAGTGCAGCAGCTTGCTGAGCGGGCTGAGCGTATCCAGTGGGCTGACTTTATTGTGGGCCGACTGCTACCAATTGTAACTATGCATTTCGGGCAGTTTGTGGAGGCTGATGCAATTGTCAAGGAGAAGTCGGGCCGTGGACAGTTGACCCAGTCGAAGGAGCTTGACTACGAGATATACAAGGAGTATCTAAAGATCCAGGACGGGGAGAACAGGCCAGTGCGGCACCACCGGCGGAATAGAAGCGACGGAAGAGCGTTCATAGAGCCAGGCGAGTACGAAGCCAACAACGCCATTGAGCATGAAACATATAGAAGAACTTGGTTAGCAGACCGCGCTAATGAGCTGATATCAGAGCTGTTACCGGCCAGTGAACAGCGGAGCCAAATTGTCGTGTGTCTTGTCAAAGACATTATGGCCAATGCTGTTATGTTTCCCATCACAGCGATGATTTCAGACCCTGATTTCTGGAACCAGATTATTACCAAAACTGCTGCAGACACATTGAGGGAGCAGAGAAAGATCAAGAAGCTGCGTAAAGCACTTGAAGAGCACTCACTGAACATGTCTCCGTCCATGCAACAGCTTAACCGGGCCACATCTTCCCAGTGGAAAGGGGGTCGGTTAAATAGACCTCTGAACAAGCTCAGCCCGCAGGCAGACATTCACGAGTTTGACCGATTCGTGCGCCATATCAAACGCACCGAGTCTCTCACAGAGGCACGTCAAATGAGATACAACATTTCCCTGCAGTTGAAACGAACTCTTAAGACCGGGGATAACCCTATATATGCACAAAGGCTACAGAAGGCCAAAGAGGAAGTAGACAAACGCATTAGCAATCTGTCGGGCGAAGTACTGCCGCTGTCCCACAAATTTGGTCGTGACGTGAGAGAAGACTACGCGCTTTCGGAGATCCTTAACGACCCAGCGTGTTCTCTGTTCTTTATGGAGTTTATGGACAGACGCCAGCGTACAGGGCTGTTGCAGTTCTGGCTCACTGTAAATGGTCTGAGAAGTCCTCTAGAGTTTAATGACGCCGACGATGACGAGGATGCCGATCCCCTTGGGGCGCTCAAGGCCACCAGGGCTGGCGACCAATCTTCGACACCACAGAATGGCAACGACATGATAAACATGGCGAGCGTACAGGACATACTACAAGTATATCGGTACTACATTTCCGGTGAGCATCCGATCGTTCGAGTGGACGACGTCCAACAAATGGAGGCTCTAGAAGAGTTTGCGCGGTCCTATGCGAATAGCACAGTACAGCAGTCACAGTATAAGCGGGCCAAACGAGCGCTTTTTGGGATTCAGGACACAGTGTTCCACAAGATTGAAATGCGGGATTTAGCCAAGTTCAAGCAAAGCGACTATTTCCTCAAGTTCCTGGCGTCTGCGCCATCTGCGCACACTCCAGCAGCGTTTGACGTTGACGAACTTCAGTTGGACGCAGTAGACAACGAAGAGGAGTTTGAAGAAGAGCCGTTGGAGGAGGAAACCAAGAATGTTTACGAGAAGGACGCGGGGGAGAACTCCATCCAACAGGCCGTGGAGGAAGCATTTAACGACATTATGAAGAACGCAAAAGACGATACTGCCAAATCGCGCCTATTTGAAGACGAGAAAGGGCTTTATGATGAAGAAGAGGAAGAGTCTACAAGGGGTTTGGGTGAGGAAGACGAGATGAATTTGGAGTCTATGGGACTGCATTTAGCGGCTCCAGGGGATCTGGGCCTGACTGAGGCTATTGCTACCCTATCCCAGGACATTAACCGGCTACACAACCAGCAACGAGTGTTGGAGCCCCTCTTAACCAAAGCCGAACTAACAAACAACGCCAGCGACTTGCGCATCCTCAACAAGTCTTTTGCCAGTCTCGAGCGGGAAATCCAGCGCAAAGAGCTTCAACGACAACAATACATCGTGCAAGAGTCGGAGAATAGCTTGTATGGTCGCTCGAGCATATCCATCCAGAGCCACTTTACGAGTGTAGACGAGTCGGGTCAGTATGTCATGTATATTATCGAAGTCCAGCGGTTGGGAAGCGACGGTTCCGTGAGTGCCGGATGGATCGTGGCACGACGTTACAGCCAGTTCTACCAGCTTCACCATCATCTTCGGCTGCGGTATCCCGAGGTGAGTCGCCTTGACTTCCCCAAAAAGCGCATGGTGCTCAAGTTTCAGTTCAAGGCATTTATACTCCAGCGCCAGACTGCGTTAGAGAAGTATCTGCGGCAATTGCTCGAGCTCCCGCGTGTGTGCCGCGACAAGGCTTTCCGGTTGTTCCTCTCTTCGGAGACATTTGGCGTGGATGTCGCTGCATCTGGGTCTTCTCCTGCATTTGGGTTTCCAGGCGATACTGAGCAATTATTGACTGCAAGCGAATATCCGCGGCCGAACTCGGCAGTACTTGACAGCCCCGGCAGCTCTTTAGCAAACTCTGCAGCCTCGCTGGGAGGCTACGACTCGGAGCCGGCTGTCAAGAGTTTTGTCCAGCCGATCTGCGACCTGTTCATTCGCGTATTTGGGCTTGACAGGCACAACTGGCTCCGCGGGCGAGCTGTCATGGTTGTAGTGCAACAATTGCTCGGGGGGACAATCGAGAAGAAATGCAGGGAACTGGTCGCCGAGCAAATGTCGGCACAGCGTCTGACCGAGATGATCCAATTCCTGACTGAGACCCTGTGGCCGGATGGAGTAAGAAAGCCTCCGGCTACAGCACGCAGCTTGTCGCAAAAGGAGCAGTGCCGACAGGAGGCGAAATTGATTCTGCATCAGTTAATTTCCGACCTCTCTTCGCGGGTCGTGGGGCCGAAAAGTGCTCGTTACGCGAGCGCCAATTTGTTCAACATGTACCAAAACGAATTACTGAACACGACTCTTGTCGTCAAGCTGCTCGAGGTTGTTATCCAGGAGGTTCTCTCCACCGATTAGCTCAATGCCTACTACCCGGGTATGTAAAATTAAAATGCTTTATACTACTATATAGACTCAATTGCATCATGCAGAACTGCGGGACATTCGACCATTGTGACCGCAATGGTAGCAGAAAATTTTCATTTCCGTACTTGACCGTTGGATGGGGATGCTGATTTGCCAAGGAATGCGCCCATCCCGAGGTAGGTGTATGTACCCAACCGGAAGTTATCAGATGGTGGGCGCGCGCACGAAGTGCCATCAGATAATCAATTCACCTCAATCGGGAAGGTCGTGAGACACTGTGTTTCGCTAACCTTCCTTGGACTTGATCATTTATGCAGACTTTGATGCCGAACACGACGTTGTGCTCTAACCCCGAGAGCAGCTGTCGATTATCGCACGTACACTCACAAATTGTTCGTAACGCAATCTGGTGCCCACCTATGGCTGCACAGATATGCGCGCACACAAATGATCAGCCACCATCCAAATCCGGACGAGCGTAGATGAGAAGAAATTTGGTCAAGCCAGCAACGAAAAGGCGGTCGCCCCGCCTCTCGATGTGCCATAAATTCTATAGCATCAGTTATCATCATGATCGAGAGATTGATTTTGATGTGAGGAGGACCCCCCCTTGTCTTCAGGGCAGGAGAGGTTGCCATATTCGGACAGCAAAAACTTTTTTATCAATCAGATAACCTTACCTGGCGGTACATCACCAGCGCACATGTTTTTCATTGGTAATAGCCAAGGCAGGTTGATAACCCTGCGAAACGGCCGATCTTTTCCACAAATCTAGTGCGGAAAAAACGGTCAGACAGGCCAAGTCTGGGATGCGCAAAAAATTTTCTTGCAAAAGAAATAAGAGCTTAGCTTACATGGGGGATTGTTCCTTATAAATATATACCGGTCGTGCTTCTTGACTCCTGAATCATCTACGGGTCGAACATCATCTCATCTTAATGTCTGAATACGCCCAGGAGAACCGTCCTGATCTCGAAAAGGAAGCCGGCATCAGCCTGGCTGGCTCTTCCGATGAGCTGGTCCAGGAGATTAAGAAGCCATTGGGGATTCGAAAGATTGAGGTCCTCAGCCGGCAGTACAAGCTCAAGGGCAAGATCTTCACGTACTTCGTCATCTTCCTTGTCGCCTATGTATATGGTCTTGACGGTCAGACTCGATACGTCTACCAGGCTAATGCTACTGCCAGTTATTCCTCGCACTCTCTGCTCTCCACAATTAACATTGTCCAGTCCGTTATTGCCGCTGCCGCACAACCCTTCATTGCTCGACTCTCTGATGTCTTTGGCCGAGTAAGTCTGATTATGATCTCAGTAGTTTTCTACAGCGTCGGTACCATTGTCGAGTCTCAGGCCTATGATGTTCAGCGATACGCCGGTGGTGCCGTCATCTACCAGATTGGCTACACCGGTATCGTTCTGCTGCTCCAGCTCATCATCGCGGACATGTCTACCCTCAACTGGCGTTTGTTCGTTTCGTTCATCCCGGCCCTCCCTTTTATCATCAACACTTGGATTACCGGTCTTATCACTGAGAAGATGGTTCCCCACTGGTCCTGGGGTATCGGCATGTGGGCCATCATCATGCCCGTTGTGTCCCTGCCCCTGATTTTTGCATTGTTCCATATGCGTTACTTGGCCAAGAAGAGAGGTGACTACGATCAGTTCAAGCATGAGAAGACCGATTTCCAGACCCTTGGGTTCGGCAAATTCATGGTTTCGCTCTTCTGGAAACTCGATGTCGTCGGCATCTTTCTCATGTGTGCCGCCCTCGCTCTCATCCTTGTGCCGCTCACCCTTGCTGGTGGTTTGCACGCTGAGTGGAAGAAGGCCAAGATTATTGCCCCAATTGTCATTGGCTTCTGCTGTGTGCCAGCCCTCTTGCTCTGGGAGGCCAAGTGTCCATTCCCAGTCATTCCATTCAGGCTGCTCAAGGACCGAGGTGTGTGGGCTTCCCTCTGGATTGGCGTTTTCATCAACTGGATTTGGTACATGCAGGGTGACTATATGTATACCGTTTTGATCGTGGCCGTGAATGAGTCTATCCAGTCTGCTACCCGAATCACCTCGCTCTACTCCTTTGTCTCTGTCATCACCGGTTCTCTGCTTGGATTCGTCGTGGCTCGATTCCGACACGTTAAGCCGTTCATCATCTTTGGTGCCACCATGTGGCTCATTGCCATGGCCCTGCTCACCAAGTACCGAGGCGGCGATTTTGCTCACTCTGGTATCATTGGCTCTCTCTGCTTGCTTGGCTTTGGTGCCGGCTTTTTCACTTATCCGACCCAGACCTCTATCCAGGCCTGCACTTTGCACGAGCACATGGGTATCATCACCGCTCTCTACCTTACGATGTACAACATTGGCTCCGGCTTTGGTGGTGCTGTCTCTGGCGGCTTGTGGACTCAGCTGCTTCCAAAGAAGCTCACGGAAGAGCTTGCTCAGTTCAACAATGAGACTATTGTCTCCTTGGCTTATGGTGATCCGTTCTCCTTCATCATTGAGTACCCATGGGGCTCTCCAGAGCGTGAGGCCGTGGTCGTCGCTTACCAGTACATCCAGCGAATCATGTGCATCACGGGTACCTGTCTCGCTATCCCTCTTATTGTCCTGGCCCTCCTCACCCGAGACCGACGACTTGAGTCCGTCCAGAGTCTTGATAACGCTGAGACCGACTCTACCAGCACCAACAAGTCCCTTCGAGAGCGAATCACTAGCTTCATCCGACGAGACTAAATTGACGATTATTATGCCTTTCCTAATGTTTAATAGAAACTAAAAAAGTTTTATGTATTATCTACTGAATATCTATCTGTTCTTAAACCAATATGTGCCTATAATTTAGTAGTTCCCAATGCTTGAAAGTAATCCAGGTGAAACTTGAAATGACAAGGTATTAGATATTTACTTCAAGGATCCAGTTAAAGTTCGTTGTACGCCTCAATGTTATATCCATCATTCAGCCTAGCTATTTTAGACACAGCGTAACTATGTCTGTCAATGTCTTGGTGATAATCTCTGTGAGGAGTGCCGTTTTAGGTTTTCTCCGGGCCGGAAATTTTTCGCTCCGTCGATAAATAATTTTTCACAGACGGTCCAGACGTAGCCTAAGGCGTAGCAGATATGGAGATTGGACGACCGTCAACCAAGAGCCAGCCTTCTAGAAAGGGCAAGAAAGCATGGAGAAAGAATATTGACATAGATGATGTCGATGAAGGACTAGCCGAGGCCCGGGAGTTCGAAAGGACCTACGGATCAAAGCCTGGCGAGTTCACGGACGATCTTGATAAGGACAAAGATGGTAGCATGTTCACGGTGGACACTGCAGGAGACAGCAGTTTGAAGTCGAAGAAGATGAGAAACGAGAAGCCACTAAAGGCTACCGAGATTCTCGCCCGAAGATCAGCCACTAAAGTTCTGATTCAGAAGCACAAAAAGCAGGAAGTGCCTAAGGCAAAGGCGAAGAAGACTGTCGAAGGTGTTACTGGCAAGGAGATCAACAGACTTATGAAAGCGGCTGGCCGTACTGGCGAGGGCTCGGCCAAGGCAGTCATAGAGAGCGACGGTGTTATTCGTGGTGAGGCTTATGATCTGTGGGATGCCCCACCTGCTGAGGAGACGAAAAGCAGCAAAAAGAAGAAGCTTCAAGATTTCCCATTCTTGGCGGACCTAAAGCCTGCAACTAGCCATAATAAGGCGGAGGTTGTGCCAAAGACACTCAAGCATACTCCAGTTTCCCTGGTGGGCGAGGAATTGGCTAAGGCCGTCGTTGTCCCCGAAGGCGGCAAGTCCTACAACCCGGATATCGAGGAGTGGAAGAAGCTTATTGAGAAGGAAGCTGAGCGTGAGGAGCTCCGAGAGAAAGAGCGGCAGAAGCTTGAGGAGGAGCGGAAACGCATTGAAGAAATTATGATCGCTTTTGACGACAAGAACGAGCTTAGTGACGATAATGATGACGAAGAAGAGGAAGATGAGAATGAAGATGAAGATGAGGAAAGTAACAATGGCCAGCTTTCGGTTAACCCGCCTGTTAAGGTCAAGATCAAGACTGCGGCGAAGCGAAATAAGCTGAAGCGTCACGAGGAGCGGCAAAAGCTGGAGGCAGACCTCAAGGCTGTACGACAGCAGATTAACGATCTCAACAGGCTTCCAAAGCTGCTGGCTCAGGAGCTGAAGCGAATTCAGGAGCAGCAGGAGCAGAGGGCTGCCGGCAAGAAATCTACTGCCCAGAGGAAACGAAAGCTGGGTACAAAGGTTGCATTGAAGGAAGCTCCATTGGAGATCAAGCTCTCCGACGAGCTTACCGACACTCTACGACGACTCAAGCCTGAGGGCAATTTGATTGCGGACCGGTTCCGAAGTCTCCAGGAGCGTGGCTTCGTTGAGCCACGAATGCCAATTGCCAAGCGACGGCGATACCAGCAGAAGGTCACTGAGAAATGGGCATACAAGGACTTTAAGATTGGTAAATAGATTCATTAATGTTGTTACAGTATAATGTTCGTCATGAGCTATCGTTAACGAGGCTCTATACCCTCTAAGAGGCGGCAATGCCAATGCCAAAGTAATTAGAGTCCGTACTTGGTCCTGGATTGCTGTTTTTTCTTGCGCGTTTGGGCATACTTCTCTTCAAGTCCTTCGTGCTCACGCTGAGCATTTGCAATGACAGCTGACAGTTGGTGTTTCCCTGACCCGATTGCTCTAATGGGCGCCTTCCTCTCCTGAAGTTCACCCCTCCGTTTCAAGTCAATGTTATGCTGGTAAAAGTCGTCCGCATTAAATTCAATGACTTTGTCGGTCTCAGCTTTGGCAGGTTGCGAGATAGACGCCGCTGATTCAGCCAACTCTACTTGCTGTTCTTCGATATACTCTTCTCTGACAAATACCGGTTGGTATGAAAAAGAGGAAGAAGACGAAGAAGCATTAGCTGAAGGCTTGGCGGGACCAATGACGCTTGAGCCAGACCCAATTGCAAAGAGGTTGCTGATATCGGGCCTATTATCCGGTCTGGCTGATCCGGGACTAGTAGATGGACTATAGCTATCAGGTATCGATGGCCCAGAGTTATCTTTAGAGGGATCTGACACGGCACTGCTCTCACTCTTAGCAGTTTTCCCTCGTTTGTACTGGTTAATAAGCACAGATGCCGGGATAATCTTGATCCGTTTATTCTCGCTCAGATCATAATCCGCACCCGATTGGATTACAGGTTCAATATCCCCGTCGAACATCTTCCCTGCAGCACCTCCTAAAATCTTTGATCGTCTCTGAAAGAGATCTTTGGGGATGCTTTTGGCTCTACCAACTGAGCCTAATGCAATGTCGTCTTCTTCTATCGGAAAACCATCCTTTTCAACTTTCCTATTCTTTGGCTTAGGCAACAATGAAGCCAAGGAAGTTCTCTTCCTGTTTATCTCTTCTTTTTCTTTTTTTTCGTTCTGCTCAGGCAGTTGGTCTTTCTTAACTGATTCTACTATGACTTGTCTAGGCCCATTACCCCGTTTTGGCGCTGGAAGATTCAAAAGAGGCTTTTGGGGCTTTTCTGGCACTGTGTCCAAATCGGAATCACTGTCATAATCGACTAAACTGCTCATATCAACAGAGTATGGTCAAATCAAGCTGTCCGTATAGTGGGATGCCCTATATCGTTAGGTCCCATCGCGCGCCGATTCCCCGGCGACAATAGCAGGTGATATTTTCACATTTTCAACTGAACAATATCCAAAAAACATCGACATGTCGCAGCATCGGAGACCTGACTGGAAGAAGGTGGATTTGTAAGACTTTGCTCTGATATTCCATAGACATTTGTTAACTGTTTCTGTAGCTTGAAGCCAAGTCCATACCAGAACCCTTACACCTTCACCATGACGCCTGCGGCTCTTCGGGCCCGAAAGCCTTTCTTCTGGAAGAACATAACCGTTGCCAGTGCGCTGTTTGGTCTTTCGGCTGGTATTTGTAAGTTGACAGCTCAGGTCTTTTTAGCCACGCGCTAACGTAGGTAGACTGGTACACTCTGCGAACTATTCAGACCGACGACTTCGAGGACGTTCCTATTCCACCAATTTCGAACGAGGAATTGGCCAGGCTGAAGAAGGAGCACGAGGCCAACAAGGCTGCTGCTGCTGCCGCCGCCGCCGCTGCTGAGCAGAAAAAGAACTAATTTATTTATCCTGTAAATAGTCAATCTAGAGCATCTCTTATCTCTGTTATGGTTTACCTAGTTATTGAGTTAATTCAATCCATATCCGCTTTGTAATACGAGATACAGCGAATGGAGGTTAATTAATCTATCTATTTCTTAGCTTCTACTCACATCTCTGGCAATTTCGCTTCCTACTTTCCACTCAGCTCTTTGACAATTTCGGCACGTCGTTGCTTCCACTCATTTATCTGACCCAATTTCTTCTCTAGCTCCTGGATCTCGGTCTCAATTGAGAGTTTAGCCTCTTCAGTGTCTGTTTTCTCCAGCACCCACTCGTCTCCATCTTCACCTAGCCCCAGCCTGAGCTGGGCATTGTGGTACCGCAGCAGGCTTGGACGATGACTGATTGTGATCAGAGTAATGCCGTATTTCTTGCAAGTCTCGTAGAGAAGGCCCTCGACATCAGCGCTAACAGCACTGGTTCCTTCGTCAATGACGGCAAACCGTGGGCACTTGTACAGGATACGAGCAAACATGACTCGCTGCTTCTCACCACCGGAAAACACGTCCTTCCACTGCTTGCGGGTCTCCCAGCCACCCTCCCGTGCCGGCAGATACTCCAGCTTGACTTGTCGCAGGATTTTCATGAGATCTTCGTCGGTGATACCGGCATGGACCATGTCGGCGTGAGAGGACGGGTAGATAAGCTGATCTCGCAGAGTGCCGTGGCTGAGGTATGGCCGCTGAGGCAGGAATGCAATGTCCTTGTCGAGTGGCTTCGACACCAGCCCTCGGTAGACTGGCCACAGACCTCCAAGCACCCGGGCGATGGCAGATTTGCCAACGCCATTAGCGCCGGAGATGAGAACATGGTCGCCAGGGTTGATTCGAATATCGAGGTCCTTGATAAGAAGCTCACCTGGGCTGCCATCTCGGCCTAGACCAGGGACGACGATTGGCGTGTGCTCGAGTCGCACACCGTCAAAACCGAGTTGCATAGTGCCTCGGACGTCGCCCAGGCTGTACAGCGCAACCTCCTTCCCATACTTGTGTCCATATACTGGCAATCCTGAGCTTTCGTCCAGGTGGCCGTAAGCATTGGCGTGGACTCGGTGGAGGGTCGCTATCAGCTGGAACACCCGCGAGGTGTAACCCGCCAGCTCAGCGAGGTCCTTGATGGAGTACATCATTCTTCCGCCGGCATCAGCGAGCGAGAGCATAAGCCGCTTGTTTGTGATGAATTGCTTCATTCGGTTTCGCTCATGAAAGTCCTTTCGCGCTGTGGCGATTGAGGGGATGGCACTATCCTCCTTGTCGTTGACAGCGCCAGTCCAGGTGGGCATAAACACAGGAAGCGAGGCAAACATGTATCCGAGAGCGGACCATGCATACTTAAGCACCATATCCTCGGCCATATTATATGGCATCTTGATCCTGAGGATGTGCGAGATGTGTTGAGAGAGGGACTTGTAAGTTCGCGTTAGAATTGACCGCTCGAGGGCGGTACCGTCGTAGAATGCGATCTCCTCGGCATTGGTAATCAGCTTGGTGTGTCCATTTCGGTACTCGCCCTCGAGCTTGGCCTCTGTAGCCGCCATCTGGCCAAACGGCGGCGCAATCTTCTTGAGCACCCACGCCGTCAGAGAGTAGTTGGTGAAGATACCAATGAGTGCCAGCGGGCCGAGATTTCGCGACAATTGGTAGCTGAAGATGAGGAAGTCAACTGACGGCTTGCCCAGATTCGAGTAGAGGGCCGCCGCTGCATCGCAGAACCGTGTAATATCGGCGGTGATGTATTGGTCAGCTCCTTCAACTCCGCCATCGATATTAGTCACTTTATAATACCCGAGCTGCGAATCAAGATAGATATCGTGGATATAGCGAATTAGCTTGGTTCTGAACGCAATTGAGATCTTGGCCTGTAGGAACTTGATCATGGAGTTCGTGTAGGAAGCCGGGATCGCCAGAAGGAGCCAATATACCAGTCCGCGGAGAAAGTCCTTGCCATTAGCCGCAATCAGGTCCCTCACGATCTGACCGTCGAGCTTCGCTACAAGCAGCGAGAGGTATGTCCTCGCCGCCAGAAATAGTGCATGTACGAATAGCAGCCCCGAGGTCTTGGACCGAATGTGAGGTACGATAATGGACCAAATGGCATCGAACTCCTTAAAGAAGAGCGAATTGATGCCCGTCTTCTTGTTCGACCTCTCGGACTGGTTCATTGTAGGATCGAGGAAGAGCCTTCGGTGGGCTTCAAAAGTCACCCTCTTGGTCGGCTTAATGACAACCCGGCTCTGTCTGCCCTTGGAAGGAACAAAAATCTCCTGCGACCACCCGTCGCTCATGGTCACGGCCGAGGAAACTCGATGGAGCTCCCGGCCCTTTTTCTGTTCCTGGCGGTTCTTGTCTATTTTGTAGGCCACTCCCGCAGAAGCCGCTGCCAATAGGGCGACGAAAACTGCAATTCGAGTGCGCTTCGACACCCGCGACAAAATTTTTCTCACCATCCGAGAGTCCTTTCTCGATAGCTCGGACAGTAATTTGAACAGCACCCCGTCCGGGTGCCATATGGTAGATAACACAGGCGCCATGCTACCGAGTAATTCGCTAAACTACCGACAGCTTTGTCGAGAAAAATAAATAAAAAGGGGAAAGAATCTGTTTCCGAGAGGTGTCGTTTATAATTCTCCAAGATCTGTCTGGGTTCTCTTCACGTGCGAGAAATGCCCTACGCGATGCATTCTCGCTATCATATGATAATCGATTGTATGGCGTACCCCCCCGGAGCGCCGCCCCATGCGCCCCTTCTCCGGGCTTTAATTCTGGGGTAAGGAACGTGGGGTCAATTAAAAGGCAACGTTATTAATTTGGCGAGTTTATTTCGAGACCGGTCAACTTACACGTCATACTGCTGTAAGGTACCCATGTGTGGTTGTTCATTGTCTGAGCGGTTCTAGAAGAGTGTGGAGGGACCTGGCTATTGCACAAGGGGTTTCTCTGAGGCATTGGCGGGTTTCAACTAGAATATTACCTGCAGAGTCATCTGGAGCGTGTTGCAAGCAAGGCTTCCAAGCCTTGTGGCATTGTCGCAGCCTGTTCTCTGTTCATTTTTGGTATCGGTTTCTACTTGGTAGATTCTGTTCTTGGATACCATACGAAAATGTGTTTGTACTGCTAATAATACTAATGATTAAATCTGCTGCCTAGGACATCTGTATTGACAGTAGAATTTGTGTGGAGGGACTCTAGATCTGAGACGGGAAACGATAGTAAACAGATAACCAACAGTCCTCCGCAAGCGGAGTGACGGGGGCTCGGGGGCTAGCCCTCGAGTAATGGCATGGAATATATAGTAACTATCGGTATGTTAGATTCCGGGCAGTACAGTAAGATTATGCAAGTTTATATCTAGTCATCCATCGGACGAATATTCAGAGTTACAATGAACCAATAATGCTTTGGACGAATGGGCTCTCTTTAATGTTGATGGTGATCATACCCCTGAGTTTCTCGATGGCCTCCTCAGCAGACTGCTTGGTCAAATCGGTTTCGCTGGCCCAAGTCTTGAGCACACCGCGCAACAGCTCCGAGCCCGTTCGCATGTCCTCCAATTTCGTCTTTTTAACTGCCTCGTCGCACTCAGTGTAATCCTCAAGCTCGCTGGCCTTGCGCTTGGCCATGGCAATGACCTTGGCCGGGAACTGCACAACTTCAGCGACATTGATGCCAAAAGACTGGTCGCCAATGCCCCGCTCAACCTTGTAAAGCAGTGCAATGTCACTGCTAGAATCCCCAGATCCCGAAACGTGCGCAACAACGTGAAGATTGCATACATTCTTGTAGCTCTCTGCCAGCGAAGTCAGCTCGTGGAAATGCGTAGCGAACAGGGCAAAGCATCCGATTTTTGTCACAATGTGCTCGGAAATGGCCCACGCTAGGCCAAACCCGTCGTAGGTCGACGTGCCCCGTCCCAGCTCGTCAATAATAATAAGACTTTCGCGAGTCGCCGTCTTGAGAATGGTGGCCGTTTCAATCATCTCGGACATGAACGTAGACAAGCCCTTGAGCTGGGAATCACCTGCACCGACTCGCGCCAGAATGCTGTCGAATATCGTCAGCTCCGCCTCGTCGCAAGGCACAAAGCATCCCGTCTGCGCCATTAGCGCAATGACGCCAATCTGCCGGATATAGGTACTTTTTCCGCCCATGTTAGGGCCAGTAATAATGAGGAAGTCCGATTCATCACGAACGAGCTCTACATCGTTGGGAATGAAGTTGACTTCGTCCTGGGCTTCCATGCATGGATGCCTCGCCTCCTTGAGGACAGTGTTGCCCGTGTGCCGCGGATGCATTTTGGGGCGCACGTATGGCGTAGGGGAAAATGCAGAAACGTGAGCAAAGCTGACAATGACATCAAGGTGGGCCAGCACGGTCGACAGCTCCTCTAACACGGGACAATACCCGGCCGCCGTAGCCACGACCTCGGACACCATCATGGACTGCTTCATGTCGTAGTCGCTAGAGCACTGAGAATAGCCCTTGCTAGCAGCTCGAAGCGCCGATGAAGTAAACAGCACACCGCCTTTCTGCGTGCTGAGCTCCTGGAAGCCACTGTGATCTTTGAGGCATTTGGCATCGTTTCGCGTCAGCCGGAAACACCACCCATAGACCTTCTGTTCCTCTAGCTTGAGCTTTTTGTGGTCCATGCCCAGCTTGTCCTGGGTCTCCTGGTATATATCGTCCATTTCTCCTCGGAGCTGGTTCATTGTGTCCCTGAGTTCTCTGAGCTCGTCGTTAACGTCGGGACGCACTCTGAACTCGTGGTTATCAATGGCATTGAGGTCAACTGCGTACTCAACAAGATTCTTGTAGTTGGCGAACTGCCCTGACAGCTCTCGCAGTTTAGATGCGTAGTTGTTTTCGAATGCCTCCTTGTACTTGTCGTCCTGCATCATTTCCAACGCGGCCACAAAGTCTGGCAAGCGAATGACGAGCTGGTAGATGCGTACGACGTCCTCTAATTTGGCAGCCCGCTTTTGCAGCTTTCGCACGAGCCGATTAATGTCAGGAACAACCTTGAGCAGCTCGTCCTGCAACGTCTGCCGCAGCATCGGGCCGTCAGAGCCCTCAATAAGCCCTTCTACGAGATGGTGTCGCTCCTCAATTCTTCCAATGTCCATGAGTGGCTGTTTCAGCCATTGCTCGAGCAGCCGCGAGCCAGCTGCGGATTTACACTTGTTCAGCAGCCCTAAAAGGCTCATGCTCTTTGAGCCGCCCCGCAGGTCCGGCAGCAGGTTAAGCGCTTTGAGGGCAGAAGCATCCAGTCTCATGTACTGGCTCAAGTCATGCTGAACGAGACGGAACTTTGCCCCATCGCTGGCCCGCGAGAGCAGATCCAAGTAGCTTATCAGCGCAGCGGAACACGACAGGGCAAGCTTCTGCGTCAATGCATTCACAAGAGTCGTATCGATTTCCGACTCGTCGACCCCTAACAGCCGCTTGATGTCCTGCTCGACGGTGTCGCTGCTAAATTCGGAGCCCTTGCGCTCGGTAATGGCAACGTTACACCTTGTAAGCACGTCCTGCACCTTGGCCATGTCGAAGTCGGTCTTGCGCGCATCGATAGAATCGATCCGGCCCTGGACGACGATGCATTCCTTGACGCTCAGCTGGATCGCAAGAGATTCGAGATTCGAGAACAGCTCGTTGTCTTCAAACTGCGACAGCCCCATGACTCGCGTGTTAATGTCTACGAAACACGCGCCTACATGGCGCTGTCCGCCCTTGGTCTCCAGCTTGACAGCCATAATAACCGGGTTCTGGCTCATCGCGCCAATGACAATGTCCTCGACATCGGCCAGATTGCCAGGAGACGCAGTTCTCGTTAGCTGCCACCCCGACCTCCCGTTGGAATATATCTCCAGCTTCAGCGCACGGTTTGACAGCGCGTCGTTAACGAACGTGCCAAAAACAGACCCGTTCATAGCGCACCAGGGCGTGTCCTTGAAGTATTTGATGACAGATGTCGTCTTGTGGACCGCCTGGGCTACGTAGGTCGCGTCATCATCGCCGTACACACGGTAACTCTTGGAATTGTCGTTCTGCAGCTCAAACACGCGGATCGTTTGCCGGTCTTTGGACGGAAGGCCCGAAATGAACCGCGTAATGCTCTGCGAGGGATCACTGGACATGGTTCGGGCTGTGTCGCGTTGCGAGGTTGAAAAATGTCGACGCGGGTTAAAGTTGTGATGCACGCGTGCGCAGTAATTAACGCGTCACTTTCGCGTAAATTGACCCACCCAATAGGTATCGCCAATACACACTACCAGGCATTCAGAGATTATAAATTCCGAATCTAGGGCGTATTACACTAATTTACCGGCCGCAATAGAGCGACTAGTCTTATTGTAGGGCTTATGACATTGGGGGCCAATCCCCAAACCATCATGGCACAATTTCTACGTCTTGTAGCACGTCATTTTTCTGGAATATAAGCCTCATGCGCCGCTACATACCTTCAAATGGCTCGCTGATTAAGCTGTTGGTATACTATATGGCCCAGTTAAGCGCTTTATCGTAATGGGAGCCAGGCCCCTATAGCCTCCATGCTGTGTGAAATCAACTTCTCTATTTCGCTATCTAATCTATTCTCCAAAGTCTAATAAACCACGGTAGATAGTGGAGTAGAATTGGGGGAGCAATCCCCAGATCCCATTGGACGCCTCTTCGCAGCGGTATAGGGATTCATCCGTAAGACGTTATCTTTGGATTATCGTAGCATGCAATTTTTCTCTCACTGTATATAGAATCAGCTTAAAATCTCGGTAATGGAGTAAGCATATTGACGGCTCGTCTATTGAAGCGCCTAAAATTTCCATAATTAGGTCCAAAATTCTTAGGAGACAACATTGCAAGCTGTGGTGGAAGAACCTGTATCAGGATTACTGTTTACCTTAGCCTGGTAAGAAGTCTCGTCTATTTAAACCCTCTGCTTCTCTTGACAATTCCCACTTTGGGGCTTTGATAAAATACCAGTTGAACCCCATTCGACACACAACTTCTGAAGTTTATGTACGTTCACATTGAATCCAGTTTGA
Organism: Blastobotrys vanleenenianus; assembly: GCF_965637985.1. NCBI lineage: Eukaryota > Fungi > Ascomycota > Dipodascomycetes > Dipodascales > Trichomonascaceae > Blastobotrys > Blastobotrys vanleenenianus. The sequence continues at coordinate 418,139 of NW_027481883.1, read as the reverse complement.
TATCCATGTTGAGGAGGAGATCCGGATTTTGTTGTCCACTTAGATGGATGCGATTGATAGGTTTTTCAATAGTTCCACAAAATGACAGTGATAGGAAGTCATTTTCCATGTTTAAGTTTACTAATAAGGTTCAAAAATGAGTTTAGTCTGTTTTCAGTCTTTTACTACGGTGTATTTGTCTTACTGGTAATGTACTGAAGTAACTGTACACATTATCTTCAGGGCAGCTCACAATTGTAGCGGAGTCACGGGTCTAAGGCATTACAGTAGCGCAATTGTATTCAGGAGAACTGGCAACTTGGCAATCTTATTTTGTCATTGGAAAGGGATAATGATGGCACAATCTAAAAAGAGCTTGATCGCTACATCGAGTTGTGATAAGCCAACCTTGGGTAATTGTCATCCGTGATGTGAATATTTGGGACCGCATTTTACCATGAAAAATTACCACTGATCTGATCTCGACCATACTATCGCGGATCAAATGAGTTTATACTCTGAGGCGTCAGAGTTTCTCAATATAGAGAACAAGTCTGGGTCGTTGCGATCTATCATATATAATGCATACGAGAAAAATAAAAAACTAAAGTCGGATCCACGCCAGGTCGTCCTCCTGGTATCCGAAACTATCAAGTACAAGTCGCTGCTCAGCGACGTGATAAAGGCGTCGGGCATTCTCAAAACCGAGAAAAGACTGACCAAGCCAATTGCGCTGCTCATGGTACATGATTTGCTGCTCTCTAAGTCTGGGCGGATAAACTGCGGCAAGAACCCATCCAAAGATGCAGTGCTGCGGCACAAAACACGGCTCAAGGCCGAACTGGTCAAATACAAGGTCAAGCATAAGACTGCTAGCAACGAGACCTTTGCAAAGGATAACGACGAGTCGCCGATTAGGTGGATTAGAATCAACCCCATCAACACTGACGCAACCGAGATCACGCAGCTCTTATCAAACATTGTACCAGTAGGCTCCATCGGCGAGATAACCTTGGGATCATACTATAAAGACATCCATGTCAAGAATCTGTACGGCGTCCATCCGTCACAGCATATTACATCTTCTAACGCATACAAAAAGGGCCAGATCATTATCCAGGATCGCGCGTCCTGCTTCCCGGCCGAAATATTGAGTCCGAAGCCGGGGGACGTTCTCATTGACGCGTGCTCGGCGCCCGGTAACAAGACTACTCACCTGGCTGCGCATGTAATGGGCAAAGAACACTCTATCACGGCCTTTGAGCGAGATCCAAAGCGAGGCGAGGTGCTCAAGAAAATGGTGAGAATAGCCGGTGCATCAAAATGCGTCTCTGTCAAGGTGCAAGACTTTACGCAGTCCGACCCTCAAGAGTTTGCTGATGTTACTGGCTTTGTTGTCGATCCATCGTGCTCTGGCTCCGGTATCTTTGGCAGAGGGTTCGAGGAGGAGAAGAACGAACAGGCAGACAAGTACCGGCTGCACAAGCTCGCCGAGTTCCAGTACCGCATTGTGTCTCATGCCATGACCTTCCCAAGTGCAAAGACGGTGGTCTACTCTACGTGCTCCATCCACGCAGAGGAAAACGAGCAGGTGGTCAAGAAACTACTCGAGTCCCATCCTCAATGGAAGCTAAGAACACGGGATAAAGTACTTCCAAAGTGGCACAGAAGGGGTTTACCTGAGGAGTTTTCCAGCATGGATAATGCACAGGAGCTCGCTGAAGGCTGCGTGAGAGCACTGCCTAAGGTGGACGGAGGCATTGGTTTTTTCGCTGCCTGCTTTGACAAATTAGACGAATCACCCACACAAGGAGAAGAGACAACCCTCGTACATGGTGCAAGTAGCAAAGCAGAGAGCTCCGACGAAAGTGAATATGAAGAGTGGAACGGGTTTTAGCCCACTCCAGCTAGAATAGGCTCATTATCCACATTTGAGCTCCAGATAGGTTAGATTTTTGTACATCACCCCTCGACGGCATATACTGCATTCGCCTTTGCTTTCTGTAGCATGAGATGTAGAAGACAGTGCCCTAAAGACGCAGTCGCTGCAATACAAGTGCCCGCACGGGGTAACAACGATCTTCTCTGCCTCGTCCATACAAACAGGACAATTGAAGGTGTTTAGGCGCTTCCTTTCCCTCAGACCCTCCGGCTGAGACGCTTTCAGGTTCTCCTCCGTCATGTCCTCTACAACAACCCTTTTCCGCTTAGGGTTACTCGACACTTCAATCACCTCATCATCATCTTCGTCATCGTCGTCGTCTTCCTCTTCTGAGGATTCAATCGTGACAACTTCGGGCGATGCCGCCGAATCAAACTCGTCCATAGCACTGTCCAGAGCCTCATCTAGCTCGCGGTCGTCCCTACCGCGCTGTTGCTCTAGCAGACTCGCCAGCAGCTCTTCCAGCGGAGTAGGAAATACGTCATCATCGTCGCTCTGGTAGCTGTTGTAGCTCGGGTTATACGATTCGTCGTAGCTCTCGTCGTCGTCGTCTGCCTCTGCCAGCTGGGTTAGCGACACCGGCGCCTCCTCGGGATTTTGAGGTTCTGGTGCCTCGCCATCTGACGAGCTGATATCGCTGAAGTTCTGCTGCTGGAGCTCTTCAACCGGTGGCGGCGGCGTGTTCCTGGCATAAAGGACGCGCGCGTTGGCGGGCATCGGAATCGGGGTTTGATCTCTGACGGCCGGACCAGCTCTTCGCTGTTCGAAGATGCGCCGGCCATTTGGACCACTCATGCGGGGCCGTTGGCTGCTTCCTCGGCCGTCGTTTACGGCGGGTCTCTTTGTGGTAGCCATCTCATTCACGGTGTACTAAGTCAAAGGAGCAAAGATCTTTCCAGGGAGTGTGGCGAGGTCACGTGAATCAGTTAACTAGATATTAGCATAATCTCCCCGAACGGGCCGTTATACGTCATATATTTACCCTGAATTACGTAGGTATGTATAATAGCAACAACAGTGATAAATAATAAAGAGCAATGACAAAAGCTGTCGGTTGGGGAATATTAGCATAGGCGAAGAGGTGTCGGACTATAGCTCAGTTGTGGTTGCAGTCGCGGCAATCTGACCATACTACAGTATCACTTTTCACCATTATGACTTTGAAATGGCATTTCCCACTTTTAACTAGTGTTTATCGCTATTAACTGGAACGGTGGCACTGTACAATCAATTGTTATAGATTGTCGCTTAGAAATTGGTACTCTCACTGGTGTGATACTTGACCGGTGGAACTTGTACGCGTACGTATGCGTAGGTTCAGGCAATATGCAATGAATTAGCAACGCCACATCACATGCGGCTCGATGGGTTCAATATCTATATCTAGCTACAGACTATAGTCAAAACCGATTAGTGATACCTAAATTAGAGTCAAAAACGGCAATTGATACATAAATCGTGGTCAAAATGCCAATTGATAATAATAATAATAATAATCTATTGGCGTCTTGTTGGGGCCTTAGGCCAGAGACATCACTGAAATACATATACATATAATCTTTCAAAATATAACAAAATCATTCCATATCAATTGGGTCCCTTTGCTGTACCGCATTTGCGTCGTGAGGATTGCTTACCCCCCCCCGAGGGTCCGGGAAACAGTTCTCCTACCGGTAGGAGATTAAAAACCGGACACCCTTCAACTTTGGGATTGACAGTGTGCGTTCGCGGGTTAGTCCAATTGATACAAAATAGAACAATAGCCAAAAATAGCCAAAAATGTCAACTGACACATAGTCCCATAGTCACAACCAATAATTGATACATAAACCGTGGTTGGTAAGTCAATTATACATAACTCGTTGTCAAAAACGTCAATTGATACATAAATATATAAAGGGATAGATGGGGTCATTACAAGGACTTCTTGATGACGTCGATGAGAACATCGGCGTGCTTCTTTTCAAAGACCAAAGTTGGTCGCAGTCGGGCGGACTGGGCACCGCAGCCGCCCATGTTGACACCGCTCTGTCGCAAAGTGTTCAAGAAAGCGTCCCGCGCGGCTGGGGACTCGGAGTCCCATGCAATGTAGGTACCCATGCCCTTGCCTCGCAGGTTGCCGAACTTGGTTGGGTACTTCTCGGCCAGCTTCTCAAGTTCACCGTAAAGATAGTCACCAACGACTCGAGTGCTCTCGACCAGGTTGTTGGCCTCAATCTCCTGGAACAGAGCCTTAGCAATGATGAGCTTGGATGGGTCGCCACACCAAGTGTTGAACTGTCGGTATGGCAGGAACGGTCGCAGCTCTGGGTTGCCGAAGTAGTAACCAGCGGTCTGGGCCTTCTTGGAGAACGTAACAATGTCTGGTGGAGAAGACAGGTTCCAGTGCTCGTGGGCCCAGAACTTGCCAGTGGCGCCAACACCGGTCTGGACCTCATCGACAATCATGAGCACGTCGTGCTTCTTGGTGATGTCTCGGAGGCCCTGGAAGTAAGCAGCCGAAGCGTGGTTGTCGCCGCCCTCGGACTGGATGGGCTCGACAATGATGGCAGCCACTGGAGAGGACCAGGTGGTGAGCACCTTCTCAAACTCCTCGAGGCATCGTGCCTCCTCGGCCTTGTTGTGCTCGACGTTATCCTCGAGTGGGTACTTGAGCTTGGGGAATGGAGCCTTTGGCCACTTGAATGCTGGGATATCGAGCTTGTGGATCGGCTTGGATCGCGTCGCCGACAGGGAACCGAAAGTTCGGCCGTGGAAACCGGACTCAAACGACAGGATGGAGAGCTCTGGCGCACCGGGGGCCTCGTTGTTCATGGACGACTTGATCTCCTCGGCGGAGAACTCGGTAGCACTGTAGCCTCCTCGTCGCTTGGCCTGCTGGTAAATGAAGGCTGCCTTGAACGCAGTCTCGTTGGCGTCAGAGCCAGACAGGGCGGTCCACACGTGGTTCATGCCCTTTGGAGCGTTCTTGAGCAGACCCTGCTCGAGGATCTCGGCATAGTCGTTCGACGGGAAGTTACCAGTGGCTGGTCGGTTGACGAGCGCATTGATCATGGCATCGCTCTTGGCAGCCTTGATAAGGGCCGGGTTGTTGTAGCCAATTGGGTTCGACGCAATCTGGGCGTAGACATCGAGCATCACGTTGCCGTCAACATCCTTGAGGTAGTTGCCCACAGAGTTGTAGTAGTCGGCCATGAAGTAGGCAGCCGACGAGTCAAAGGACTGGTGCAGGCGCTCCAGCTGCTTCTTGGACTCTGGGCCCGGGATGGCCGTCTTGGTCGATGGCGCGGCTGGCTCGTTCGGGAAGTACTGCGCGGCGACGGAGTAAGCCCGTCGTCCGCAGGCCAGTCGTGCGCCGGAGGATCGAGAGAGGTTCTTGAGCATTGAGATATCCAATACACGTGTGTGGAAATGAAAAAATAGAATTGAAAGATCTGGAAACGGGGCCTTTTATAACCCTATTTCCTGGGGTCTCCCTCCAGCGTGGTGGTATGATGCCCCATACCGAGGGGACCATACTATCTAGAGATAGCCGCGCCAGACATGGCCTTATTTTTAGCCGCCGCTACCCCAGACTCTCCAACCACAGAGCCCTATCCTGTAACTGGGTACTCCCCCCCCCTCTTCCAGGCGAGCAGGCCGCATACGCCTCACGTCTTTTTGCCGCAATGGGCCCTTTTACCCGATGGCTGCTGCATCTGGCGCGCTTACTGGGCCCGACAGTACTGCTAGCACTGTAGTGTAGTACATGTAGTAGGGGAGGGGGGTCCCGCCGTAATATGCCCTCTGGTCGGTATATCGAACAACCGCCGATGAGCGCTGGAGGGGCTCCGAAATCTCAGAATCATGCCGGCTCTCTGCGAACTGATATAAGACCGGTGATATATATGCCCGATAGACAGCTGCACATATATAGAGTGTACGTTATCCAACGCGATATTATATGTTAGAATTGCCAATTAGACCCCCAGAATATAAGGCACCAATGAATGAATAGTGTAGTAGATCTTCCCTCCCCAATCTCAAGGGTTCGGTAGCCCATGATATGGTGCATAATCTTTCCCCAAATTGTACGCGTAGACGGCAGGTACTATCGGATTTTCGACGGAGCATATGTAGATGTTACCAACCCCAAGGCTCGTACATAGGGCCCTTTTAGCGGGATCCTGACCTCCGCATATCGGAGAAGGAGTCCGCTTTTTATAGGCTCGTTCAATTTGGCAGAACCACTCGACGTGACAAAACACAAGAAATAAAAAATGAAGGTTTCGTCTATTTCGTTAGCGGCCGCTGCCGCTTCAATGGCCTCCGCCATGTCGCTGCAATGGGTGCCGTTCGTAGAGAGCATCATTGAGCAGCTGCCGCTCGCCAAGGAGGAGTCCAACTCCAAGCTCTTTGACCTGCACCGAAAGCTCGTCGAGATCCCGTCCGTCTCGGGCACCGAGGAGAAGGTCGGCGAGTTCCTCAAGGAGTACCTCGAGAACCTCGACTACACCGTCGAGACTCAGGTGGTCCAGGAATCCCCGAAGCGGTTCAACGTCTACGCCTACCCGGGCGAGAAGCGAGACACGCGAGTTCTGCTGACCTCGCACATCGACACGGTGCCGCCTTTCTTCCCATACCGGGTCGAGGGCGACAAGATCTACGGCCGGGGTGCTGTCGACGCCAAGAACTGTGTCGCGTCTCAGATCTCTGCTCTCGAAGAGCTGCGAGCCGCCGGCGAGATCGAGGATGGCGACGTTGCCCTGCTCTTTGTCGTGGACGAGGAGAGCACTGGTGCGGGCATGAAGTTCGCCAACCGAAAGACGGGTGTTGACTCGTGGGAGACGGTCATCTTTGGCGAGCCAACCGAGCTTAAGCTCGGTGTCGGCCACAAGGGCATTGCCCTGGCCTCGTACAGCGTTCACGGCAAGGCCTCTCACTCGGGCTACCCAGAGTTGGGTGTCAGCGCTAATGAGATCCTCGTAGATCTGCTCAATGAGCTGCTCGAGACCGAGTGGCCAGTGGACGACCTTCTGGGCCCATCCACATTCAACATTGGCAAAATATCCGGTGGCGTTGCTGGTAACGTCGTCCCTGCAGAGGCCGAGGCACTTGTGTCCGTGCGAATTGCGCATGACCACGACTTTGTCGTCAGCAAGATCAAGCAGGCTGCCGAGTCGCGACCCCGAGTTAACCTCGACAACCTCTATTCCGTCGCGCCGCAGTACCTGTCCTACGACGTGCCAGGCTTTGATAACATCATTCTCAAGTACTCTACTGACATTCCAAACTTGGACGGCAACTTCACCAAGTACCTTTATGGTCCGGGTTCCATCCACCAGGCTCACGGTGCTGAGGAGCATATCACTTTCAGCGATCTCATTGACAGTGTTGACGGTTACAAGCGATTGGTCAAGCTCAGCTTGTAATTTGTTAAAATTGTTGCATGTTATGTATGAAATTTAGTAGTAAGCGTGTATTACGATATGTCTGGTAACTATCTGGCCCTCTGGGATATTTGATTAAACCATCAGTGTTCACTCAAGTGCAGTTTGATAGCTTATTATTATAGCAGTAATCGTGCCCTAGCTAATGCACCTAATAGCTGCATGTTGTTGAAGACGTTGCATTTCACCTGACGATAGTCGTCCCCTTTTCTACTATACCGTATCCTACTAAGACCATTTATCATTACACATTAATATAAATATTACCAATTATACGCTCTATCTCTCGGCGAAGCCGAGCTTCGGGGAGTTTGAGGGGCTGGCCCCTCAAGAACTGATCCGTAATAACCCCCCTGGTATCCCTACCTGCTAGCCTCGTCGCCACTCTGGATTGTTACAGCTGCATTGTTACCGTTGCAGGAGCCATATCTCCACCTTTACCCGTTAGTCCAAACTGTACTTGGTAATACAAGGCAACTGGTTGGCTGAGCGATCAGCGATGAGCAGTGCTCTCCACACGTTGCCCCGACGGGGATGCCGATGGCGACCCGCCGGCTCCGCATTTAGATAGGACATAAGCGAGAAACGACGATACTGATAACAGAGTGTATATATTAAAACAGCCGGGGAATAACTTTTTCTCTCGATGACCCTGTGCAATGTACGATATTGAGTCGATTCGAGGAAGCGAGTATCCCAGCCTCGTCGACGGCGGGGAGATATACCTGGATCATGCAGGCACTACACTGTACCCCAAGAGCCTGATCGAGTCGTACTCGCAGGCACTGCTAGGGAACATCTATGGCAACCCACACTCGCGATCCTCGGCCTCGGAAAGATCTTCGGACGTCGTGGAGAAGGCGAGGAGCAAAGTACTAGGGCTGTTCAATGCCGACCCGACTGAGTATGAAGTCATCTTCACCGCTAATGCCACCGCGGCCGTGAAGCTCATCGGAGAAGCCATTGGCGGAGCCAAGTACACCTATCTGAACGACAGCCATACGTCGCTGCTCGGACTGAGGAATTTAGCGCGCGAATATGATGTTGCCACTCGAAATTCGATGGAGGGAAAGCTAAAAAGGCTGCGAAACAGCACTAGCCGTGAAGTCGTATCATGGCCGTGCCAGTCGAACTTCTCCGGAGATCGCTATCCCAGCGAAGAATGGCTGAAGTACGTCGAACAGAATGAAAATGTACTAGTGCTCCTCGATGCCGCATCGATAAGCTCTACCTGCCCGCCTGCTCTATCGGTTATGAAGCCGGACTTCATGGTCGTGTCGTTCTACAAGATCTTTGGCTTTCCGGACCTCGGGGCACTTATCGTTAAGAAAACTCCCGAAGTATACAAGTACTTCGAGAACAGGAAGTACTTTGGCGGCGGTACCGTGGAGAGTTTGACAGCTTTCAAGGGCTTTGCCCCGCGAGCGAAAGCACTATCGACTCAGCTAGAGGATGGGACGCTCCCATTCCACTCTATCCTTGCATTATCGATTGCCATCGATACATTCCATACAATTTACGGTTCGTTCTCTAACATTTCCCGTCACTGCGCTGCTCTGGCCCACGAGCTTTGCATCCAGCTTGACGCGCTCTACTACCCCAATGGACAGAAACTCTGTTATATTTATAGCTCTTCGAAAGAATACCTTGATACTGGAAAAAAGGGCCCAATTGTCACCTTCAACCTCAAGGACCAAGACGGCAACTGGATCGGCTATGCCGACTTTGACAAAATCGCTCTTTCCAAGGGCATCAACATTAGAACTGGCACCTTATGCAACACTGGCTCGGCAGCGCAATACATTGGCATTGATGAGCAAGAAATCATTACCAACTATGCCAATGGCCACGTCTGTGGTGATGATAACGATATCATGAACGACAAGCCGACTGGAGCAATCCGTGCAAGTCTCGGTGCTTGCTCGAGCCGAAGTGACATCATGTCCTTGGTCAGCTGTTTGCAGGAATTCTATCTTGACACAGCCGATAGCCCGCAGAGCGCATTCCGCCCTGTTTCCATGTCCCTCCCTAGAATCAGCGACATTGTCGTCTATCCAATTAAGTCCTGCGGAGGGTTCCACGTCCCCAAAGGGATGATCTGGCAGGTCGGTCCGGAAGGGCTCAAGTGGGATAGAGAGTTCTGCCTTGTCAACCTCTCCAACTACTCAGTATTATCTCTAAAGAAACACTATGCAATGGCAACTATTCATCCCATTATAGATGAGGACCAGCGAATCATGCGAGTGACAGTGGCGAAACAAGGATTCTCTCGAGAAGAGCTGGTAATCCCTCTAGACGATGACGCCGAAGCACTGGCTGCAATACCTTCACGAATATGTGGCGACGATGTTTCGGTACAGATATATACTGCATCGCCAATTGTCAAGTTCTTCACAGAGATCATAGGTATCGAATGCACGCTGGCACGGTTCCCTAAAGACAGCGAGGCTTCCTGTCTGCAAACAAGATACTTCAAGCCCCATCTCAGCGGCCCACTAGAAAAGAAACCGAAACACAGCGTACCTTCTGAACCCATCCCCATTTCGATGGCAAACTCTAGCCCGCTGTTGTTGATTTCGGAGAACAGCGTTGCTCAGTTAGCCAATGACTATGGGGTGCCTGATATTGACAGTGACGTGTTCCGTGCGAATATCAAAGTTAGCGGCGACTACCTCGCTGGATATGCGGAAGACTCCTGGTCAGCGTTGGAATCAAGCGAAGTCAAATTCAAGCTGCTTGGGCCCTGTAGACGATGCAACATGGTTGGAGTAAACGCACAGACCGCCAAGTATGACAACAAGCCTTATCTGGCACTCCACAAGACACGCAAAGTCGAGGGAAAGCTGCTGTTTGGAATGCATATGACCGTTGATCCAAAAATACTAACCGAACAGCAATGGTATAGCGTTGCCATTGGAGATGAACTGCATTATACTGTTTAGGCCACCGGTATTACACCCACCTACAGCTTCCATGTATGACTAATGTTAAGATTTTTTTAAGCTAACAGTTAACTATGCAATGCATAATAAATATAATACAGTATTGCAGTAAGATCACTAGACCACAATGTCACTAGAGTGCTTCCACTCTTCCATACAGCTCTCGCAATATGCCTTCAGCACGGACTGGTTTCGCTTGTCGACGTTCTCATCAGTCAATCGAGAGCAAATATTGATCTCGTGGAGCAAGAAGTTCTTCCATTCGGTAATCATCAGTTCCTGTTCGATTCGGTTGAGCATCCTCAAACTGATCAACAACCTGTTCCTTCTTACTCCAAGTTCGTTTCTGTATCGCGTGATACGCCTTGAGTACTCCTGGCTCTCCCTGTCAAGGCTACCAATAGCTCCAATAGAGAGCGGCAGTTCCAGATTGTCCAGAATGGGCGGCTGAACCAACGACTTGAATTTGTCATAACACAACCCATTGGTTTCGATAGAGTCCATCAAATGCCCCGAGCGAATCAACTCATCAATATCAGAGAGATAAATAGAACGCTTCATGACCGAAGACTGACCGGGAATGACATGAAGCTTATTTGCCATAACGGACGAAGCGCGTCGTTCAGTCCAGAAGGACACAGACGTCATACCAGTGAGGAGGAGATTTAAGCCCACTGAGGCAACAAGAAGTCCCACAGTAAACTTGTGCAGCGTCATCTCCTTATACATATTCTTCACAGTCTTTACAACAAGCATCACGATGCTGGTGATAACGGTCACAATGCACCCGAATAAACTGCTGTGGAAACTGTAAGCAAACAACTTCTCCCTCTCATCCGGTTCGTTTGATTCAGAGGCAGCAGCCGTTTCAGTCTCTTCTTCTTCTGGCACGGCAAGCTTGCCTAGCCGGCCAAACAAACGGACTGCGGTAACAGCCATGCCTCTTTTGCCCAATTTCTCACGGCACTGGGCTACTCTGTTCAATAGAATCTTATACTCGATAGCCATGTGATGATACACCAGATTTTCGACAACCATTCGCATCATCCTGGAACGTTCTACCCATTCAACTGTGGCATATATGGTCATCTTGGACCTGCCCTTGCCTGCCTGAGTGATAACAAACCGAGTGGTAGTATAGAAAACATCGCCATGGGGCAATTCCCATGGAGACCGCCTATCGTAAACGGAGTAAAAGCCGCTGTCGTCCATCTTTTCGACTCGTTGGACATTAACCACTTTGCTATTGTTGTACTTTGACGGCGTATTTGGGGATTGAGGGAAGACTCCTTTCGCCTCCAAATTGAATGACAGGTCTCTCTCGAGCTTCCCTGACCGTTTGATCAGTTTCCACGGCGATATCTCAAGGTTCGTCCTTCGATAAAGAGAGGACTCGGCGTAATGGAACACAGGAGATAAGTCACCAAAGGTGACATAAAACAACGTTTTAGCTGAAATATCGAATGTCCTCTCAGCAACTTTCTGGTCCATGGTAAGTGCGAGATCAATCATCGTCGATGACTGCATTTGCGAGCGCGATGTGATGGCGCGAATTGTCTTTGGTCTCCTGATGCTGAGGTAGTCGTGAAGTAACTGCCGTGTGTCATTCTCCCTAGTAGCCATGCCGCCATCGCTTCCACTAAACTCGCCATTGTCAATGGCCTTCGGTGGCATGCCTAGACAGCGCATTTTGTCAACAATGTCTTTGAGTGTCACTTCCTTATTATCCAGTATATCCATCAAATACTGCATTCGCTTTTGGATAATCCGTCCAGAGTCCAAAAATACACGTGCACTAACACTCGACCCATCCTTATCGACCCAATAGATTGTATCCCAACTTGTACCGGCATGGCCCTCGCAACTGAGCCATTCAGAGTAGGGTTTTTTTACGACTGCAGTGAATCCAAAAATATGGGAGTAGATGTAGCAATTCCGAGGTGTAACGAAAATACGTGCCGGCAATTCCTGCTTTGGATTCGGAGCAACTAACGCACGGACAACAAGAACAACTCTATCCATTGGATCATTGTCCACCACGGACTGGAAAATAGCTCGCATTTGAGTATCCTGAGCACGGAGCTCTGCTGGATAGTAGTCTGGGTATCCCTCTACGACCTTCTGGACCACTGAGAACGGGGATTCCTCCGCGTTAGAAGCGTTGTTAACGCCGCGGAGCTGTTCCGTTTTAAGATAGAGTGCCCAGTTGACAGAACCCCAAAAGTTTGCGGTTGCAGCGTTAGGTACTCGCGTGGGAGTCAAGCAGGAGCTAGAAAGAATGGCGTCTTTGGTCAATGCCGTAGGCATTGGTGCATTGACGAGAGGTGACGGGGCAAGGTGAGCCGGGAAGGGGCCGATAGATGTGAATGTAGAAGCAGTCTTTTCGAAATCAAATGCTTCTGGGAAGTCCGACTTCCCATTGATCATAATCGATTGAATGCTTGTCGCTTCTGGAGTCGCGATGAGGCTGTGCATTATACGGTTAAGGTCTGTAGACTGGCGCGGAGAGCTCGGGCTCGTTCCTACTATGTTGGCATCTGCGCCATTCCGCAGATGCGTGATCTCCATGTCAGAAGAGGTGTGAGCCGTGGATGCAAACTCTGGAATGAGTGGATACACAGTTTGGAAGGCGTAGGATATGTCTGACTTTTTAGTGTCGTTCTGAATAACCTGGCGTTTTGAAAATTCAAACACTTGGAGCCATGATCGGAGGTCTGCTAGTGTCTCCGCTTGGAGGATGAGAGTACTGTCCTTGGTCCGGATCTCAAAACAGAACCTGCGATCCTCGCTCGGCTCAGGGCTCACATTGCACAGAAGCACTCCAATCTTATCGCTCTCCTGTACAGAATTCTTATTTGGCGACAACACAAGCCACCCAAACATACCGTTCTTGACGAAAACCCACCGTCGTACCCACACCTGTCTGGCGGGTTTGACGGACGACTTGACAAACAGCCATCCATGCTTCTCGTTGTCTGGCAAGTCCGGCTCGGCATCCGGCACGAAATGGCTAATTGTCGAGGTCTGGACCGTGTAGTCGTTCAATTCGCGCGACGGAATGGCGCGACCCACTGCAGCGTCCTCCATTTCCTTGCGAGCCCGGAGCATTTCGATCTCAATTGGTCTCATTGAGTTAGACATGACCTTAGCCCAAGTCTTAAGTCTATGCATCTCGACGCCGATTCGCTGGAACACTGGGTCTGAAGACCCAATGGACCGAGATCTCAGCACCCACGGGTCGGCGAGCGCCTCAACAAGAGATGTATCGAGAGCTCTCTGCACGGTGGCTATGATGCAGCACATGTCAAAACTCGCCTTGATATAGGCTTTTCTCGACTCGGACACTTGAAATGCGTCCTCCCGTAATGAGGAAGGTTCTTTAGTCTTTGACATGGATGCGTACCGGTTGAGCGCCGCATCAAACTTGGCCTGGGTCGCTTCAAAGTTCTTGCGGCATTCTTTAAAGCTCCGAAGATCGGCTTTCTGGAACTCGGTGAGTCGAGCTATCGTCCGGTTCGATTGGAAGTTCACTCTGCTGATAATCTCAGTCCAGAAGTGCTTCGTGGCGCCAGCGTACCTCCGCATAGCAAGCATGGTATAGTCATGGTCAATCAGACCCTGTGTAACGAAGTCAGGCACGAACCTCGAAATCAAGAAATTCGCTGCATCCTGCAAAACTGCAAAATAAGCCTATTAGTCTTCATATAGTTTCGACGCCTTCTTTTTGAACTTACCTTCCATTTCCTGGGTCATCCTAGTGGTAGCTTTGATGAAACCATCGATCCAGCGATCCAGCGCCTCAAACTGCTCCCCCAGGTGATTCATACTAGCCCGAAAAGTCGGACTGTCCAATGCCGCCTCTTTAAACGACACGGCCAACATAGCCATGGGCGTGTTGGTGCTCCGATTAGCCTTGTCAGCGGGAGCTTCAGCGGGCGCCTCGGCATCGGGGTGCTCCTGCTCTGGCTCAGGTTTTTCGCTTGGTTCAGACATGATATCTGAATCCTCTTCCCGCTGAGCCAATTGGGCTAATTTCTGCTCTCCTTTAGGTCAATTTAAAGAAGGGGGCAAATGGTTAATTCGCTGGTGATGTGCTGGGTGGTTTATCGGCTGGTCGCTACGGCGTATCGCTTAAAACAAGAGATAGGGGGGGGGGGCTGGCGCGCCACACACATCGTTGAGCCGCATGCGCTGTCCGGCGGCGGAAAGGCAGGGAAAGGGCCTCTTTATAGACAACTGCCATTACACTTCAAATGTTGTACCATTTATGTTATTTTTTGAGCAAAGTAGAATGTATTATATGGATATCTTAGAATTTGATATGTCAATTGGATCTTGATATTGCCAGGTCTTTTAAATGGGGGTGGCCTTTTGGCGGAACTGTAATGTACCGGTGTTGTCGTGCCATTTTACTTGTTTTTAAAGGCAGTCTTTTACAATATAGAATGACATCATTAGGGTTGTCCAAGGGCTGATAGATTGGTTATTTTGTGAGTTGAGCCCTAAAGAGGTAGGCTCAATCGATAAAAGAGAGTAAGGGGCCTCCATACTACCGGCAGCTCAGTTCCAGTCTCTGTTCAACGTCACATGGTCAACTTCAGCAGGGCTGCACCCGCAAAAGTTAATCGCTAACTGACTTAGATGCTCAATTGACTAGTCCGCTACCATGAAGTTGGTTCACTGCGTCATATCTGATTCCAGATAGATCTCAAACAGCCCTAGTAGTGTTAAAGAAATATAATTTCGCATCTTCTGCTCTTAATGTCCAGAGGGCTCACGTGAATAAATTCCAACAGCCAGGATCCCTGCTACAACTGGTATATGTGCACGGGACACCACTGTCACCTATCTACTGGCGTAACGTGCATGAACCCACTGTAGCCCATAAATCTTTATTTCAAATAGCCACGCCCAACCATCTACCTACAACCTACAGTATATTTATTCCGAAGTTTCGTTTACAAGGGGCCTTTAGGCTATCAACAATAGGGCATCCATATGCTGGTAAGCTGAGGATAGGTATGTCTCATCGAACTGAACGGTGCTCCGCGTGGTGACGCGTGCCGCGCGACCATGTTAATGGAAATTGTGTCTCCGTTGCTGAAAAAACGCGTCTTTCAAACTTCGCTTCGATCGATCGACCGTCTTTGCAACCGAAAATAGAGGGTAACCTGCGGTAATAAAGGCGTTTCTGTATGCGTATGCCTGCCAGACGAAGTGTGTCTCTTCAAAAAAACGATAAATAGCCGACCCACCGACGACTAATTGAGTACCCTCTACCTCAATCTCACCCCCTGTTGGACGAACTAACGTTGAATTGAACGGAAATGAGCATGGAAGAGGATGTTGCCACCCAGGCAATGACCCAGGAAGAGGTCGAGGACACCCTCGATGAGAATGCGCTGTGCGTGTTGGTGTCGATAGACGGCAAGTACCCTGGTGGGAAGATGATTCTCGAGAGGGAAGGGAACAAGAACATGTGGACTTTCGGCAGGAACCCCGCCAATGACTTCTGTCTTGGCGACTCCAAGCGTTACAGTAACAGGCACTTTGTCATATACCGGGGTGAGGACGACTCGGACAGTCTGATGATCAAGGATACCTCGACTAACGGCACTATGCTCAATTTTGCGCGGCTGGCCAAGAATAAAGGAGTGCTACTGCACTCGAGGGACACGATAGAAGTAGGCAAGGGCGTAGACGCGGACCATCTCAAGTTCGCAGTCATTATGACCAAAGATCAGAACCAGCAGCAGGTCGGAATCCACGCCGACTACGAAATGCAGGGCGTACTGGGTAGCGGAGCGTTTGCTACGGTGAAGAAGGCTTTGGATCGCAATACGGGCAAGCCTTATGCGATTAAAATTATTTCCAAGTCGCGAATGACCGACACTTCAGCCATCCAGCGGGAGATCAAGATCCTCCAGTCTATTAAGCACAAGTATGTTGTGACAATGCACCAGGTTTACGAGGATAGCCGTTCATTCTACCTTGTCATGGACTATGTTAAAGGCGGCGATCTTATGGATTTTGTACTCAACTACGGCCCTATTACCGAGCTGCCCGCTCGTGAGATCATCCGGCAGGTGTGCTGTGCAGTGAAGCATGTGCACTCCAACGGCATTAGTCATCGAGACCTCAAGCCCGATAATATCCTCATTGTGCAAGACTCGCCCATTGAGATTAAAGTGACGGACTTTGGTCTGGCCAAGCTCTCGGCGCACAAGTCCGTGATGAAGACGTTCTGTGGCACGCTGGCGTACTTGGCTCCCGAAGTCATGGAGACTAAGCGGTCGCGCGACAAGAAGGTGTTCTATTCCAATAAGGTGGACATGTGGAGCATTGGATGCCTCACGTTTGTCATTCTTACCGGGTATTTGCCGTTTGACGGTGCCACTCAGGACAAGCTCTACACGAGTGTTCAGTCGGGTCAGTACAATCGATATCTGCTGCAAGACCAGGGCGCCAGCGCGAGCTGTCTAGACTTCATTGACCGCCTGCTGCAAGTGCGTCCTGAGAAGCGGCCTTCGGCCGAGGAGGCGCTTCAGCACCCATGGCTACGCGAGGGACTGTACATTGAAGAGGACGAGGAAATGGCTGGAACGGCAATGTCGAGCGAGTCGCACTCGGCGGAAGAGAAGTTCCGCGTTATGAACCTCAATACCTCTTCTCCATTGCGGGATAACATGGAGACCATTACCCACGACAATAAGCATAAGCATGTCCAGGTGCCCGGGAACGAAGAGAACATTCCAGAGTTGTACATGTCTCCTAGCAGTAAGGCTGGGGAGGAGGTTACTCGGCCGGCCACGCCGCAGGTTCACGAGGCGGTGACGCCAAAGAACAACGAGGAGGACGGCTTCAACCAGCCATCGTTTGGTGTGCGTGATATTAACGATGAGCCCGAACCGTTGTATCCAGAGGATACGTGGATGATGTTATACACACTTGGCGCGAGTCTGCCGTGTGCTGATATTTGCATTCGTATGGACCGGACGATTCTCGGGCGGCAGGACGCTGATGTTGCGCTAGTTAACGATATGCGCATCTCCAAACACCATTGCGCTATTGAGCGGGTGCGAGAAGAGGATGGCCGATATGCAGTATGGTTTACTGACCTTTCGTCGAATGGGTGTTATGTGAATAATGTTCGAATCGGCAAGCACAACAAGGTGCAGCTGTCGAACGGCGACAAGATTGATATTTTCCGTAACGACACGCGCGACAAGGACGGCAAGGTGGTTGTTGAGTTTATGGGCTACAGTACCAACTTTTTGGCCGAGCAGGTCAAGAGCCGAGATGGCCCTGTTGTTGTGGCTAAGCTGACTGAGAATGAGATTCGAGTGCGACGGTTGAAGAATCCGGATATCTTCGACACGCGGGCGGCCGTCAAGGTGGCGTCTCCAGTGAGTGGTAAACGGCGGCGAGAGTTGCTGAGCCAGGAGGAAACTCGGGCTGCGAAGAAAGTGTCGCTAATGAAGTAACTACTAATAAACATATCTAGCATACACAATATAACGTATACATGCCATAAATGCTATTGGACATGTGCGGCTTTACTAGCATATTCATTATATACATTTAATGCCACATGTTATTGGACATGTACCGTTTTTTACTAGCTTAATAAAAGTCATTGGCCGTGAAAAATAAACTTGGTTGGCCTATACGACTTACCACTTCGCTGCAATTCATTGGTATGTAGCGCATAATTGACAGGCAGTACACTAGACCACTTCTAGGTTGGCTGTCGGACTGTAGACTGTAGACTGAGCACACTATACATTGGACATAGACGGGTTTGATTAAATAAGCCTGTTTAGCAGACACCGGAGTATTTACTTCTATCACTGACGAGTCTATTTGAAGATAGCTTTAAGCACAGCAATGTACAATGACAACAACTTTGCTCTGATAGCATACTTGCTTTCCGATGAAGCTACCACCAGACCAAACCCTATTATGGCCCATTGAGCACTTTTAGTGAAATAAAAGCGCAATCTTGATTTATCTTACGCGGTACTTTATTCCATTCGCGATCTATCCTCTCTATATTCAAACCCTATCTACGTGCGGCTACGAACATTGCTCGAATACAGATCCCTGGTCTCCTAAAATTGCAAACACACAATATCCTATTGTATTGGTATATCATTATTAACATCATTGTACGTGGAAGTAATCATCGTATTGCGCGTATTCGCTACCCGCTACGCGAAGTAGCTAACCGGCGAATAGCAGGTGGTGGGGCACTGCCTAAAACGGCAAACGGTGCCGCGGCCACCCGCGATTGGGTTGCCATGCACAGTGAGCTTATCATGCGAGGGCCGCTTCTTTATCGGGAAACAAACGACCTTAAAAGGGCCGGGCCACCGTCCGCAGCCACAACATTCCTCTCATCACAACCCACTCTCCACACTTCGTCGTCTCATAGAACTAGCACTCGTAGTGACTCGTGGAGACCCCGGCTGTGCTAAATTTTGTGAATTGAATTGAATTAGAAATGATACTAGATAGTACTTTGGCCACCGCCGTCGTTGTGGCTCTGTTGGCCGGAACCTCGTCGGCCGCTGTGCACCGGGCCAGTATCTCCAAGGTGCCACTGGAAGAGCAGTTTAAGGGCGTAAGTTTTGCGCAATGGTCTTATAATCATTGGCTGAGGCATTGCTAACTAGAATAAACCGTAGACCGGCTTCCGTGACCACGTCAAGAGCCTGGGTCAGAAGTACCTGGGAGTGGCAAACGACGCTAAGCAGGACCTTCCGTTTGTGGCGGAGGGCGGCCACGACGTGCCACTCTCCAACTACCTCAACGCGCAGTACTACACCGAGGTGGCGTTGGGCAACCCGGCCCAGAACTTCAAGGTGATTCTTGACACGGGCTCGTCCAACCTGTGGGTGCCCTCTGTCGAGTGCGGCTCGATTGCGTGCTTCCTGCACCAGAAGTACGACTCTAGCGCCTCGTCGACCTACAAGTCTAATGGGTCCGAGTTCAGTATCCAGTACGGGTCCGGCGCAGTCTCGGGATTTGTGTCGCAGGACACGCTGCAGCTCGGCGACTTGGTGATCCCTAAGCAGGACTTCGCCGAGGTGACGTCCGAGCCCGGGCTGGCGTTTGCGTTTGGCAAGTTTGACGGTATTTTGGGGCTCGCCTACGACACCATTTCGGTGAACCACATTGTGCCGCCGGTGTACAATGCCAAGAAGAACGGCTTGCTCGACGACAACGTCTTTTCGTTCTACCTCGGCGACACGAACAAGGACGCCAACAACGGCGGCACCGCCACGTTTGGCGGCATCGACGACGAGTTTTACGAGGGCGAGGTGACGTACCTGCCTGTGCGGCGAAAGGCGTACTGGGAGGTGCAGTTTGACTCGATCTCGCTCGGCGACGAGACGGCGCACCTCGACAAGACGGGTGCCGCCATTGACACGGGTACCTCGCTTATTGCCCTGCCATCTGGCCTGGCCGAGATCCTCAATGCGCAGATTGGCGCCGAGAAGTCGTGGAGTGGCCAATACACCATTGACTGCAACAAACGGGCCTCGTTGCCAGACCTGACGCTTAACTTTGATGGTTATAATTTCACTCTGAGCGCTTACGATTATACCCTCGAGGTCGGCGGCTCGTGTGTCTCATCCTTCACGCCAATGGACATTCCAGCCCCCATTGGCCCTATGGCCATCATTGGCGACGCGTTCCTGCGACGATACTATTCCATCTACGACCTCGACAACAACGCCGTTGGCCTTGCCAAGGCGCGATAAGCTTCCTTATACGAAATAGAATTTGCTATTTCAGCTCTAGAGAGCATTATATATTATATATACTAGCAGTAACCTTTCAATTATTAGTTATACGTGAACAGCCCCACCTGGTAATACTCTACAACCTCAATTGAACCGAAACTTGACCCGTGGAGAGGCCAATTGACATGACTACAAAATCTCCGCTTCGTTGGCCCCCATTTACGCTCTACTGCTTCAATTGACTAATCCAAACCCCCGTGGCTTCGCGGAGTGAACGTTACGAAAGGAATATTTTGGCTATAGTATGTTATAGTTAAATACAACCCACAGAACACAAGCTACGATAACCATACCGGCGTAATCGCTCTCGGCGAGCTCTGCAGGAAGCGGAGATGACGGGGGTAAATGCATTGGGGAAGAGTCGTCCCGATCCAAAGCTAGTTATATGGACTCGAGCTGCTGCTGGATCTCTTCGAGCTCGGCCTTCGCGCCGGCGTACTTCTCCTGGAGCTCTTCGTACTTCTTCTCCCACTCGTCACGCTCCTGCTCGACCGAGGCGACCTTCTTCTCAAAGTGCTCCGCCTTGATGTCCGTCTGTCGCAGCTTGTCGGTAGTCTCCCGCAGGTTGCGCTCAGACTCCTCAAGCTCCGTCTCAATCATCGAGATCTTCTTGGTCAGCGACTCGTTCTGCGTGCCGTGGGCCACGCCCTCGTCGGCAGCCGTCTTGGCCTCCTGGAGCTTGGCCTCCAGAGCCTCGACCTCCGCCTCCAGTGTCTGGTTCTTGTGCGTGAGGGACGCAATCTCCTGGTCCTTCTGGGTCAGCTCGTCCTCCAGCGTGGTGATCTTGGCGTGGTACTCGTCAGCCTTTTCCTGGGCGGTCTCGGCGTCGAGCTTGAGTGAGTTGATTTTCTACATCCCCAATTGTGTTAGCACTGCGTCCAATTACACCCTCACTCCCCCCAAAAACACTCACCTCTCTGAGCTTATCCATGGTTAGTTGATGGTAGTAATGGTGGGTTGTTGCAACGTCAGAAGGTTTTGGATTTTCGGCAAAGGGGGAGGCAAGGGGAGGAGACGTGGCTTATGAAGCGCGACCCGCGTGCGCGCGCCCCGTGGTCAGGGGGTTGGCGGTGACCGTCTATCGTCAGGCGATGCTTCAACAAGCTGGCAATCTACGTGGATGGGGGACATTTATACTTGTAGCAGGTGCCGTTATTTGTTTAATTGGCTTATGTACAGTAGCTGTATCGTTTTTGTGATGGTGGCGATGAGATGCCTCCCCGCCGGCCCACAGGACAGCTTCTATTGCTATATATATAATACACAAGCACGCTGAGATCATCCGGGATATTCCTACGGCTAGACTATACCGTATAGCATATATATAGTACATAGAGTATATATATTATATATATTATACAGTAACATATACATTAATGGGGTAGATCTTCATACCGTTTTTTGTACTCTCTTTACAATAACGCATTCCAGTTATTACAACAGTAGATATGTAGACCATGAATAACTGGTATAAAACCATGTACCAATATATCATTCAATTAGTAATCAGTAAACTTGATTGTCATTTCTATTATCCGCCAAACATTATCCGGTGGTTAATATAATGGAATGTGATGGTACTGTATATAGCGGCACACTGCATATTTAAAACAGGCGGCTGCGCTAAGACAGCTCGCCGCACAGGGCGCCCATTGAGGCAGGAGGTAAACAGTCTCCCAATGCGGAGCGCTACAGGAGGGTAAGGAAGCTCCATTGGGCTGAGACATGTACCCATTTGGAATGCCCCTGGACCATTCAGTCTGTGTGTTTTTGAAAAACTCAATGTATGGGCTTTTATGTTTTTTTTCCTCAATTTAGCCCCTGTTTGTCGGATTTTTTTCTTTACATTGGTATTCTTCCACCTGCTTGTCAAATATAATCCTACTGAACTAGAACAAACACAAGATCTTCAATCCCCCAAGATTATTATTGTTTTTTTTTGGCATTTTGGAGTTTGATACCGCTATTTGGTTCATAGACCACTACGACATACGGCACCTTCATAGTTGAAGCATTGAAAATTGGCGACGAAAAAATGCCATTTGCGACCCCTTCCTCTCCAACTAAACGCGCAGTCAGGCCTAGCGGATCGAACATGAACCTCTCAAGGCCACAGACGCCTCACATGCTACGACGGCCGGCCTCGTCCGCCTCGATACGATCGCCAACTCCGCAATTCAAAACTCGCCCGGGCACTCCTAGCGGCCAGAACTCCGTCTACAATTACACACCCCCATTGGGCAGCACTAGCAGCACATACTCGGGCAACATCAAGGTAAGCATAAGAGCCAAACCTTCGGCGGAATCAGACTCTTTGTGGGAAGTGTCTCCTGCTCGCAATTGCGTCTCCAATAAAGACGTCGGCGAGTTCGCGTTTGACAACGTATATGACGGAACTGCTTCAAATGAACAGGTATATGACCGCAGCGTCCGCGAGCTGGTGTCCAACGTCATGTCTGGATTCCACGGTACCGTTTTCGCCTACGGTATGACGGGCTCCGGTAAGACGTACTCTATGCAGGGCTCCTCTGATAACCCGGGTATCATCCCGCTCTCGGTCCAGTCTATCTTTCAGCACATTTGGCAGGACATCTCGCGCTCCTACAGCGTCAAGGTCGCCTATCTCGAAATCTACAACGAGCACCTTAATGATCTGCTGAATCCCGGATCAAACGGAGATGACATCAGGCTCAGGGACGACAGCGTAAAGGGGGTCAGGGCTCTGGGTCTGCGCGAGGTCGAGGTGTCCTCACCCAACGAACTGCTTGAAACAATTGCCAAGGGAGATAGTGTCAGGAAAACCGATGCCACAGAGTTCAATGCCCGAAGTTCGCGGTCTCATGCTGTTGTACAAATATCTATTGACTCCGTGCCCAAATTGGAGACCCCTTCTTCGACGAAACAAGTTTCAACCCTCTACCTATGTGATCTTGCTGGTAGTGAGCGTGCTGTGTCCCAGGCCGAGCGAAGAAAAGAAGGTGCGTATATTAACAAGTCCCTGCTCACCCTCGGTACCGTCATTGCGCGACTCTCCTCACCGTCGGGATCCAATGTCCATGTGCCGTATAGAGACTCGAAGCTTACCCGACTGCTCCAGCCCGCCCTTTCTGGTAAGTCGCTTGTCAGTGTTCTGTGTACCATTCAGACTGGCAGCTCATCTTCATACACAGAGACCGTTTCCACGCTGAGATTTGCCGCGAGAGCTAAGAATGTCGTGGTCAATGTCAAGCGCAATGAGGAGCCCAGCTTGGCCGATGCCAAAACAATTGAGCGACTTATGCAGCAGATTGAGGCCCAGAAACTCGAGATTGAGCAGCTCAGATTGGGCGGTTTTTCATCCGCTTCATCTGCTTCGTCGTATTCGCCCTCTTCGGCAAGCTCGGCAACATTCTCTACTGTAACCCCTGCAACTTCAACATCTGGAACTCCTCCTCCTCCGCTTCCCCAAGCAACGCTCACCTCGTTTGCCACTCAGATCGCTCAACTAGAAGCCGAGAACAAGATTCTAAACGAACGAGTAGAGCACCTGACTCGTTTATGTGACGATTCGCGCCTAGATGAGGTTTTGGGTCTTTCAACGGGAGACTCTGACTCGGATACCGGCGACCGTAAACAGAGCCAGCAAATTGAGGAGTACAAGTCGTACATCTCGCATCTGGAAAAGCAGTTATACCAGCAGGAGCTGTCGCATCGGACTGTCGGTGGCACGCTGTCGAACCGGTCGTCCATGTCCACTGAGCAAGCTCAGAGCGAGCTTATTCAGGACCTGCAGGAAGAAATTGACGAACTGCGAGAGAGCAATCAGGACAAGGATCGAATCATCGCAGCACTGCGGTCCCTTAACAAGCGTAAAGAGAATTTGGCTTCATATAGCGCCTCCACTTTGCCCCCGAATGGCTATTCATCGCAGTATTCGCGGTACTACTTCTCTAGCCGCACGGCGCCAGACTCGCTTTCCAGTAGCCACAGCGATACCAACGAGGACAATACCCTGACGGATATCTTGTCTCCGGTGAAGAGCTATGTTTAATCTTGTATTTATTTTGCATTGGCACCGATTAACTAGATATTTATTTTGTTTTAATAATACCTTAGACTTTACCTCGCAGTCATTCATGTTTATCGGCAATATTAAAGAAAAATTGAAGTCGCTGCGGCAGATACGATTTGTTGCGGCCAATTATAGATGATAATAATTATTCGTTCTAGCCCATATATGACTGGTAGACTTTTCGTAAATGCTTCAGCTTGTTGCATTCAGTTGAATAATCGTCAACCGATGTTTCGACCCCTTTCACGCATACTAGCAATGCTGGACCAAACGGGTTTGAATAGTCATCTTCGACCATGAACTCCCGCTCAATCGCCTCTCTCACTCGGCGCTTTGCCAGAAGGTATCTGTCAAACTTCTCAAGCCATTGCCTGCTTATCGCAGACAATTCCTCCTCAGGTAGGGCAGGTGCTCTCTGGGACCGATACTGTTCAATTCTCATGGTGTGCTACAAGTCAAATGACATGTCCGGCGTAATACAGGCGGCCAAGGTGATTATTCATAATTACTCACAGAAATTAAAAATTAAATAGATTTTTTTTTACAAGCATCGCTCCTCGAACTTAAGGTCGTTGAGTGGACCAAGACCAACCAAAGCTCGCATAAGGTTCTCCAGACCAGCTCGCTGCTTGTTAAGACCGTTGACTGGATCATAGCCTGGTCGGGTCAATGGGGCCTTGAGCCAATAGGAAAGGAACGAGAGAACCGAGTGGAAGCCGTGGTATTCAGCCTCGCCCTCCTTCTTGTAGGAAACTCGGGAGAGGAACTCAGCAACAACCACCAAGTCAATGATCAATGGCGTAGCAAGAAGAGAGTCCTCGCAGACATTGTGGATAGAAATGGTGTTATGGCCACCGAGCATGAGCTCAGAGTGGTACTCGTCCATGGCGACCTTGGAGTCACCAACAGCTGGGACGTACTTGATGACAATGCAATGGTCAACAGTCTTGCCCTTCTTGTCATTGTAGAGAAGATGGTTGGACTCGATCATGTCATCAACCACAGAAGACTTGGAGATCTCCTTGGATCGGAACTGCTTTGGAGCAGACAGGTTGTAGCCATCGTTGTTGCCCAAGTGGTTGTAGGAGGCAATGGAGACCGGTCGGATACCAGCATCGACCAAGAACTGGGCAAGCACAGACTTCAGCTTGGTCTGGCCGGACTTGAAGTCATCACCGCCAATGAAAGCGTTGTGCTTCTCGGCAAGCTCAATGCAGCCTGGCACGAAGGTGTTCTGTGGGGAACCATTGATGTATGGGACGCCCTCGAGAATGGAGGCAATGGCAAAGATCGTGGATGGAGAGACCTCCTCATGGGACTCCTTGACGCTCTTGAGGAGGTTCTCGGCGGTGTCGTTGACACCCTCGATGATGTCGGCGTATCGCTCAGTGTTGGCAGTCCACAGCACAATAACCTTGTCGACACCGTTCTTTTCCTTGAAGTTTTGGATGTCGGCTCGGATGTGCTCGACGTGGGCCCACTTGTCGTCGCCTGCGATGACATTATCGGCTCGCTCGCCCTGGTTGGCGGCGATGAAGTCTGGGTAGTAGATGGATGGGAGCGGCACAATTGGCTCAAGGTGCTTGGCGACCTGTCTCTGGAGATCGTAGTCGAGGACCTCAGCGCGCTTCATGGCCTCAGCAAGGTTGGCCTTGTTGATATCCCAGCCGCCAATGATAAAGTCGTTCGGGTGAACCATTGGCACAATCTCATTGAATGGCGCGTAGACGTCCTTGCCATTCTCGTCGACACCAAGCTTGACGGTAGCAGCCTGGGTGACGGAGCCGTAGTAGTTTGGCTCAATGATCCCGTTCTTAGTGTGGAACGAGATCTGGTTTCGGTTCGCCTCAATGGCAGCAGTGAAGGTGGAACCATTGTTTCCACCGAGACCGACAAGCATGATACCAAGCTTTGGAACCTTGGTACCGACCTTGAACTCGTAGTCGACGGAGGTTGGAGTCACCTTGTACTTACCGTCCTGGGTCTTTCGGACCTGGGCGTTTTCGTACTTGTAACTCGAGAAGATAGCGTCCTCGGCGATTCGCACCTTGTCGGAAGCGACCTCGACCGAGGTATAGCCAGACTTGCCAGCAGCTCGGGCAGAGGCAGCGGCGTCGGCAGCGGAGTATTGAGTAACAGATGGGGCCATTTTTGGATTCAAATTAATAGAAGAACAGGTTGAACGAGTTGTTACAACTTGATATACCACCCGACTTTGGAGCAGAGGATTGGTATGGGTGGTGGGCGGAGCCTAATAGATTCGAAAACGTGGTGAATGTGTGTTAAGTGAAGCTGGAAATCAACCGTTTACCAGCTTGCAAAGGAGTTCAATTGAATGAAATTCTTAATTGACTATGGAGAGCAAAAAAAAAAAGTCTCACAAGGGAGAAATCTCAGTGCTTAAATATCCCTCGCCAAGCAGATCCCAAGGGTTTCGCAATTGTTGGTTTAGAATTGGCCATGTAAGCTGCCCAACAAGTCTCCTCTCAAGCCAGCCAATGATCGTTATCCATTCCAGCAAAAAAGCGGCACTTAAGGCTCTTCCGGCAAGACTGGCCTGCACCTCAATTTGTCTTAGTGCCGATACACTCCCCTCGCTGGAAAAAAGGGGCCTACGAGGACCATGGGGTCCCCCAGACGGCTTATGAGCCTCACGAGCCTCTTCTGAGCCGCGCGGATCCCCCTGAGTTTCGACATGACGCTCTGACGAAGTCGAACGGTGCGAATTGACCGCGGTTTCGATTTTTGGCCCTCCTTCAATGGGGCCCTTGCTACTTTGAGTAAAGGGAAGGGCCTGCGTCAGCCAATGAGCGGCCGTGCTCGGGGTTGGGCTCCGGCTGCACACCGCGGTCTCCCTGCCTCGTTATTACCCAATTGGGAAATGCCCCCGGCTTAACTACGGGCGGAGCGGGTCCGAGACATTTCTGGACTTCAATGTACGCTTACAGCGTAATACACAGTACAAAGGCCTTTTCGGCCGCGTTGCGTAGACGACCGATGAATCCGACTACTGTACTGTACTCACGCCGATTCACTCAGTTACCCCGGACGTATTGATATCATTTCGATTGATAGAATGATAGTACAGTGTAGTATGACTTCAATGCCATTATGATCTCCCAAAATTTTGCCGGGTTGAATAGTACCGCACTATTACCAACGAGGCAGTGCAGAAATGCGACGAGTTCTTTTTAGATGCATTGCGCCATGTGAAAAGTATGGCCTATTCGTAAGCCCCCACGAAATGGTATATCCGGTATATCAACGAAGAGCCGGTAAGGATCATAACAATCTGTAACCAGTGACAAGTCCGGCTGTAATCAGTAGATGCAATTTCGTTATCATAATGAACTACCTACGTCAGTATTTGTATTAGTATGTACCTCAGTGGGTAGCTGCAATGGATTAGATAGCTAAAGATCACCCAGGAGCCACTTCTCGCTAGCAAAGCATGTAGGAGAAGACATTTCTGCTTCATTACCATCTAGGACGTGCCACATCTCCCTCTCCTGAGGTTCCTCTTGCGTTCCCATACATTCATCATTGGTCTTAATGTCCAACTGAGTGGATTTGGATGCATCTTGCTTCATATCATCAATACCTTGTTAGTTACACGCACACGGCTTAAATTTCATGAATATTCACATCTGGCTTTAAAGAGATCTTGGCCTCAGTCGTCTCCTGACTCGACATCTTCCTATTTCCTATGAAATCATGTCAAGAGGTTATCTCACCCACTTGAAGACATTCCTTCCTCCCCCCCCCAATGATCGACCTCCACGCTAACCGTCTCCTCTAGTGCTTCTCATCTAACTTCTACTAGTTATTATCTGGGGTCATCCTACCAGTTTACTGAAATAAGCAGCTTAGAGGAATAAATAATTCATTCAACTATATATACGAGTCCCAATCGTCTTACATAGCACCACCTCGGAGTCGAAGCACCAAGTGCAAAGTCGACTCCTTCTGAATGTTATAGTCAGACAGAGTTCGGCCATCCTCGAGCTGCTTACCAGCAAAGATAAGTCGCTGCTGGTCTGGTGGGATGCCCTCTTTGTCCTGGATCTTGGACTTCACATTGTCAATGGTGTCAGAAGACTCAACCTCGAGGGTAATCGTCTTACCAGTCAGAGTCTTGACAAAGATCTGCATACCACCTCGCAGTCGCAGAACCAAGTGCAAAGTAGACTCCTTCTGAATGTTGTAATCAGACAGGGTTCGGCCGTCCTCTAGCTGCTTACCAGCGAAAATCAGTCGCTGCTGGTCTGGTGGGATACCCTCCTTGTCCTGAATCTTGGACTTGACATTGTCAATAGTATCAGAAGACTCAACCTCAAGAGTAATCGTCTTGCCCGTCAAAGTCTTGACGAAAATCTGCATACCACCTCGCAATCTAAGAACGAGGTGGAGAGTGGACTCCTTCTGAATATTGTAGTCAGAGAGCGTTCGGCCGTCCTCGAGCTGCTTACCAGCGAAAATAAGTCGCTGCTGGTCTGGTGGGATACCCTCCTTGTCCTGAATCTTTGACTTGACGTTATCAATCGTATCGGAAGACTCCACCTCGAGGGTAATGGTCTTACCGGTCAAGGTCTTTACGAAAATCTGCATACCACCTCGCAGTCGCAGAACCAAATGCAAAGTCGACTCCTTCTGAATGTTGTAATCAGACAAAGTTCGGCCGTCTTCGAGCTGCTTACCAGCAAAGATAAGTCGCTGCTGGTCTGGTGGGATGCCCTCCTTGTCCTGAATCTTCGACTTGACGTTATCGATAGTGTCGGAAGACTCGACCTCAAGAGTGATGGTCTTACCAGTCAAGGTCTTTACAAAAATCTGCATACCACCTCGCAGTCGAAGCACAAGGTGGAGAGTAGACTCCTTCTGAATGTTATAGTCGGACAGAGTTCGGCCATCCTCGAGCTGCTTACCAGCAAAGATAAGTCGCTGCTGGTCTGGTGGGATGCCTTCCTTATCCTGAATCTTGGACTTGACGTTGTCAATCGTGTCAGACGATTCGACCTACGAAAAAAACCGTTAGCAAAGCTATACAGCGGCAAACAACAAGTAGCAATAATAACATACCTCTAGAGTAATGGTCTTGCCGGTCAGAGTCTTAACAAAAATCTGCATTGTTCAGTGGCTTCTATTACTGAAAATTCGATGTAAAAGTTAAATGAAAAAAAGGAAAAGAATAAAACGGAGTGGGTAAAGGTTGTATTTATAATGGTCGGCCAATTTGGGTGGCGGTACAACACAATGGCACGTCTTACCCAAGATCTTGCCTTATCGGTGCTGCAGCCGTAAATTGTGGAACACCTTAGAAATACCTTGTTGCTCGCCCCACGTCGATTTGCATTTACCCGTAGCGCCGAGTCGGGCAGATGTTTCCCGCCATGGAGTTTTTCTGCACCAAATTCCCCGTTTCTCTCCTTTTTCGGTTTTTTTTTTTTTTTACTTTGGCTAGATCTTCCAATCTCGAGGCGGTTCCGTCTTCTTCCACATGGTCGCTTCCGAGCTTCCCCATATGTGGGCCTGGCTGCCCCCCCATGCAGGTCATCCGACAGCCAAAAGTGGGTTAGCTCCGTTTGCGCGCGCGAAATGGCTTCATTCGACTTCAGTGAGGAGGCCTCTGTTTCAGCCGTTCGATGACGTTCGTTAAAGTTCTCTCACCCATGGCTCTGGCACAACGTAGGAAACCAGGGGGTTCAGAGGAAAGGGATATTATTACTAGGCTTGTCGCATTCAATATTGATTGTTCTCTGAATATAGGCGTGGATAAACGCGCGGCGGCGGTGTAACGATTACGATCGGTTAGTCACTGTCCGATATCCGAGCGGAATGAATAGGGACGGAGGAGGGTCTGGATGATGATCAAATGGGATACGAGGAAAAACTTTTTCCCTTGCATTGATTGACAATTATAGCAAAACCTTTCCAAATATTTCTCCGAGTCCGAAAGGGATTAATTTTTTTCCCCTGAATACTTTGTATTTTTAGCATTCCGCCGGTTCAGTTAGTTTTTGTCCAGCCAGCCCGAACCACTACTGTATCAATTATGGGCAGTACCGGTAGTTTACCACTGGGAAACCGTAGAAATCACGTAGAGCAGTTTGTTCAATTGGCTTCAAGGGACCTTTCAGTTCTATTCTAAATAAAAATTTACATTCGTTACACATTAATATACCCACCATCTGTGGCATTACTATTCCGTAGATTGGACACTCTGGTGAAAACGCTTCCAAAGAAGGACTTTACAGTGTCAACTGCATCCCCAAGACGCTCGTTAATAGTCTCATTTGCCGGCTCCTGAGTCACCGCTGCGGTAAATGGGCGATCCTCATATCGGTCAATGCTAGGCCGCGATGGGTGCGTAGCATTCGCAAAAGCCGAGTGTCTCTCCAGTCCATGGTATGCAAATCTGCTTCGAGGGTCAGAGAGAGCCCTGGATACTAGCTCTCTGCCCTCAATCATGGAGCCAAATGACTCTCCACTTTCATCATTGTCATCGAACGACAGTCCGAATCCAAGGAAGTCTCGCATCTTGTCATAGAAATGGAACAGAGTAAGCGCCATGGGCAATACGATCAATCGGGGCAGCCAATCATTGAAATAGCTGCCCAGAGGAGTCAGGTTAATCGACTTGCCGAGGAACTCCTCAAACACAGATTCTCGTGATGAAATGAGATTCAAGTAGTTGTAGCTCAACGGAACAGTCAGTCGGCAGGCATACATAGCGTAAAATAGCAGCGAAGACATGTCACTGGACCTGTGAACTAAAGCGTAGACGTTGAATACTCGGATTCGAGTCAAGCTGGAAAATGCTGCCCAGCACATATAGCCGAGGATCAGCGTCGACAGCAACTGCTGCCAGAGGCCATAGCTGGCCCTGATCATGTAGTTAACAATCGAGGCCTTCGTGCCATGGGTAACCTCAGACCAGGCCAGAATGACAGAAATACCTGCCAAAACGACCGCGACCGCTCTCGAGAAACCTGTGTGTACTTTGGTGTAGTACAAGTACGCCATTCGAGGAGAAAATCGCGTTTTGCTGAATCTAAACACAAGCGTCCGTTCCGTTTGGGCATTGAGGATATCCTCCGCTACTGAACAATCTTTGAGTAGTTTCTGCCATTCTGCCTCGTGTCGAATCAGCCGAGACTTAGTCCTGTAGAGTCGACTTGAAAGGCTCGAAAGGTATTCTTTTCCAATCATCGTTGGGTCCACCGTGACTCTTGCGGAGCCCCTGTACCGAGTCTCAGGACCCATCTCAACGTCGTCTAGCAGTTCGTCAATCCACTCCACAAACGGCCCGTCTTTGTACTGGGCCAGTGCTTTGATCTCCGCTACGACATCTGCATAGCCCGACTGAGCCTCAGCGAAAGCGTCGCTTATCCTAGTGGCTTGCTTATACCAATGGTTCAAGAACACCTTGGGATCCGCGTCATTCCACATGGCCCGCGGAAGGTTTACCAGACCATGACCCAGCATCCAAATAGCAAGCACCAGTGCATAGCAATGCGCAAGTGCAATAACCAGAGACTTGACTGAACCCAGAGTAAGCCCCTTAGTAGTGATGAGCATGTAGAACAACCCGACTATACCAGCCGCAAGCATAAGCAATTGGTACCGGGCATTTTGTCGCAGAGCTTGGAACAGCTTCTTAGTCGGCTCATGGTACCCAGATTCGATATAGCTTTGCAGAACCGGCAAAACAGCCCATGTAAGTGCAAACGCAAGCCAGTAAATCACCCTCCAGATCACTAACCGGGTATGCTCGCTCAAATAGAACATCGGATGGTTCGGATCCGATGAAGACATCAGATCTATTGGCACCAGCACGACGATTGAACTGGGGATATAAACCGCCAGGAAGAGTGGTACTAACACGAAGAGTGGTATTCTTCGGAGCTTGGAAAACAGTCGAATACCCCAGAGCACGACAACCCCGGTCACGATAAAAGCTAATAAGACTAACAGCCACTGTAATCAAGTATATTAGCACTACCATCTTTTCTAGACGAATTTGGCTTACCATCGTTCTAATATTGGTTTCGTTGCATTTACCACGGTTGGAATTGGTAGTTTCGGAGTTGTCAATGAATGTGCGCTATCATCGGCGCCGCGCCCTCACCACTTACATATCGCGCCACGGAGTGTTTTAATCCACCGCCTTTAAAGGTATGTATGGATGATAAATTGGCAATTTTTTTATCCCCGTAGAAAACTGTGTCAAATGGTATATTGTTGATAGAGTTATTTTTGGTTATGCAGCTTTTGTTATCTATTTAGGTTGTACGGTGGCGGAGGATAGATGGTCCTCGGAGTGCCTGGATGGTACGTAGGGGTTATTGATCAAAAAAAATACTCATTACCATTTTCATTCAGTCATTATTCATAATCGTAATATTACATCATCTATATCTATACTATTTTCAAATTATTGCTTGCCCTTACCAATCTGTTTCTTCTTCCGTTTCGAGTCGTTTTGTCGACGGCTAGTAAATCTCTGTAAAGCAATTGGTAGCTCCTGATCGATAATTCTAGCCCGATCCGTGTAGCTGACCGAACTGGAAGCAGATGGTACTCTATCAAGTTCCCCTTTTTCGCCTATCTGCGGGAGGCTCTGGCTCACCATTGGTCGAATTCCAAGTTCTAGGTTCGGACGGTTGGGCTCACCAAACATTGAGAAAGACCGTTGGCCCGTATGCTGGAGCTTTGAATCATTTCCCTCCATATCGGAGTTGGTAGTCGTTCGAGTGTTTGACCCTGGCTGCAGATTATCGTCGTGTGACGCTCCTGCTGCCCAGTCTTCGTAAAGCGGTCTGCTCAGGAATCCAAACCGGAACTCGTTTACTCCGACAATGAGCTTGGTCAACTCAATCAGTTCTTCAACATACTCGACAATCTCTTCAAGACCCGCGCTGTTGGCACTCCAACTCATATACTTGTGCTTCACCATATTATGCCGATGATCATCGGTGGGTATCAGCGGATGCAGGTTACTTGGCTCCTCAATGCGGATATCAGTCATACTCGGGTGTCTACTATTGTTTCTGCTCTGCACCTGACTCGTAAACCGACTAGTCTCTCCAGCAAGCATCTCCCGTACTCGATTAACCACTCGCAAATGAGCCACCCGGGAGCTGGGTAAGAACTGAGGCAGAGAACTCTTGGTTAGCAAAGCCTGCTCCAACGCTCGTAGAGTAGACGTCAAGCACCCGTAAAACTCGCGTCGGTATATATAAACGTAAGGCTAGTTCCAAGTTAGCATCTCTCATAATAATCAAGTTGGTTCGTATACTTACTCCAAGGTCCTCAATAACTGCAGAACCATACTTTTTTCGCATAAAGGCGATGTTTTGGAACTTGTCGACGATCTGGTGCAGTACAAAAATAATCTCACCATAGATCTTCTCGCGGCTCGAAAATGATCCCTTCAGTCTTGGCTCTCTCTCCGTCGCTTCCCGGTATACTTCCGCAGCTACTAGTGCTTTCTTTGCCCTCTGAAACAGCTTGTTGCAGCGTTGGTCGACAATAAGATGCAAATCGGGGGACGGGTATTCCGCAAGATCGATGCCCTGAGAAAGTGCGCCCTCGAGGCGAGCACAGCATTGGATTGCAAAAGCAACCGATTTGACCATCTCCACTCGGGCTTTCACAGGGTAAATTGAGATCTGAACCAAAATAGCAGCTGAGCTACCAACCAGCATTGTGATGCATCTCTTGGCAAAGTTCGTTAAAATCGTCCCCGGAATAGTGGGCCTAACAGTTGACAGGATCACAATATTGCACGACACGATAGCAACTGTTGCAGCCTTGGGAAACGGCGATCTCAAAAGGAGATAATAAGCTGGCAAAACGCCAATGGCTAGCATCACAGTCATAACATAAGGGTCAGCTCCCCAGCTCCCGGCGACATACGTCGCATATCCCCACGCAGAACCAAGAATAACTCCAACGGATCGCGATAAGAAAAGGGTATTTGTACTGCCAATCGAAGACTCGAGCGAGATTGCCG
This sequence comes from Blastobotrys vanleenenianus, assembly GCF_965637985.1. Taxonomy (NCBI): domain Eukaryota; kingdom Fungi; phylum Ascomycota; class Dipodascomycetes; order Dipodascales; family Trichomonascaceae; genus Blastobotrys; species Blastobotrys vanleenenianus. Next base: position 383,972 of record NW_027481883.1, on the reverse strand, counting down.
CTACGAATCCACACCAGGCACCTCGGATGTCAATATACCATTGTCGCATATTAGGGCTGAATGCCGGGAAACTAATCAGCATTAACAACAGCGTAAAATTAAATGCATATCGAACATGCTTCTTATAGCGGTTAGGAAACTCGACAATGTCAGCTATGATATTTCTGGCAGAGGTAGAGAATCTCTTCCATTTAGCTGCTGCCAATATCCGGAACATTCTGCCAATGTCTTTTCGCACTGATGGTTCCTCCTTTTCTGTCTCTTTTTCGCTGGGTTCAATCGGTTCAGATGATTTCTGTGGATCCTCATCTTTATAATATCTCTTACTTGTGCTTTGGACATCGGCCTCTTTTTTCTCTGCCTCGCCAGTAGCGAGGTATTTAAGAAATAGCTTACGTGACGAAAGCCCGGAGAACCAAAGCCCTCGGCCGTACCAGCCTTTGGCCTGCCGCCGGTGGCATATCTCTAGAATGTCTCTGCACTCTACAAGTATTTGGTTTGTGCTGTTAGCGAACTCGCGGAGATTCATAAGAAAAGATGATATGAGGAAGAATTCATCACGGGGCATGAGAAGCTCTTCGTCCAAATTTTCGCTCTCCCCTTCTAGCACAATTGACTCCAGCGATTTGGGGACCCATTCGTCGTAATCGCTGAGCGCACGAGCCATCTTCTGCAGTGTGCGGTCAATAACTTCCATCGTAATATCAACGTTATTCAAGGCAGCCGGGGTTCGGTCGGCGAGGGTCGATTTTGAGCCGGCAAATGTCAGCAATTCAATCTCATCTTCAGGAACATCGTAGGCGTAAGCTATCGAACGCTTGATGGCGTTTAATGAGAGTGAAATGGCATTAGAGAGCGTCAAGATTGGGTCCCGAACTGAATCGAGAAACTGCAGCAGCAAATCCTTATCTCCGTGCTCAATCTCCTTGTGCGGCTTTAGCGCTTCTATAAGCTCGTCAGGGGACATACTTTCACTTCGTGTGGCATGGTGATGATGGGGTGCATCATCGGACTCGCCCGACTCTTCACTTCCCGTGCTGTTATCGCTTTTTCTTCTCCCTCCGTCACGCTCGAGGTGGCTATATCCAAGCAAAGCATATTCCAGCTCGCAAGCGCCAGTTAGAGCATTTGAGCTTACCACTGCATTCTTGAGTGTTTTGACCATGGGTTTTAGTTCCAGCGGCGACATGAAGGAGTAAGAAATCTCAAATGCTGATTCTTCCATAACAGACTTGCATGTAATGAGGTTATTTCTATCGCGTGACTTTTGTTCCTGGAGGGTTCCTAAAGAAATTATTGGTCCTTTGGCGGGTTCCACTTCGGTATCAACCTTACCGAGGAAGAAAAGCACCGAAGTGTTGAAATGCTCATGCATGCCATTGAGCATCTTGATAACGGAAGTACCCAAGTATGTCGAGCCAAATTCGGGGAAAACAAACAAACTCACTACGGTACTCACACCAATTGCAATGGTGATTGGAATGGCGAAAGTTTTGGCCAGGACTCCTGGCGGAATCGTTAAACTCGTCAAAAATCCGAAATGCACTACGAGGAAGAACAAGAACACGAGTAAAAATAACCTAGGAGCCAGACTTCGAACAAATCCATGGACAAAAAGCACGAGGATCTCTATTACTGCCAAAAACCCGAGCGCTTGGGTTTCTCCTGCATTTAGATTGATCTTGGAGGCAATGAAGTGAATAAGCACGAGGAACGCTACTCCAGTGCCAGCTCCGGTTAAACTGAGCACCATAGCCTCTATCATCGCGCCCAACCGTCTAGCTGGATGCACGTTGACAGCAATCATAGCCACCAGGAACGAAGATGTACCCATAGCCCTGTCCACTGGGTTGATCAAGCATAGAACGAAACATATTAGCGTCGTTAACGCACCCTTCAGCGTGCGCTTGAAGGTGGTTTTGTCTGCACCATACGGAACAGTGAGCTTTAATAGCGACTTTAGCGCTTCCTGTAGCTCCTTCCGCGTCTTCATTTCTCCATGATCTCTTACTCTCGACCTGTTTCCTCGAGAAAAAGGTAGGCTACGGACTTGTTGAGGTGGGGCGCATATCTGACTAATACTTGTGCAGTATAATTATGTCATCAACGTGCGGCTGTGTTGATCTGAGACAGCCTGGGCCATCGAGATCTCCAATATTATTTGGATCTGACTGTCATGAGCTCCCTGTTGAAAAAATAGACTCGAATAGAGAACTACACCATAGCGGCTGGTTTTATTCTCCGGTCCCTGGGCCGAGAAATAATAGCGTCTATGAGTTGTTTATTCATTAAAAAGGTCTATCATTAGAAATACAAAAACATCATCAGAAATGGTGCAAAAATTAGCAAATTAGGAACCACAGAAACTGCAGCGTTAGAGCCCGAGTGGCTGGTTTTAGTGCTACTAGCAGTCTGGCGGTGGACGGTCGAATTGGACGCGCCCGTCGTCTGAGCATTTGCAGAAACTGCAGTAGCAGATGCACTGGTGGTAGCGGCAGCAGCCATGGTGGTCACAGCCGACGTAAAAGATTTACTCTTTTCGTCATCATTTTTTAGAGAGGAATAGACAATTGAGTTTTCGGGAGTATCTGTTGTAGCGCAGCTCTTCTTCTGGGCAAATCCAACCCGCTGATTGTCCATGTCAAAGGCAGCATAAACTCCCTTGAGGAACATGTCGCCCAGGATCCATTGCGTGTCGCTGATATCCAGGCCCTGGATGTTCGACGCGCAGAGCCCGCTTTTGAGCTGCTCGCCAATATAGTCTTCTGGCAAGATGGGCCACTGGACACCGCTGAAAGTGATGTCGAGAGTCGTGTTCGTGTCGCACGGAATGGCAAAGTTCTGGCCATCCGTCTGGGACCCGTCAAAATAGCTGTGAAGCTTGAGCGCATCGGCTTTGGACATGACCACAAGCGTCGTGCCAGTGTCAACTACGGCGGTACGGTCGCCGCCAAAGTCGACCTTGTTGCCGCCCATGCTCGTGTAGTCGACAGGGATCTCCCACAGCACTGAGTTTTGCGTAACATCAGTCCACGAAATATCTCCCGTGTATTTGGACGAATCGAGGCCACCAATGGTGAGAGCGCCTTCGTCGCTCTGGTCCGCGGACCTTCCAAGATTAATGCCAAAAGTCTTGCTGGAGATGAGATTCTGCTCTCTCAGGGTCGAAATGATGGTTGGGAAGTCATGCGACTTGTCTTTGGCGGAGAGGCCCAGCAGGCCGTCTATGTCAAAGTTTGCAAACGTGTTGCCGGCGTTACTGGCAGCACCAAAGTCCATGATCGTCTTGAACCCAGCAATCGACATAACGTCGGTAAACACCTGACCTTCTACGTCGCCCGACGTGTAAGAAACAGAGAATTGGTGAGGGGTCGCCTGGGAGTGGTCGGACAGAGAGTTGTCGTACAGCTGGTGATCCTTACAGCTGTCAGAGGTGCAGTTCTTGCCGTAGACCCACGTATAGTACGACCCCGTGTCCACCACCAACGCGAACTTCTGATCTTGGGAGCCGATTTCAATGTCCACGTAGTAGGCAATGTCTTTTCCATCTTGGCTCACCTGGTCAGTGCCCGACGACTTGATTACTGGGGCCTTTTTGGTTCCGTCAATAACCTCGGCTACGAGGACCATAGCCCCCATGTCCTTAGACCCATGCTTAAGCGCTGAGATCGAGGACGTGCCCAATCCATCGCGCTTGGTCAGAGGGAAAGAGATCTCTGCAATCACTGTCAGCAGGCCCGTTAACAGCGGATATATAAACCGCATGGTAGAGTATCTAGGCTGGTCTTTTCTAGTCGCAATGCCGTAGTTAATGCAAATCCCGCTCAGCAGCTACCGGTACTAAACAAAAAAGCCTGGAGCGGAATGAAATAAATAGAAATAAATAAATAAAACGAGTGTAGGCCGACCAGCCAGCGTACTGCGGTATATTAGGGACAAATAGGAAAGGACTGGTAACGGTGTAAAACTAATATCAGAGTGGTCCAAAGTGTATATATACAGTTCAAAAAAAGGAGGTCAAAAACAAGCAAGGAGGTGGGCTGTATGATGATTGGCAACCACCCGCTGAAAAATGTATATGTATTCCGACCACCTCTTCCCTCGAATCGACCGGCTGCTGTTTCAAACGAGCTGAGTCCGTCCTGGGAACATGGTTCGTGTTTCGAACAGTTTTTTCCCTTTTGAGAAACTTTAGATTTATTGTGATCTCAGTCCGACTACGGGTGCCTCTAAGATCCGGCGATTTCTCCAGACTGACGTGCCAAATCGAAAAGAGGAGTACAGCTGCACCGCCATGATGTCAAAACACACATATGCCAACCTGCCAATGCCGTGGCGTACCGGTTTGCATGCGCGACCCGCGACTCAGGGGGGTTGGTAACCACGGCCCACACTGGCCAGCGGCATTAAACCACCCGTCCATCCTAGCTCCTTATGGTACTCGTGCATCAATAGCTGCGCGATGGAGATTACCGACAGGTCGTGTATATGCGTGGGGTGTAGTTTCCGTTTTCCCCTTCGGGATCTCTCTTCCTCCTTGCATAACCATTCATGCACCTGCGGAAGTTGCTCTATACTGAAAATGGTGATGTTGCACTGCATTTAGAGAAGCCGCACAATATTATTTCGCCTGCACGGCGTGAGGCTCGTGCGGCTCGGCCACTGTCAGCTAGCCAAGGGGATAACGGTGATTTTCGTAGCTTAGTCCATTGGTTTTTTTCATGTCAGGTACAGCAAATTTGAGACAGAGCACGTGCTACCTTTTACTTGTGTTTGAGTACACTACACGTATAGTACATGTAGACAATAGGCTGTTTTGAAATTGCTTGAAAAGGAAACTCATGTAACGCATACATCTATAATATGCTGAATTTATTAACAACCCCTGATCTAGAAATACCGATGGGCGGGGTGACGTCCGTACTACCGGTATTCTAGGGTTGATTTCCAATCACCGGTACTTCTTTTAATCAGTGAATAGGGCTTGAACAAGTTGACAAGGTTCATTATCAATACAGTGTAGGGAGTTAATGTCATTGTGGAGTATTCAAAATATCTATGTACGGTAAAAGCTCGCCATTTACTGTATACCTTTTAGAACTCCATGTAGGAATTGTCGAAGTTTGAACGCACCTCACAGGCACGGACCTTGTCAAGAAGCGCATTGAACGGCGACTTTTTGGCACCGAACTTTTCAAGCGAATGAATTAGACCTACGAACGAAGTTTAAGTGCCGGACAATTGTAGCAAATTGGGTTCGCTTATGGGGTTATGTCTGCGATGCTTGATATCACGACTTAATTTTTCAACTAACGCTTACCAGTGCAGTAAAATGTCGTGCTGGTATATGACGATAAATTCGTTGATGGGGAATGTGGCAAAGCAGATTCGGGAGAGATTTAAAGAGGAAGAATTTCCTTTACTTATACATTACAATAATGAGAATCGTTAACAAATGCTACCTATGATACCGGTACCGATAGTAATTGCATAACTGTTACACGTAACATGTATTGATAAATTTTACACAAAATTGCAACTATTCAGCCATGGCGTATCCACAGCATAGCAGTACCGCTAATTCAATTTGCAGCTTTCATTAGCAATACTGTAGGTATCGGCATAACATATCATTGAGTAGCAGGAGTAAAGGATATCCAATTATGCCTGAAATTCATCTAAGTACTTTGTAAGCGAACTACCGTAAATGTCGCTGATGAATCTTTTTAACTACCCATATAAACGTAAGAGAAGTTGGCCGTATTTTATGCCTGCTCACAACTACCATCCATTGTATCTAATGTTAACATCGGACTGAGTTTTGAAAATAGCCATGAGAAACAATATAGTCAGGTTATAATGGCATGAACCTATCTCATGAGGAAACATTTCAGGCCAAGTTAGCATCACAAGCTCACTTTAGCATGCAATTTCATTCGTTATAGTCTATGCCTAGACGTCTATATAAAATATATATGGATCTACACTATATTAGTAGCCTTCAAAAGTAAAAAACCAGTACCGGTAGTAGATCAGTAGTAAAAACCAATTAGTAACAATGGCCCCAATACAGGCAGAAGAGGTGCTAATACAAGTGAGGATCATCTCAGATAAGCAACTCCTAGCTCATCAAGGATCTCGCAGCTCTTGAGAGGCATGTTCAATGCTTCATTGTAAGCCTCTTCGTTCACGAAGAACCACCCCTTGCTGTCCGAGATCTTCTGCTGCTTATACTCATACTCATTGTAGCACCGTGTCTTCATGATCTGGACATACGACAGCTCCGCCCGCTGGTCGAGCTGGGCCATCTTCCGGTCGTTAAGATTTCGCGTCTCTCGGGCGCTCACATAATACGGGATGTGATGGTTCGGCGTGACTCGTTCCGTAGTGTACTGCCCTTCTGGCGAAAACTTGAACTGCGGCCCCACATTTGCCGAGCTATTACCGCCAAACAGAGAGGTCACCACCATCAGTAGCAGTAATAACAGAATGGGCCCCAGCTGTACCAGGTTCTCTATAGAAAACGGGTTCTCATTCTGTGCTGCGTGTCGAGCAGCTCCCCGGGCCGCAGCTCCTCCTGGACCGGTCGTAAACGCTGTAAACGGCGATCCCCCGCCAAAGCCATTACCAAATGTGTGCACGCGGATGTTAGGCCCTCCAAATCCTCCGCCGCCAAACGCCCCGCCATTGAAGAACATGTTAAAGAGCTCCTCGGGCGATATATTGTCCATGCCAGCCGGGCCACCGCCCCCGCCAAATCCTCTAAACGGTGAACCGCCTCCCGCAGAGCCTCCAGGCATTCCGCTAAACCTGCTATCCGGATCCGCGCCTGTCTGGTCGAAAATCCGCTTCTTATCGGGATCAGAGAGCACCTGGAACGCCTTTGACACCAGCTTGAACGCCTCGTCAGCTCCGGGTGCCGAATTCTTGTCCGGATGCATGATCAGCGCCAGCTTCCTATAGGACTTACGGATCTCGACCTCGGACGACGGCTTCTCAATATCCAGGATAGCATAGTAGTCCGCTATGGCGCAACTCCGCACCCGGTTCACCGCCTTCTCCTGGGCCGGCGTGTAGCTATTAGACTGCCTGCCCTGGTCGTGCGACCGGTGGCTGGCCGTTGTCGAGTGTGCTTCGCTGGACGTGCTCGGCATGCTATGCTATAGCTGTGTATGTCTTCGTCCACCCTCCTGCTGCTGTTGCGCTGGAGATTTCCAGTTTTGCCGTGTCGTGGTCCTCCACTTTATGTGCTTCGCTTCCCCCCTCTCTCTGGCCCCGGGCCGCCGCAGGAAAAAATCAATCATGACATGATATACGCTAGACAATTTCCACAGCGAGCATATCATATCCTGCGGCTTTACAGACCGAGATATACTAATCAAAACGCGTAACTCCCCGTCCGACGCCAAATTAAATTGCCCAAATGGCGTTCCTTTCTCCTCTAATAGACGCGTCTTTTATTGGAATTATAGTATGCCGGAGCTTGTTAAAAGAGCGAACGGGGACATAAACTCGAGTTTTAGCGCGGTAGACTCCGTGACGACTGCGAAGCGCCTGAAAAGTGGGCCTTCGCCGTCCTCCTTTGAGCTTGATCTGGCGCGAGTGGCGGACGAGATCAGAGAGATCGATGGAGGTAAGTACGCACGCGTTTTTATTTCGCAGCACCTGATCTAACCATGTACAATAGAAGGCGCTGAATTGTCCCAGAAATGGGACCGTCCGAAGCTGGTCAATTTCGACCCCGATACTACCGATGTTGTATTCCAGCAAATTGATGCGGAAGAGGCAGTAATCGACGGTGAAGTAAGCGTTGTGCGTATCTTTGGCGTCTCCGAGGAGGGTCACTCAGTCTGCTGTAATGTTACAGGGTTTTTGCATTATTTCTACGTTCCGGCGCCAGTCGGGTTCACTGAAAGTCACCTCGACAATTTGGCTTCTGCCATCAATGCCTCAGTGCCTCACAGCTTAGATCACTTAGAAATTGAGCTGAAGGAGAGCCTCTGGGGATATACCGGCGGCAAGCAGTCACCCTTTATTAAGGTGTTTGCCAAAGATCCTAAGCTTATTAACAGAATGCGAACGGCCTTCGAGAGAGGCATGATCCAGTACCAAGGTTTCACACAGGTCGAAATGACTACTTTTGACAATATTGCATATGTGCTAAGGCTCATGATTGACTGTCATATTACTGGCATGTCGTGGATCACTCTGCCTGCTGGCAAATACGATTGGCATAAGTACGATAGCGTGTCGCGGTGCCAAATTGAGGTGTCTATTAACTACAAGAACCTCGTTGCTCACGCGGCAGAAGGCGAGTGGCTCAAGACGGCTCCTTTGCGAGTAATGAGTTTCGATATCGAGTGTGCTGGGCGTAAAGGTATTTTCCCCGAGCCGGAACGGGATCCAGTCATTCAGATCGCGAACGTTGTGACACGACAGGGCGAGTCAACCCCATTCATCCGAAATGTGTTCACAGTTGGCACATGTGCCCCAATTGTCGGCAGCCAAATTTTTTCGTTTGAACACGAGGAGGATATGTTGAGAGCGTGGCGAGACTTTATCCAGAAGAGTGACCCAGACGTTATGATTGGCTATAACACGGCCAATTTCGATCTGCCCTACCTCCTCGACCGTGCCAAGGCGCTCTACTTGACAGATTTCCCATACTTTGGCCGATTGACGAACGTACAACAGGTTGCCAAGGATACTACGTTCTCGTCAAAAGCGTACGGTACGCGAGAGTCTAAGGTGGTTAATATTGATGGTCGAATGCAGCTCGATATGCTCCAGTCGATTCAGCGAGACCATAAATTGCGGTCCTACACCCTGAATGCTGTTTCTGCAAATTTCCTGGGCGAGCAGAAAGAAGACGTGCACCACTCCATTATCACAGACTTGCAAAATGGCGATGCTGAAACGCGTAGACGGCTGGCTGTGTACTGTCTCAAGGATGCATATCTCCCATTGCGTCTTATGGACAAGCTCATGACGCTTGTTAACTACACTGAGATGGCCCGTGTCACTGGTGTGCCATTTTCGTACTTGTTGAGCCGAGGCCAGCAGATCAAGGTCGTCTCGCAGCTGTTCCGGAAGGCTTTGGAAGTTGACCTCGTCATCCCTAACTATCGTCATGAAGGGTCATCGGACGAGCAGTACGAGGGTGCTACCGTTATCGAACCTAAGCGAGGTTACTACGACCGGCCTATTGCTACACTCGATTTCTCCAGTTTGTACCCCAGTATCATGATGGCACACAACTTATGCTACACGACGCTGCTTGATAAGGCTACTATTGAACGGCTCGGACTTGTGCAGGACAAGGATTACATTGTCACTCCAAATAACGACATGTTTGTTACGCAGAGCACTCGGAAGGGCATCTTGCCCATTATCCTCGAGGAGTTGCTGTCGGCACGTAAGCGGGCCAAGGCTGATCTAAAAAAGGAAACCGATCCCTTCAGGCGGGCCGTGCTCGACGGTCGACAGCTGGCGCTCAAGGTGTCTGCGAACTCTGTCTACGGTTTTACTGGTGCTACCATTGGAAAGCTGCCTTGTCTGGCCATTTCTTCATCCGTTACTGCTTTTGGGCGAACTATGATTGAGAAAACCAAACAGGAAGTGGAAAAGCGCTATACAATTGCCAATGGCTACAAGCATGATGCGGTTGTTATCTACGGTGACACTGATTCCGTAATGGTGAAGTTTGGGCTCGATGATCTTGGCGAATGTATGAAGCTGGGCCAGGAGGCTGCCGATTTTGTTTCGGACAAGTTCAAAAGACCCATCAAGCTGGAGTTTGAGAAGGTGTACTTCCCATATCTGTTGATCAACAAGAAGCGATATGCGGGCCTCTACTGGACGAAACCGGAGAAGTTTGACAGAATGGACACGAAAGGTATCGAAACGGTGCGACGAGACAACTGTCGGTTGGTGCAGAACGTTATAGAAACAGTTCTTATGAAGATTCTTATGGATCGTGATGTCCAGGGCGCTCAGGACTACGTCAAGGGTGTAATTGCAGACCTTCTCCAGAATCACGTCGACATGTCACAGCTGGTCATCACCAAACAATTGTCACGAACGGATTATGCCGGCAAGCAGGCGCACGTGGAGCTGGCCGAGCGAATGCGTAAACGAGACGCTGGTTCAGCACCTACTCTTGGCGATCGAGTTGCTTATGTTATTATCAAGGGGTCCTCGAATATGAAGAACTATGAAAAGAGTGAAGACCCTCTCTACGTGCTTGATAACAATATCCCCATCGATACCAAGTACTATCTGGAAAACCAGCTGGCGAACCCTCTGCAGCGAATTTTCGAGCCTATTATCGGCGAGCGAAATGTCAAGTCGCTTCTCCATGGCGATCACACGCGGAAAGTCGCCGTAGCTGCACCTACTACCGGTGGCCTCCTCAAATTTACCATCGTAACTGAGATGTGCAAGTCCTGCAAGCGCCCTCTCCGGGGTAAATATGCAAAGGGACCTGTTTGCGAGCAGTGCATAGACCACGTCGGCGAGCTGTACGAGGAGACGATCCAGCAGGTGAATGTTCTGGAACAGAAGTTTGCCAAGCTGTGGACCAAGTGCCAGCGATGCCAAGGCAGTCTTCACCAGGAGGTTATCTGCGCTAGTAAGGACTGCCCTATTTTTTACATGCGCAAGAAGGCCCAGAAAGACCTCCAGAGCGAAATTAAAGAGCTTGAGAAGTTTGACCACACGGTGTGGTAAACCGCCATGGCATATTGTGGCATACATGTACTATCAGAATGTACATTTATGGCACTTAAGCTTGGTATGTCCACCTATTGCATTTGGGCTTGGAAGTCCACCTATTGCATATACAGTGGAGGTGATGAATGGCGACGAGAGACATTATGCAAGCTGACCGAATCTTTATGCAGTCGGCCATAGCCGGTCCCGTATACTCCACACTCCACGACCGCCAAACGTCAAAGAGAGCAGTACGTGTATTAACAACATTCGAAAAGCATAAATAGTCCTCCATAAGCCAGTTTTTTTATCTAATATTGTCCAACAAACAATATACAAGCATCATGAGCGTAGTTCAAGTAAAAGATGAAAAGGACTTTTTCGGCAAGATCGGCCAGACCGTGGACGTTGTAGCATCCAAGCTCGGGGGTAAGGTGCTCTCATTCTCGGACCAATGGTTCGCAGAGGCTGACAACCTGTTAAAATCTGCTCCACCAGTGTTCGAACGTGTGTTCATTCCTACCGGCCTTAAAATGGACGGCTGGGAGACGCGACGGCACAACCCGCAGCCATTCGACTGGGCCATTTTGAAGCTTGGCGTTGACTCGGCAAAGCTCATTGGCTGTGAGGTTGACACCGCGTTCTTCGTGGGCAATTATGCACCTGCCATCTCCGTAGAAGGCACTTTTGTCAACCATGAGAGCGAACTTGCCAGCGCCCAATGGGAGCCGATCGTTGAGAGGATAGACTGTGGCCCTTCGGCGAAGTACTTCTTCGTTAGGGAAGAAGGCCTTACTATCAAGGCATATTCTCACGTACGATTGTGCCAGTACCCAGATGGCGGAATTGCCCGATTCCGACTCTACGGCCAGCCGACCGCTGTCTTCCCAAAGGACAAGTCTGTTGTGCTTGACTTAGCAAGCATTTCTAATGGCGGCGTAGCCCTTGCTGCGTCCGACGTTACCTATGGTAACCCTGGCGACCTTTTGCTACCGGGCCGAGGCATCGACCAGGAGGATGCCTGGCAAACTGCACGAACGCGAGGGGAACATTACGACTGGGCCATCATCAAGCTGGGAGCTCCTGGAAGGATCAACAAGATCGTAGTTGATACTGCCTTTTTCATCGGCAATTGCCCACTCAAAGCGGCCATTCAGGGTATCAATTCCTCTACAGATGATATCAAAGAGTCTGACTCTAAGTGGGTCGATATCCTCGAGCCTTCTGAGACTGCGCCAGATGCCGAGAATGAGTTCCCGATCAAAAACGACAATGTGGTCACCCACGTCAAGCTAAAGATGATCCCTGATGGTGGCATGAAGCGACTTAGAGTCTTCGGCACTAGAGCTTAGAGCTTAATCACTCACTAACCCCCTTTAGATATAAGTAGGGGCATTGGACATATCACAAGACACTGATCAATAGCGTTAATCATAGGGCATACCTGACCGATTGATGATCGATCATCGTTTACCAATAGAACCACCCAACGGCTAAAAGAATTTCTAGTCTAAGAGAATGGCAGTTTATTTTCGTTCTAATAAATAAAGCTCATAAGATCGTAATTGTCCAAATTAATAAATCCCTTTATTCCAGTGTTTATCGCGAGAGCAGGTATTCTCTGAAATCGCTCTTGTAAACATCCTGAACGGCTGACAAGTCCTTGAGGATGAGTCGGCATGCAACGTGTGCAATGAATGTTCGGTATATCATGAGCCATTCGCCGCCACATTGGGTCTCATTGAAGTGTTGCTGCACCGACTGGAGGGCGTTTGCCAACGAGGAGATGGCGCTGAGATAGTTTGCCAGGGTCAGGCGCTGGAACTCCGCGGAAAGTGGAGTCGGAGGCTCGCTCGTTGGAGGGGAATCGGCTCCAATTGTGCTCTTCTTGCGCAGACGCTTGAACACAGATTTGTGACTCGATGTCGTGGACTGGGTTGACTGCGAGGCAGTTGGCGTCAGCGCATTGGAGACGCTCGACGAGGAGGAGCGCCGCTGGCCCAATTCCGGAGTAGAACTAGACTGGCCGAGCCCGTTGATGAATGCAGAGTTAAACTGCGTCTCGAGCGCATCAAGTGCATTTTTGAGGTAGTATGTGTTGGTCTGGTGGAGGTGATCGGCTCCGATTTTGGTAAGGTCGTTGATGCACTTAAGCCGCGGCTCCAACAACTTTGGAGAGATTGTATCGACATGCCACAGATCATTGGCGAGGTAGAACGATGACGTGAGGAACGCGCCGGCGGGATTAGACTTTGACGCGAGGACCTGGCGCAGGAACCACAGGGAGATTTGTTCTTGGTCAGTTGGGAACACAGCTTTTGTGGCGGCAGTATCATTTGGCGACAGGAAGGACTCATAGGTAGCCGTGAAGAGCTGCATCGACGGCGTGGGTGGGGTAGAATTGTCTTTGACGGGAGAAATCGAGCCGCTCGAAGTGCTCGTCGCTGGAGGGTGGTGGGTATGAAGACTCAACGACGAAAGTCTCAAAGTTGCCGCGGACTTTCTGCGAAGAGACAAACGGCCACGCTTGACTCGATGCTCAACATCGCTATTCATGCGACTAAGCTGCTTCGGCAGAACAGTACTAGTAATCGTAGAAGTATTTTTACTGTCGTCAGAAGTGGTGGTGGCAGAAGGTGTAAATGGAGGCATTGGGGGCAGTGAAGCGGGGGCAGGCTGCTCTAGCCGAGCAGAAATCGATCGCGGACGGCCCCAGTTTGACCCAATGGACGAGGAGGACCCAAATGACTTGTGCCGGGGGCTGGAAGTCAGGGATTTGGGGGATTGGAACGCAGACCGTGTTCGGGGATCCTCGGGATCGAGTTCAACCGCGTCCGACATGCCATAGGAACTAAGAGTTGACCGCGAGTTGCGGAGATTCATCGAGTTGTTAGTCGAAGTCGAGTGGTTCACCCGGTGGCGGCACGGATCAAGCTCTGCTGGATCCTCGTTGCCAGCAGCACTGTCCATCTCCTCGAGGATTCTGCTCCTTCGCGGAGAATTGATGACATAATTGCTAAAGCTGATGCTGCTAGCCGTGCTTTGGCTCTTATTGTGCTGCTGTTGAGGGCTTCTGTTAGCGGCAGAGTAGCTTGCAGTGGCTGTCGGAGCCACTGAGGACTTACTTGAACTATCCTGGAAAATGAGGTCTTCGTTTTGGAACTTCATGTTGGTAAACATGGAAGTGTACCCTTCGGTAGAGAGCAGGTCACGGATATCATTGTCAAAGGCTTCCAGAATGCTCTGATGCGACATGACCTCGTCTACTGGCACGCGCGGAGGAGAGTACTGGGGCTCTGGTGGTATATCCTCCGTACGGAATGAGTTGATATTCGGTTGAGACGGGGTCCGTGGAATCGCACCAGCCGAGATCTCGTTACCGCCCGTGAGTTCTAACGGGAGCACATCTAGGTTGGCCATTCTCTCTGCGAGCTCATTTTCGACAACATCGGACGGGCTCTGGATGGTATCTTCGTTAGTGATGGTGGAGTCGTTATGGGTGTTGCTGCCCAGGGGAGTGCTCATGTCAGCAGTCGCTACCGGAGAGTAGGCCCCTGATTCGCCAGGTGATTCGGGCTTGGTGGCCCCGGACGTACCCGAAAAGGCCGAATACACGGTTGACATTGATGAACTTGAGCAGTTGGTGGAGACGGACTGGCTAGGGGTATGATACCTTCTTCGGTCTAGCGGGCTATCGTCTTCCTGTTGGTGAATTTGAGACACGGGTTCATTGAGCATTGCTGCCGGCAGCGATTCAGGGGCTCGCGGAGAATGATTCTTTTCGCCAGTGGAGGTATTTCGCGCGTCCTCGGCGTGATAGTCGTCGTTGCAGACGGTGGAGTTGGTCGAGTGAAGGGACTCAGTTTCGTTTAAACTAGCGGATTTGTCTCTGAGACTGTCTTGGTTTCGGTTCGCTGCCGAATTTGGTGAAATTTCATTCACCGCTGGCGCGTCGCCCTCTCTTGAATAGATTTCCTTCACTAAGCGCTCCCTCGAAGTCGTACAGCTGTCCACCTGGGTGTTATCTGCAGTCTGGTTGCCGACCGCCGCCGCTGGCGCAGTGATGGTGTGGCCAGAAGTAGGATTTTCGCCCGCTACTGAATCAGGGGCCAAGGAATCAATTTCCGCGCTACCAGCACTGCAAGTATTAGAAGGCCTAGTAATAGAATGAACTTCCTTCACTTTGACCACAATTAATTCTTCTTTTCCTTCTTCTTGCTCGTTTTGTGGTGAAACTTGGCCCTCGTCTTCCTCTATCTTTGGTGCGGTAACCTCCTTTGACGCGTTTTCCTTTGATGCGTCGGATGCGTTTTGTTCGTCTGGTTCGTTAGCAGAAGAAATTGATAATGTACTGTTGGTGTCCAGGAAATCCGTAATCGGGTATGACAAAATGGTTAGATTTGTTGACTCCTGGTCCAAGTAAGTGCTGCTACTGCTGATAATACTCCCTGATCCCGCAGTGGCCCCCCTATCCCCAACCTTCTCGTTAGACTTGGGGAGTTCCAGTAGGTCTGGCACACTCTTTGGTAACTTTGCGAGCGAGCTGCGACCTGTCAATTGGTTTCCCGTCGCCTGCTGGCCTTGCAGCCTTCGCACACTTTCCTCTACGAGACTCCCCGAGGAGCTATTCCTACTCAGTCTTGCCGACCACACGCTATTCGGATTTGAACCCTTTCGGACCTACCCCCACCAGTCAAATATTAAAGTTAGTATACACATTCCCTTTAGCAAAATAACTGAGACTCGCCCGTACCTTTGGGTTATACAACTCGGATCCACTTTCGCCTGCCAGGAATGGGCTTTTCATGACCAGGCCGCGTTTACTCAGGTCGCTCAAAGTTTTCGTCCTGCCACCAGAGAGATAGGAAGTCGAAACAGATCTTTTTGGACTTGATGCGGATGATTTGGCAACCGCGCAATGGTTATCGCCCGACACCATGGCTGCTGCACACAATCTCAACAAATCGTGTTTTTCCAGGGAAGGCCTCCGCTACCGGCTTGCAGGATGCGACCGTCAGGTTTCCCCTGATTCTTCCGGACAAGAATATTTTGTTTTTATTTTTTTGGCTTCTTTCTCAAGCCTAGTTCGACTTTTTGTATTTCGCAGGAGAGAGAAAAAAAGTCCCTCAATTCTGATGTGAGATGCGTGTGTTTAGTGAGCTGAATGATGGAGGCCGCCTGGCTACGACTGGGCATTTTCTTTGGCTGTAATTTGAAAAATAACCCCCTTTGAACCCCTGTAGTCACGCCGCGAATACAGGGATATCTCAACCCTCCCCCCTTTTTTGGCTGCACATATTAAACGGGCATTCACGTTCACCTGCAGTCGCATCGCAAGGGGTATGAACACGCGTTACGCATTGCTGTCGTTTACCCGCTATGTTGGCATATATGCGGAACGCGTACCAATGCCATGGGTGAAAAGCTGGCAAGTACTATTATTGATACCATATTATATAGTAGGATGGACTTTGGCTACGGGAATTAAAATATTCTGTTGCGGCGATCGCGCAGAGAGGGAGAGTCGTAGTAGCCCGTGGCAGCGATCCAATTAAATGCCTGGAATAGGCATGGATGAGCCGCATTTTCGCTGCATCAAAGCTGTGACCAACTGAGAATGCTGGTTGATTTTTTAACAATTAATTTCCTATACATAAGTGAGTCAATTATTGCAGGAATTTGCATGGTTGAACAGCTCGCGGAAGCTCTGTTTCTATGATTGTTAGACCTGTATATGCAGCGATGATGGAAAGAACCTGATTTAATCACTATCAGCTTGAATAAGTCACATATATGTAAGATAACACAACAGACTTTAATGAGAAAGTGAAAGACAGATAATGCATTTAGAAAGAGAGATTAAGCTATATAAGTAGTGTATAAGTGTAGTAGTACAGCAGTTACAGTGGCCATGGACATGTTGTCAGCAGCCGCACTGTTATCAAGTGACCAGCACCTCAAGGCTTAAGAACTTCAATACACCATAGATTACAAAGTAGATAATTAGTTAATCTAAATCTCTACGAAGCGGTTCTGCAGGCTAATCTTCGCGGAGCGGAGCACCAAAGGGGGGGGGGGGGGGGGGGGGGTTTGAGGGGACCGGGCCCCAATTACACTTAGGTTGTATTCAAGGGCCAGCCCTCAAGCTTCCGTAGTTCCGCTTTACGGAGAGAGGTCGATGAGAGGCAAGTTAGTAGCTTGGGAATAGTAGTATGTAGTATACAAGGTTAGTAGGAATAAAAAAGGATTAGTCACTCGACTCGCTTTCTTCTTCTTCAAGGCTGTCGTCGATGAACTCGCAGGCCTCTTCGAACCGGGTCTGGACGAGCGAGCCAATTGCCAGGGCGTTCTCAGCCTTGATGACTCGGCCAAACTTGCGACGTGGTTTCTTGGCGTTAACGGCGGGGTCCCACGCCGGATGGTCGCTTGAGGCGAACACGAGCGAGTTGCGATAGAACCACTCGGCGGTCGTCTCGTCGACGACGGGCACGAGCGGGCGCAGCTGAACCGGGGAGTTGGCAAAGGCAATGACGGCGCGCACTCTATCTCGCACGGCGCGCTGGCCCGCCAGCTGGACAATGCCATGATACGCCTGCCCGATGCCAACGAAGATGATATCCTTTGCGTCAAAGTACTCGATGAAGCTGTCCCACAGGAAGAGACACGTCTCCTGGGCGCACAGCGTCGCGTTGTAGCCCTCTTCATACGCCTTGGGGATCGCTACATCAACGACGCCGTACTCTTTGCCCGCGGCGTAGTAGTCGAGGAACTTCTCTCCGGGGTCGACGACCAGCGAGTCGCCCGTGTCAACTGTGCCCAGCACAGCGTCCCGGTCTGCCCAGATCTCCGGGGTGTCGTGGACGACAACTACGACCGTCTGCTTCTTATGGATATCTTCGGAAGCCAGTATCTGGGCGTCCATGCCAATGAGGAAGCTGTTGGATCCGCGGATAACGGGAAGGGAGCACATGCCGAACTTACGGAAGTAGAATCGCGACTGGTAGGCGCGCACCATCTCGTCTAGCGACTCGTTCGTCGTGTTCAGGCTGGTGGCTGGTACCGAGGCGGCTTCGTAGGCGGGGCGTAGCGCCCGCCAGTACTTGGCGTGGGTCTTGACTACCTCCTCTACGTCGCGAACGGCGTGCTCAGTGGGCACCTTGGTGTGAGGCATGCCTGGTGGGTCGCCAAGCAGCACTTTGGTAACGGCCAGAGCCGACTTGGCTATGGCGTTCAGGTTGTAGCCGCCTTCAAGCACGACCGCCAGACGCCCGTTGGCAAGCGACTTGAGCATATGCGTCATCTGGGCGTACCCATTTGGTGTCACCAGCATGCCGCCCATGATGTCCCCTTCGGCGGCATCGAACCCGGCCGAGATGATTACGAGGTCCGGGTCGTACTCGACGGCGATGGGCATGATGACCTTCTCAAACGCGTACAAGTAGTCTGCGTCGCCCATTCCCGCGTGCGACCACGGCACGTTGACAGAGAATCCAGCGCCAGAACCATCGCCTACCACGTTGTGCCCGCCAAACGGCGTTCCCGGGTAGAATCTGCCTCCCTCGTGGCGGTGGAGCGACATGTACAGCACCCGGGGGTCGTCCAAGAAAGCCCTCTGCGTGCCATTGCCGTGGTGCACGTCCCAGTCGAGCACCAGAACTCGCCGCACCGAGTCCGAGTAGTCTCGCAGCATAACTTTGGCTGCGACCGCCACGTTGCTGAACAGGCAGAACCCGCCCGGCACGTGAGGCTCGGCGTGGTGGCCCGGCGGCCGGACCACGGCAATGCCGTTCTTTACTCTACGCTCTACGACGGCCTTGCACAGTTCAATGGCGCCTCCGCACGACAGCTTGGCGCACAGAAAGGAGTCGTTGCTGAGGTAGATCGAGTCCCCCTTCTCTGTCTCGTGCAGCAATTGCTCGCGTGTCATGGCGACCGAGGACGCAATGAACTCGAGGTGCGCTCTGGTGTGCACCATGAGAATCTCCTCCTCGGCGGCCTCTCTCACCGGGATCTTGAGCATCAGCGGCCCCAGCTCTTCGGCACCGCGCAGGTCGGGGTCGCGCAGCAGGCCTGCCTCGGCAATCGCCTTGTAGATGCGGTAGATGCGCCGGGGGTCCTCCGGGTGCGGGTCGACGTAGTCCATCGGCGAGGTCACGATGCGGCAGTGGTATCGCATGCGCACGTCGTAGCAGATGCCCGTCTTGAGGTTGGCGTAGACGAGCTCGGCCGGAAGGTCGGCGCTCACGCTCTCCGCGACAGGCTCGGGCTCCTCGCGCTTGCGTTTCAGCGATCCGTCCTCGAGCTTTACGCCATCGCCGTTAAGCACCCCGGGTCGGGGTATCTCGTCCATCGCTTCGGGGTATAACGTGGGTTTAGGTGAAAAGTTCAGAATTGTCCCTTCCCCCCGTTGGGACATCACTTCACTTGTCAGCCCGGCGACCGGCCATTAAACACCCCCAGCCATCTCGTACCCCCAGTTTTTGGCGCCCAAGCGTCAATTAGCAGACAGATCCATAGGTACCGTAGTTAGGATGAGTATAGCTAGGCCCAAGTTTTCAGTCTCGGTGCAGATCCAGGAGCTGACGAACATCCCCCAGGTGTCCGGCGAGGTCTTCGTCAAGTGGTATCTCAAGGACTCGGCCAAGCCGGACGCACGAGGCAAGACGAACCGGGCGGCGATACGCGACCACCGCGCGCAGTGGCACTACTCGGGCGAAACGAGCGTGCGCATTGGCATCAACAAGAGCGGCGAGCTGCGACACAGCTGGGCCGTGTTCGAGGTCACCTGGGACAACGGCAGCTCGGGAGGGCGCATGCAACTGGGGCGCGTCGACCTCAATCTTGCCGAGTACGCCAGCCCCGAGGGGCAGGAGTCGAACCGTTACCTGCTCAAGAACAGCAAGGTCAACGCGATTCTCAACGTGGCCATCGCGCTCAAACAGATCAAGGGGCCCACCGACTACCGCGTGCCACCCCTCTCGGCGCCCCAGATCTTCGGCGACATCACGGGCGTCATGGACGAGCACAAGACGCGCACCGCTGGCGCCGCGCGCGGTGCGGCCTCCGCCGCAGCCTCCGTCGCTACCGCCCACGGCACCGGTGCGGCGTCTGCGGCGTCTGCGGCGGCACGCCGCAGGGTGTCCAAGATGTACCACAAGACTTACGCTGTCAGCTGGGACCCGTCGCCCCACGACCTGACCCCCGACGACTGCATCGAGGACATCTTCGCCGGCGGAGACGGCCTCGGCACCATCCAGGAGCCAGAGCACTCCAGTTCCGACAACGACGACGACGAACCGCATCTGCTGTGCGAGGAAGACGAGCGGGAAGACTTCCAATCTTGGGTCATCAAGCCGCAGCCACTCTAACTGGGGGCCAGCCCCCAGACCCCCGTGGCTCCGCTGCGCGGAGGTCTCGAAGATAAACATATGATTAGCGTGTGCGGTACTGGCTGCGGCGCTCTTCGTACTTCATCTTGCCCCGGCCTTTGAGAATGACCCCGCCGTCGTCCATTCGCGGTTTCTTAGGCGGAGATAGCCTTCCGGACTCTTGCCTCTCCGATCTATATGTGTCCCGCCTACCATGACTGTCCCGTCTTTCGAATTTATCGTGCTTGTTCCTTTTGGTGTGTTCTCGGAGATTGGTAGACGGATCTAGTTCTTCTGGAAGTTGGGGCTCTGGTTCTTTTGATACTTGGGGTATTTGAGACTCCGAGGGCTGCTTCTTGCGATAGAGAACCTCTCCACAGCGCTCAATTGCCACCTCTTCGCCCGGCAATGGCCGATCCTCGTCGTCTACTTTAACCTTGTATAGTTCGGCAATGACAGCCATACCCCTGATGACCCGCCCAAACACCGTAACACTGTTTTTAAGCCACGGAGTAGGCACCAGCGTAATAAAAAATTGGCTCCCATTTGTATTAGGTGTATTCTCGTTCGCCATGCACAGGTACCCGGGCTCTTCAAGACCGTTCCACCCTAAATTTTCATCCTCAAAATGGCCGCCAAATATAGTCCCGGGCATATCTCCACCCTGGACGAGGAACTCTGGAGCCACGACTCGATGGAACTGAGTATTTTTATAGCACAGTTGCCGACCGTCGCGCTCGACACCCTTGCACAGGGCTAGAAAGTTCTCCACAGCCCTGGGTGCTTTTTCATCAAACAGTTCTACAACCACGCGTCCCGAGGACGCCTTAGACTTTATGTCCAGAAATGCCCGAGTCATTCTACGGTACTATCTGGTGTATCACACTTCCAGTATTAAAGGATCAGATCAGTTGGGTCTTTAAAAGCCGTACGTCACCTCGAGCCGGTGCTACTACTACGTACTGTACCACCCCCCCTTTTCGAATAACAGTGGTACTGTAGTTGGAGTAGTGGAGTAGTGGAGGATGATTTCGGCGATTATCTTCTACAACCAGAAAGGTGAGGTGCTCATTTCGCGGCTGTACCGCGACGGTCTGCGGCGGTCTATCGCAGACGTGTTCCGCATCCAGGTCATCTCGAACCCCGAGTCCCGGTCCCCGGTGCTGACCCTGGGGTCCACTTCGTTCCTCCACGTCAAGCACGAGAACATTTATATCGTCGCAGTCACGAGAGGGAATGTAGACGCTGCGCTGGTGATGGAGTTCCTGTATAAGCTGATCGCCCTTGGCACGAGCTACTTCAACAAGCTCGACGAAAGCGCTATCCGCAACAACTTCACGCTCATCTACGAGCTGCTGGACGAGATCCTCGACTTTGGCTTCCCCCAGAATACCGAGACAGGCACCCTGAAACAGTACATCACCACCGAGGGCGTCCGGTCCGAGAGCATTAGCGGCGACAACCCGTCCAAGATCACCATGCAGGCGACGGGAGCCATCTCGTGGAGACGCCCCGATGTCAAGTACCGCAAGAACGAGGTGTTTGTCGACGTGATGGAGGACGTAAACTTGCTCATGAGCTCTACGGGGTCGGTGCTCAAGGCCGATGTCAACGGACATATTCAGCTAAAGGCTCATCTTTCAGGCATGCCAGAGTGCAAGTTCGGGCTCAATGATAGCCTGCTGCTTGATGATGGGGACCGAATAAACGGTGGTGGCGGGCCAGAGTCTGGAAGCAGGGCAGCGGCCGGTGCCGTGACTCTTGAAGACTGCCAGTTCCACCAGTGCGTCAAGCTCGGCCGGTTCGACGCTAACCGCATTATCAGCTTCACCCCGCCGGACGGTGAGTTTGAGCTTATGCGCTACCGCGCAGTCCAGAATATCAATCTGCCGTTTAAAGTGCTCCCGCAGGTTACTGAGATTGGACAATACAAGGTGGAGTATACCATTGCCGTGAAGGCCAACTTTGGGCCCAAGCTCTTTGCCACCGATGTTGCAGTGAAGATTCCCACACCATTGAACACGGCTGCAACTCATCTGTCGGCTTCCAATGGGCGCGCCAAGTATGTTCCTGCTGAGAACCAGATCGTGTGGAAGATTGGCCGGTTCACGGGTGGCTCGGAACACAACATCCATTGTACAGTAGACCTCACTCCGACGACCGTTAAGAAGCCGTGGTCCCGTCCCCCTATTTCGATGGACTTTTCTCTGTCCATGTTCACTAGTTCGGGCATTGTTGTGCGGTACCTCAAGATATTTGAGAAGCAGAACTACACCACCGTCAAGTGGGTCCGGTACCTCGTGCGAGCCGGGTCCTACGAGATTCGCTTCTAATCCATTGGCACATGTGGACTTATTTATAAGATGGTCAGTCGATACCAGGGGAGCATAGAGTTCGATGGTTTTAAAGTTCTTGTATACATAGACTGCACTCAAAACAATTCCTCACACATATATCGCGGATCACGTTTTATTGCTGTCCACGGATCGAACTGGATCTTATATACGGATTGTATCGGTGCTTCTTATCTGAATTATGCCGCCTCATTTACATCGCTATCGAGTATTTTCGCACGCCAATGCCGATGGATACGACGACCACAAGTTCCGAGTGCCGTTGGCACAGCCTTCCGAAGTTGAGCTCAACGAGATGCGGGGGGTCAAGAAGCTCGTTAACAAGCAGAAATGGGCGTTTGGAGGGTTCAAGCTTCGGTCCATGAGCTCTCCGCCATTAATCCGCAATGGCTATACGAGTGCGCCCAAGACCGAGTTCCTCCCTAAAATTGAGCCCCATGCAATCTTCTCGCCGTTACAAAATGACCCACACCTAGCCGATCCGGCGGCTGTGAATCACGGATCTGTCATTAGAACGGATGTAGGGCCAGCCATGGCGACAAGAGTTGTTGTATTGCGCAATATACCCGCCAACGTAGGGCTCAATTCGGTTCTTCTCCAAGCAAGCGGTGGCCCGTTAGAGCGGGTAACAACAAACTACGAAAAATCAGCAGGACTAAAGCAGTTCTATTCGGTGCAACTATACTTTCTCTACCAGAAAGATGCTGCAGAGTTCTTCAACTATGCGTCAAGCGGCCGCTATTTGGTCAATGGCCGCTGCTACCTGCCGCATAAAGGGCAGCAGCCCCTAAAGTCTGAACCCAACATCGGCGTTATTCGCGAGATGGCAGAAAATGGTGCTAGACGGTGCGTAGTGCTTAAGCGGCATGGAAAGCCTCCGGACTTCTCCAAGCACAAACCGACTGACCCGCATTACAATGTGACGGTGGACGTCTCGCTGGAGGCCATCCGGCGCAACTTTTCGGAGATCGGCGTTATCGTGTCTGTGCAGCCAATTGTATCGTCGGTAGTCTCGATATCAATTCAGTATGCAGACGTTCGTTCGGCTATCAAGCTGAAGCGGCTGTTTGAATCGAAGGACCACCAGCTCTACAAAAAGTATAACAAGTGGTCCATATCGTACGGTAAAGATCCCATGGACAAAAGCTGCCCTGCCTCGCTTAACTAGATATATTTACTATCTATTCGAAACACTCAATTTCTCGGTCTTTCGTCATCTCAAGCTAAGATATATCATCCTCCACTCAATTAGGCACGTAATAGGGGTTATCAAGTACATAGGTAGTCCAGGAGTGAGCGATATATCATCTTCCCCTCAATTTGACACCCAGAATCATCGAGCATATGGTTAGTTCAGGAGTGAGAAGTAAATGACATATGTATGCCCATGAATATGATTAGCGGTATTTACGTACCATACACGAATAAGATACAAACCATTGGCCGGGAGATCAGAGCTACAGCTTCGTATAAGCTAATTGACCTCATACAATTCAGGTTTCCGACAATATTCGCCTCCAAATAGGCACAATTATGTACCGGTGCTGGTATTTCCAAGCCGACAGTAGTGAAATTTGCTGGACGGTGTCGGAAAAATAGACCCCCGAACAAAAGGGTCCACCGGACAAACCCACTTGCGGCCTGAAGTGAGCCGAAGGCTAGAAAAGCTCAAACGTCTCCCTTTGGGCAAAGCTAACTGAACATATAATCCAAGGAAAATGTCGAAAACTGCTAGAACTCCGCGCGTGATTATCATGCGCCATGGCGAGACCGAATGGTCCAAGTCGGGCCAGTATACCTCGCGGACCGACCTTCCCTTGACCGAGAACGGTAGGAAGCTGGTCGCTGCCACGGGCCAGGCCATGGTCGGCGACAACCGATTAATCCACCCGGACCACCTAGAAAAGATCTTTGTTTCGCCGCGATTGCGGGCTCATCAGACGCTGGACATCCTGTTCCAGGACCACAAGGAGGAGCTGGCCAAGATCCCGGTTGAAGTCGCCGAGGACGTGCGGGAATGGGAGTACGGTGACTACGAAGGCATGATCACCAAGGACATTCGGGAATTGAGAAAGAGCCGGGGATTGGACACTGAAAGGCCGTGGCAGATCTGGAGGGATGGTTGTGAGAATGGCGAGTCGCCAGAGCAGATCACTGAACGTCTTGACAGGCTAATTGACAAGATTGTTGCAATTCATCACAAGGCGGTGGTCGAGAACCGGTATTCTGAGGTCCTTGTGGTTGCCCACGGCCACAGCTTGCGCGCATTTGTGCTGCGGTGGGTTAACCGAAAGGTTGAGGAGAACCCGTCGATTATCCTCGAGGCGGGCGGAGTGGGCGTCCTCAGTTACGAGCATCATAATTGTGATGAACGGGCTCTTTGCCTCGGCGGTGGGTTTATTATTCCAAAGGAAGAGTAATTATATTGAATAGTATGGGATAACTTGCACTCGTTCGTATCTATAATACTCTGTGAATTGTTTGTCAATCCCTTTGTCAATTGACTGAAAATTGCATGTCAATTGGAGCTCTCCCTCCGCGAAGCGGAGCCACGGGAGCTCGAGGGCTGGCCCTCGAATACACCATTTCTCCTAGTACTATTGCAGGGATAACTCGTGAATGTCATTAGTCTAAACAAAAATAAATAGATTACAAATTGCTGCGGCGCAGCTGGTCCAAGATTTCAGACTGCTCTAACGACAATGCCCGCACTCGGTGCTGCGGTTGGTGTTTCTTGCCAATCTTGAACCCAAACAGCTCAAGAGCCTTGGTCGGCGACTCGCCAGCTACTTTGGGCGAGCCCGTGGGGGCAAGTACTGTGCGGACATTGGGCGAGTTCGGCTCGGGAATACCCCCCTCGGTGAGGCTCTGGAAAGACGTGTAGCCGGGATTATCCTGGGGGATGAGCGGACGGCGCTCAGGGTCGACATTGTCGATGCTAGCGTTCTTCGCATGGGCAGAGCTGTGGTGGTAGGGGGACTGTGCCACGCCTTCGTCAAGCTGCATCGATAGGCAGAGGACGCCAGACAACACCAGCGACGTGCCCAGCGCCACAAGGAAGATTTGTGTCCCGGAAAGCTTGGACGTTTGCTCAAAGTACACCAGTCCATTGACGATGGTCGTCACATTGTAGACGCAGAAAATGAGCGGGTAGAGCACCGAGGTCGAGCAGAGCCGCAGCCCGGCGTTCATGATGTAGAGCTGCGACAGGGCAAAGAAGAGGAAAGCGCCGACAATGAGCCACGTCTGCCAGCGGCTGTAGTCGTCGGCATTGTGATCTTTAATCCCGCGTAGAACCAGTTCAACGGCAGACTTGGCCATGAGCAATGAGTGCGCAGAGAATATGCCGCTGACGCACCCGTATAGCGTTCCTTTGATAGTCATTGTCCGATAGTCGTGAGGTTTGACCGTCGAAAGGTACCGGATGGTGAAGAGCAGGACGGCCGCCAGGGCCATTGTCAGAACCATCCACAGGATAAACGGCTTCCTGTGCAGGAGAACCAGCAATCCATCGAGATCGTGGTTTGGTTCGGGGATTGAGCCAAACGTGGCGATTAGCAGGGCTCCGCCAGCGACTAAGAGGGTCCCCAGCACCGAGAGCCGCGTGAAGGGCTCGTCTAGAACAAGGCTGGCGCAGATCGAGTTGAACACAAGCCCCACTGCCTGCAGTGGAGACAGGATAATTAAGGGCAGGGTCGTAATCTGCACTGTGGACCCGAAGATGTTGCTCAGGAGGAACATGGAAAGACCAATGCGCCAGAGGCTCTGGCGGTGGGCCGGTCTCCGGGGCACGCTGGGCGGCTTACAGTCCTCTAGGGTGTGGGATTTGCGCTGCAGCGTGATGCCAATGGACTGTGTTGCCGACGACAGGACGCCTACTATGCATCCTAACAGGATGGTGTGTTTGGAGGCGCCTTTCATGAGTTACTGAGCTAATCGTTGCTGATACGTAGTTGACATGGACAACGATATATGCTAGATTGCGCTGGTATCTTTGGTATGCGATAGGCGATTCAATAGTCCACGTAGTATCGCTCTATTGGAACTGGGGCGGCTGGAGCTTTGAACAAATGGGGTAATCCAACGGCCAGGTAATTACGTAAATGCTGTATAAGGCACTATATATAAAGCAACAGGGTATCAAATAAGGTTAATTACACTACACGTTTAATCGCTCTAAGCCCTGTCAGCACATTAACCGTACTACAGTCCTAGTAACCCTGTAACTATGGAGTCAAACTATAGCTACGGAGAAGGGGCTGTGAACTTAATGATTCAGGCACTGGTTGGGGCTTTTCCGGCGGACCGCGAATCAAAGGAAAAACGACGGAGGGTAGAATCGGGAGGGAGGGAGAAAAAAAAAGATGAGGCCACTTGGTGTGTGGTCTAGCGGTCTCAGGACCCTGAACGGGAAATGAACACGAAACAGATCAACCGGCCAGTTCTTGAACCGGCTTTCCCTTTGCCCTTTGCAAGAGACTGTCTTAAGGGAGGAGCTTTACCATAGTACGGCAATACGGGTCGGAAGGTTTGGCGATGCACAGCCGTGAGCCGCGGTAGAACCCGGGACGGGTCCCGAAGATTTGAGCACAGTTAAAAAGCCCGCCCTGGTCCCCCTGGATCGAGAGACTCGTATTCGATAAGATGCTAGCACGCACTGTGAAGCCATATAATTCGCTCCGAGGAGCAAGCATAGGAGTGAGGTACCTATCGAACCTCCCCGTGAACCAGCAAAATGTCGTCGACAACGCCATTGCGCGACAACACCTACTTGTACCCTACTTTGAACCAGCAGCGACAGACCCCGTCAATGCCCCGACAACGCTGCCCATTGCCGTGGAGACCACTCGCGACCCTAATGTGCCGGCCCTGAAGCACCTGGTGGGTCTAGGAAAAAGCTTTGTCAAGCTCTACAAGCAGGGCATCGTAAACGTGTGGAAGAACTACCGGTTCTCGCTGCAGTACAGGAAACAGAACCAGGTACCGCACGTTAGCGCGCTGACCCAAAAGATCCTCGACGACTCGTTTGGCCATTCGCTCGAGCACGAGGGCAAGGCTGTCCAGCCTACCTGGAACCACATCACCCGAGCCGAGTATCAGACGCTGTTGCGAACCGAGCGAGACTTCAAGAAGCTCCCACTCTTCGCGGCCGTCTTCGCCGTCTTCTTTGAGATGACTCCGGTGCTTGTCATGCTGTTCCCACGCATCACACCAGGCACATGTACCCTGCCGTTCCAGCGCAAGCGCGACCTGGCCCGGGCCAACGCCAACATTGCATTGCTAAAGCAGCTCCACGCTGATGCCTCGCCCAAGCGGTTCAGTACCTCTGTGCACCGCTTGACCGAGACCGAGCTCCAGGGCCTTGCCAAGGCGCTCTTCCCGCACTCAGCACTCCCCCTGTCGCTGTACCCACGCCGGGCACTCGAGCACAAGGTCCAGCGACACATTGACGAGGTGCGGGCCGATGACGTACTGCTCGGTCGCTTCGGCAGCGTATGGACCCTCGAGGAGGAAGAGCTCCGGCTCGCCTGTCTCAACCGGGCCATTTGCACCGCCGACAAGACGGTCGCCCAGATGCGTGCCGACCTCTTCCTGTGGATCACCAACATGGCCCAAGGCCGCTATGACGCAGGATTCTATCTCTATCCACTCAATACGACAAAGCACCAGGCCGCCGAGATCTCGCGTAAACGCAAAGTACTCAAAAACTAACCATAATCTTGCATTGTTAATAGACTATAAACTATTTAACCTCTACCTTATTTCTTCGCTTCAATTGACTCGGGGGCCAGCCCCCAAACCCCCGTAGCTCCGCTTCGCGGAGGGTTTCAATTCATTGGCTCCAATATCTCCGCGAAGTGGAGCCCCAAAGGGGGGGGGGGGGGGGGGGGTCTGGGGGTACAAGTGTATTATGACGCAGTGCTAAGATGTTTGTTGTGATTGAGTGCGCGCACTAATAATAGATGCACATGGGGGAAGATCCATTGAACTCTCCAAATACGCTGGTATTGCATACGTATCTTGGATAATGAAAAGCTGCATCATTAGTTGACGCGTAGGGACGTCTTTGTGAATTGGCACAAGGCATTTCGCCATTTGAGTGTTGTCGGAAGATTTTCACCTGTCTCACCATGTCAAACTAAGTTAAGACACCTGCGATCTACCAAAGAACGACATGTAAATAGCGACGCGGATCAAATTCTTCCATATCCCAGAGGAGGGCAACGGCCACAGCCGTGGGTGCAGGGTGCAGCTGGGGTCCTGCATACCGGTGCGGCGTGGGCTGGAAGACAAGAAGTTCCCGCAGGGCGGCTGCCGCGACAGCCCCGGACAAGGAATGGCGAGGTTCATAGATGGCGATTAAAGAACCTTAAAGTTCACCCCGAGAAACCGCTCTTCCTGCTTTGCTTAATATAGCAGCACTTCAGGCAGGGAATCCACCCGGTAGGGCGCTCTTAAACAGGGATACGCTTTTATTTGTGGATCGCTTTTGGAGGGGGGTGGGTTTTCGTCGATCGTCGAGCTCTTTTACCTTCTTGCTATAAATTGTCTGCATTATTTCTTCGGGGGACTTATTCTTCCGTTACCTATTCTTTGGTGGACGTAGTGTTTGGTGGACATTATTGTTGGACATATTCTTCGGGGTGTATTCTGTAGGGCCTTAAATGCAGACTACGGTACTTATTGCAGTGTTGTGCGTCGTCGGGGCAGGAGTCGCTGCGTTTGTCGGCATCAGGGTGAGGAGCTTCGTGCTCCAGCGCCAGCAAAAGAAGTGCAATCGCGACGTGGAGAAGAAGCCCATGCCCCGGCCGCCCGTGTTTTTGAACCGCGATAAGGACGACCCCCTCGTCAAGGCGTACGAAGTCGACGGGTCGGACGAGTCTGCATACCCGTATTCAACGCCAGATAGCGCGCGGTACCCCGCGTACTTTGACTACCCGGGCGCCATTGACCAGGCCAGCGGATACCAGTCGACGTGCGAGATATCTCTGGCGAGCCGGGAGCAATTGGGCGTTGATGCTAAGCCCCAGACTGCCGTGGTGCGCCAGACGATGAGCTCCAATTCGCTGCCAATTACGGCAATTGAGCAGCCAGCGGCTGACAACGTGGTGCCGAAAACAAGCCGAGACGTTATTGTAGAAAAGAAGCAAAGCCAAGGGAATAATATGGCCAAAAAGGCTAGCCGCAAGACTATGCCAGCGCGTAGCAGTGATGATGACGAGTGGCAATTCGACGACAGCCGTGTCAAGCTGAGGCACAAGCCGTCAAAATCGGAAAGCGACATTTTGTCTACTGCCCAGTCGTCGCTACGGCGGAGAACGTCGCAAGACTGGGACGAAGAGCATAGAAATACAATGAACTTTGAAGGGCTGGGCAAGATTATGCGACTTACGCCTCAGAGCAGCTATAACCATCTCAAGGAACGGCTGGACGACGAAGGCCGCGATTCGCCCATTCTCTCTGAAATCACCAAAACCGCGACCTCAGCCACTTCATAATATTCTTTTTTACATTACTTAACGCTCCTGATTGGCCTCCTGATTGGACTCCTGAGTTGGCTGAGTTGGCTGCTGCTCCTGGAGTTGCTGATTTTGCTTGGTCGTCTCGTGCTTGACATCCAGCCCCTCACCGCGCCGACTAGTGTCGACCTTCATGACCTCTCGCAGCGCCATAGTCGCATAGGTAGAGCTCTGCAGTTGGAGTCGCAGAACGAGCGCCCGCTTGGACCCTTCCTTGTCCTCGACAACACGATGAGACTCGTCCAGCCCCTCATTGATCAGGTCGAGATCAGTCCGCACAAGCTGGTCCATGGGGCTCTCATAGCGCTTGATCCACCACTCGACGTTGCCCGGTCGCACCACAACGTTTCGGTACGCGCCCGATAGCGAGAATTCTCGAATGTTTCGCTTCATGTTGTTGATATCGAGCCCGTCGGCGGCCATGATCTCGTGGTACACCTTGCTGACCTCGTTTTCAGGGTACTTGATGTCGAACCCGGGCGTCGGCAGCACAATGTCGAATATAGTCTTTGTCTTTAGGTCCTCTTCTGTAACCACTCGCGCTCTAACAAAAGTGTCTTCTTTGACATCCTCTTCAAAGCCAGGAGTCTCTTGTTTCTCGGCTGGAGTAGACTGCTCATCGTCGATAACAAGGTCTCCAGGAATAACCTTAAGTCCGTAGCGCTTGACTCGCTCGCTGGCAGCCCGGTTCCAAACGTACGACTGGTACGCATGCGCGTACATGATCCGCAGGTTGCGGGGAATCTGCATCACCGCTGGCAGGAACGCCTTGGGGTCCTTGGCTAGCACGCGGAGAATAGACGTCTCGGCTACGCACTTCCTGGGCATCAACGCCAGTGCCTTTTTGGCGTCCTTGGTCTCCTCCCACACCTTTCGGGCCTCGACGGACTCGGGGATGACCAGCTCCTGGTTGGCGAGAATAAGCTCGACAACCTTCTGCCACTGCGAATTGAGCACATACTTGCCAACGGTATGCGTAGAGATGGAAAAAGTGCCAAATCGCTGCATTCCGTAGTAGTTAATAAACCCGTTTGTCTTGAGCGACTCGAGCGCCTTGTTAAGCACCGGCTCGACCTCGCTGCCATCAAGAGACTCAATCTCTCGAATGGTAATCAAAAACTCGTTCCCCTTGAGATCACCAAGTCGCAGTGGTTCACTTTCGTAGCGGAATGACCCCAGCTTAATGCCTCTCAGTGTTCGGTTCATTCCCAACAGCCGCTCAATCTTCATCTTGGAGATGCATGCCCGCTGGACAGTAACACCCCGTCGGTCTTTAGTCCCGCCATACGCTACACTTTTGGGTGGCACCTTGAGGAACTTTGCCAGCAAGTTCGCGACCTCCATAGTATCCTTATTCTCCTTATAAACGGTGAAGTGAGCCCAATCCTGGAGCTCTCCGGTAACGTTCTTGTCGAGCTTTGGCAACCCCCGCTTCCGACCTCCTCTGCCTCCTCGATCATTGCACAGGGTAATCTGGAAGGCGTTCTCTGGGGTGGTCCTGGACTCGAGCCGCGAATCAAACGACTCTCGCAGCAATTGGTGCACGGCGGTACGCTCCTCCTTGGCCTCGAACTTGGACTTGGTCTCGTACTTTCTGCCGCTAGTGAAGAGCGCTACAATGCCTTCATAATCCTCCTGGCCGAGCAGATCAAGGAGCTTCTGCTTCTGCTCCTCCGAGGGTTCTGGAATGGCCTTCTTTTCACCTTCCTTGGCCTTTTCTTTCTTCTCCTCGACAGGGGTGCCATCCCGTGGACCCAGATCAACGAGATGGACGACCTTGCCGTCTAGTCCGATCTCATTGACGAGGAAATCAGTGTACCGCTGCTTGATAATGCCCTTGAACCCGGTCAATTCGGGTGCAATGTACTCCACTATGCCAACATCCGGCTCCGTTATCCCCACAGGGCCATTGATCTTGACTTTCTTTTGCTCAGGCCCGTCATTGCCCTCTTGGTGCTCCCGCTTATCAACCATATCGACAAGCGAATCTCGAGGGATATTTTTTTCGCCGGCGCCGAAGTTTTCTTCATCGGTTAAAGCAGCGAGTGATATTAATTCACCGGATTCAGATAGCTATAGCTATATGCATCCATTCGCTAAAGCCTGTACTACCGGTACATCGTAGTATAATAGTCGATCAGAGATGATAATGAGTTCTGAAGGCATATAGTGCATGATATCAACTTGATAGGTTGAAAGTTGGTTTAATTGGTAGCTGTTTCTCTGATTAGTAGGACGATCGCCGCACTTCTGCTTCGGAACATTGTCACCAGCAGCTCTAGTATATTCAAGGCACCAGACGACTTAATAATATGTAGCAGCTTTCTCATTAATTTTATATTCATACCGAAGCATCGGTCAATATTAACAGGTCTGCTTCACAGTTCTTCATTTGCATAGCTAGTCGTTGAGGCCAATTGGAGTCGTTCAGCCTCCAAACGCTCTTTTTTACGGGTAGGCAACCTCCGCGAAGCGGAGCTACAAAGATCACGAATCCACTCTACTACTAGTACTCTTGACCATCTTGAAGGTTTGCCCCCCGAAGACCATCTCCATGCTTGAGTCCGTCCTCTAGGGGGCCGGCCCGATAGTAGGCAGCCATGCACGTGATTCTGTGCGGCTCAGGGGCGGCAAAAAAAAAATCCGGAGTCCGAGCGACATCCTTGAATATGAGCACGAAATGGCCGTAAATTGCAGCATATTGTCGTGCTGTCAGGTGTGTCAGCGCTACTGACAGCTGACGTGATTGGATAGGGAGAGCGAGCTGAGTGGGGGGTAGGATTCGGGGGGAGCGGAATAAAAGCCTGTAGCGGGCGGTGGTGTTATCAGTCAGCAGAGAGCTTTCCTTCTTTCTATATATACCCACCCATTCACTCTATTACGAACGGCATACTACCAGGTACACCGGTGACATCCCTTCGCTGGAAAAACTGACCTAGCTCGATAGGGCGGAAATTATTTTTTGGCTTATATACATTTTGTCAGATCGAACGCCTCGGCAGAGAGTAATTCTTTTTCCACGCTCGCTAGGCATATTTTGTTACACTTGCTCTCGTTGACTGCAAAGGGCACGGATCTTCCCCCAAGGGCGCGTAACCAGTGATTAGGGTTGGACCTTGAATTACGCACCCAGACTAGAAATTACGTACACTGACGGGCCAATACATAGCCACCACGCCAAGCCCAAGCCAAACTATGGTGTCGTATGGAGCCATCCCGGACACAGACACGGTCAGTCACAGCTCCAGCGCGACAGCCAACTCGCGGGCCATGTTAAGCAGGCGTGACTTTTCAAATGACTACTCGGACGAGCCCGGGGCGACCATTGTGTCGTCCATGGTGAACCTGCTCAACACGATTATCGGCGCGGGTATCCTCGCCATGCCCTTTGCATACCGCGCCAACGGCATTGTGCTGGGGACCGCCATCATCATTCTCGCCGGGCTCTCTGCCGGGTTCGGACTCTATTTGCAGGGCTTGAGCTCGACGTACGTGCCGCGGGGCCACTCGTCCTTTTTCGCCATAGCCAAGGTGACGTACCCGTCCCTAGCGGTCGTGTTTGACATCGCCATCGCCGTAAAGTGCTTTGGCGTGGGCGTCTCGTACATCATCATCATTGGCGACCTCATGCCGCAGATTGCAGAGTCGTTTGGCTCGTCAAGCTCCATTTTGCTGCACCGCCAGTTCTGGGTCGCTGTTTCGTTTGGCATTGTCGGGCCGCTCTCCTTCCTACGCAAGCTCGACTCCCTCAAGTATACGAGCGTCGTGGCGCTCGTGTCGGTCGGCTATCTCGTTGTTGTCGTCCTAGTTCACTTCTTTGTCGGCGATACCCTCGCCAATAAGGGCCCCATCAAGGTGTTCCGTCCCGAAGGGTTGCCAGCCATCCTCAACGCGCTGCCCATCATTGTGTTTGCCTTTACGTGCCACCAAAACATGTTCTCGGTACTCAATGAGCTGTCGTACGTCACCGAGTCCCGCGTCAAGCGTATCGCGGGCGGTTCCATTGGCACGGCGGGTGTGTTCTACGTGCTGGTCGGGCTGTGCGGCTACTTGTCTTTTGGTGACAACGTCGGCGGCAACATCATTTCCATGTACCCGTTCTCCGTGTTCTCGACCATTGGCCGCATTGCCATCGTCGTGCTAGTCATCTTCTCGTACCCGCTACAGTGCCACCCGTGCCGCGCTTCGGTGAACCATGTCATGCACTCCATCCGGCGAGGCGTCCAGAAGCACAAGTTCGCCGCCGTACTGACTGCTGACGATGCCTCCGACCACGGCGACGAGGAGGTGCAAACTACTCACACGACCGTCGTACCCATGGACACCCAGACGTTTGTCACAATCACTTCTGTCATCCTTGCTCTGTCCCTGCTCGTGGCGCTCTCTGTCGACTCGCTTGAGCTCATGCTGGCCTTTGTCGGCTCGACCGGCTCGACCTCCATCTCGTTCATCCTCCCGGGCATCTTTGCATACAGCCTGCTTGGCAAAACGAGCGACATTTCTACCAAAGAGCGGATCATCCGCTATTGTGCCCTGGCGCTTTCGCTGTGGGGCATTTTTGTCGCGACCGTCTGCCTCGGCACTAATATCTGGCTTCTCGTTCGATAGACTAACGACTTTTTATTACACATATATACGTACTGACTCGTATTTTATATATATTTCACGAGTTTTATCTCGTTGTATACCTTCACAAAGAGGAGATGAGTATTCTGTGAATTTGCCGGTCTACTACAGAGCATAGGAGACAAGCATGGTGATATTAACTACAGCTGAGTCGCTATCGTTTTGGCTCTAATCAAGGGGATAAGCTATCAGCGATGGCCCTTGGCGACGACGTGGACTTCGTATCGCTCACTGTCTACCTGCATGATTCATAGTTTCATCCGTCAATATATAAGGCATGTCATTTAATTACGTGTACACCTGGAAGCTCTGCCATTCATTGATTACAAAAGCCCCTCTGGAGTATCCCTAGCTGCCGCCGTTACTAGGGGGGCTAGCCCCCTCCCCCTGAGCTCCGCTTCGCGAGGGACTAGGCCCTATCTACGAAGCAGATCAGTAAGATATGCTTTCATTACTACTTGCTAGTTATTGTACAGTTACCACCATTCATGGAACACATCAGACCATTTTGTACGTATCAGGCACTTCGTTTACCTTTTAATTGGTCTACTTTATGTTCTATATTTTGTAGGTTACCATACAATTGTGACGTACAGGCAGCAGCTGCCAGCTTGCTCCATCTAGACTTTCATGGCCGGTTTCATTCAAAGTCAGTTCCAGCTACGCATTGCGCTAGTCCATCACACACATACTCAGTTACACCCCTCCCTTCCCTGACACATTCGCACATAGTAGTAAATTGCACATACATACTACAGTTGTACCCTACCCTAGTAGGTAGACTGATTCATTAGAGTCTATGGTTAAACGACTTTTTTTGAGCACAGCTTACCTGGTATTATTAGATACTGTAGAATATCCCATTTACTATTTTATGGAAGCCGTGACATTGTAGCAGGCACAACTGAATGTCAGTAAACAACTACACTGCACGAGAAAAATAAGTAAACTACGCTACATTCACCAAAGCAAATGCACAACATACCGGTAGTCTATAAATTGCAACGTCCTTGAGACTGGATTCCCCTCTATAAGTCGCTACTACACCGTACCATTAAACCTCTTGTATCCAAGCCATTACGAGGCGCAATCCCCTCCCCTTTCTCAGCCGCGCCTACAACCAATAAACCCCACAAGATATTAAATTATGGGTGATATTTCATACTAAAGCACATCTCTTCATAATCCCATCGGTACAACACAACACCGACATGCATTACAGTCGAAGCTACGGCACTTACGTAGCTCTCACTAATATAACGGCATCTCAGGAGGGCGTCCAGGGGGGTCTGCTCTGGCTGGAAAGCCGCATAAGGTGATGGTATTCGTTTCACAATGTTTTTGTTTTTCGCGGGCGCGGGCCGCCATCTTCGTCATCTTCTTTTCCTCCCAACGGGGGTGGTCACTTGGACAGCGAAATATTCTTAGAAACTCAGCCCCGGGACGAGGTTACTTGAGGGCTTCAAAGACACAGGTATTTGGCGGCTCGAACCCCTTCTGGACGCGGACGGACCTATATAATTACCAACACCTGCCATTAGCGCTGATACGGCGTATTCCTGGTCTTTTCCTTTGAAAAAAGCCACTCGTTTTTGTTTGTTTTTTTCGCACAGGGCGGCCTAACTAGTACCATCGCTTTAAAATGGCGTACTCGTACGGAATGGACAACTCGTACCGGGGGCGCCGACGTACCGGGTTCTCGGTGTCGTACATCGTTGGGGATCCGTTTGCCCTCTCGAGCATATCCATTGCGCTGATTGGGTGGATTATCGCGTTTGGCGGGTCCATCGCCGTGGACGTGGAGACCGACTTCCCGTCGCTGACGTGGTGGGGTATTGTCTTCGAGATCCTCCTCATTGCCGGCATCATATACGTTATCGGTGCGCAGCGGCTGCATGCGTACCAGATGGCGCTCGTGGGCTCTCTCGCCGTGGCCACGATATACACTACTAACTCGACGACTCATTTCATTTGGACCGGCACGCCCTCGAGCGGCGCCGTCACTGCAGGACACATTCTGCTCTCCATCATTAACATCCTGTGGATGCTATATTTCGGCACGACGCCGGACGCGCGGCCTCGCGCCTTTGTCGACTCGTTCAGCATCCACAATCACACGCCCAACTCAATGTACACGTCGGGCGTCAGCAGGGGCGATTCGCACCGGCGCTCCAATCCGTTTGCGTCGCGCGGGTCTAATGGCGATGACATCAACATGAACTACGCGCCAAAGGAGACTTCCTCCGCGGGGCCGCAGATGTATACTTCGGACCAGCTAGGCGGCCACTTTGAGAACACAGCGCCCTCGGAGTCACGTGTTGACAGCTATGTCGGCTCCTCAGCGGCTAACAACGATATGCAGTCGGCGACGGACGTGTTGCCGGCCCCGACAGAGTACCCATTCAAGGCGACGGCCATCTACTCGTACCAGGCGAGCCCAGACGATGCCAATGAAATTTCCTTTGAGAAGGGTGAGGTGCTCGAGGTTAGTGACATCACTGGACGGTGGTGGCAGGCTCGGAGGGAGAATGGCGAAGTCGGCATTTGTCCGTCTAACTATGTAGAGCTCATCTCTCCCCATTAACCCATCATGCCGCCATCCTCCATTCTTCTCGCACACACACACACACACTCTCTCTCTCTCTCTCTCTCTCTCACTCTCACTCTTACTTATGACCCTTCGGCCACCAATTACTTCGCCCCCATACAATGGCCACAATTGACCAGCTACTCACCTCTTATATAATGCTCTCTCTAGCTTTTGTTTTTGTTTGTTTACCTCACAAGCCGTGTGTTTACTTTCACTACCGCGTGGTGTAGTGGTTTTTTTTTTGAAGGGCTGTGCCCCAATATACAAGCATGGAAAGAAAATAATACATTAACCACTAAAAAACTAACCAGGATCCGGGTATGCATTTTGAGATCCTTAGGAATTCCCCCCAGGGAAAGATTTCATGTTTTTGCATGTTGAGCTTAGGAGTGGCACGTGACATTGAGCCGCACACATTCCCCCCTTAAGTCACAGCCGCTTGTTTTGCGGCGGGTGGCGCCGCATCATCAGTGTCAATAAAATTAGTCATCTTCGTCATCAGAGCGGCTGTCTTCGGCGGACCCGCCTTTTAGAATCGTTGCCACAACTCGCAGAATCATGTAGAGCCAGATGATGGTGATGACCTGCAGCACAACGAGCAGGGCAATGAACCACCGGTACACGGTCAGCGAAAAGCACCGCGTTCTGCCGCCCTCGGGAGTGTAGCAATTCTCCAGCGGGATAAGATCTGCCGCGTCTTTGTACACGGACCACGTTATGTAGTTATAGAAGATGTGCCGGCAGATGATCCAGCTTATGAGGAAGATGCCAAACATGGCGTCGCACGCGCGGTTGAACCCAAGGTACTTGAGCATCTTGGCTGTTGCGAGCAGCGTGTCGACATTGTCCATGAGCACGAGCACGACGTGCCCGACGCGCATGAAGTAGTAGTAGTATGACCCAATTATGAGTGCACAGGTGATAATGTGGTGCGTGAACATCTGGACGTGATCCTTGCGTCGCTCCTCGACGTTGAGCACGTAGATCTGCGAGAACCAGCACGCGAGCTGGATCAGGTAGTATGCCTTGAACAGCGGTTCCGCCGTGACGTGTGGCCATCCGCGCCAGACGTTCCTGATGGCGCCGTTGCCGACGAAGATATTGTAATCCGAGTAATACAACAGGTACATTCCGACGCCCCACGAGGCTGTGTAGTAGACGCAGCTCCAGCCCTGCTCGGCAAACCGCGCCAGGGCCTTTTGCTTACTGATGCCACATGCCCTCGCAATGGGCATGAAGAAGTAGTCCATGATGACGGACCGCACAAGAGTCAGCAGTACGATCCACAGCAAGACATAGTACGCATCGTCGGGCCCAATCGTCGCAGTCCCATCCGCCATCCGGTACTGAATCGTAATGAACTTCGTCGTGTGCGGCCGGAGCGCTGGGATTTGGTGGAGTGCCGCCAGCGCAGCCAGCGCCTTTATGGTCAATCCTTTCTGGCGCTCAGCGAGGTATGTCGCCCACGAGGCCGTCTTTTTCTGTTTGCGCTGGATGCGCCGCAGCTTGGGCAGCTCATCCATCTCTTTTCTGCGCTCAATCTTGGCACGGTGCCGAAGCTGGTGGTGGGGGCTGTTCGCCGTGACGACCTGGGTCGGGCCAGTCGCATGTTCAGAACCGGGAGGGACCATGGTTGGAAGATGAATCTTCTCGCTAGTCTAGTCTCGGGGGGTTCTTCGTATTTGGTGTCGTGTTCTTCCCGGGTCGGATCTCGCGTGAAAAACGTTAAATGCGAGCGTTGAGAGAGCGGCGCGCTGCGATCGTTTCACAATTTTCAAGACAATAAATATATTGTCAGATCTGGCGGCTTTTCGCAACGAAGCTTTGCGATATCTTATTGCAATCGTATATTATTTGGATTTTGAAATGTATTCCTTTTTTAATATCTCTGGAAGTAGCGGGGGGTTGACATATGTTTATCTCCTTCCTTACCCACGTGTAGTGGGTGCAGTAACTGCCAATGGGGGCCACCACGTCTTGCGAAGATCATTCGACATCCTCATATC
This sequence comes from Blastobotrys vanleenenianus, assembly GCF_965637985.1. Taxonomy (NCBI): domain Eukaryota; kingdom Fungi; phylum Ascomycota; class Dipodascomycetes; order Dipodascales; family Trichomonascaceae; genus Blastobotrys; species Blastobotrys vanleenenianus. The sequence continues at coordinate 344,798 of NW_027481883.1, read as the reverse complement.
AGGAATTATCTACGTTAGGCAGTTCTCTTGTCGCAGTATATTGTATTTAGAGAGTCCATTGAGTTGTAGGTGTAGCTGATTGACGTGGTATGTAGCAGGAAGGGTTTAAGGGGGGTAACGTGGGCTGAAATACAGGATATTTTGAGAGAAGTTCCATCGCCAAGTACAGAATACGGATTACTGTGCTGCTTTCATGTTTCGATGCCATTTCCGCTATCTCCATATATATTTTATCGGTATGAATTCCGGCATATGGAACGTAGCCGCATAACATCATTTTCCATTTTAGGCACCGGCGTATTTTCTCCTTTCAGTCCACACCAATGCATGTCAAAGGAAGCTGAATAGTGTTTTTTTTCGCCGTGTCTCTCTACCTTACGCTGCAGAGGCTTGGGTTCCCACCTACAGGAACTGGCATGAGCTGGCCATAGAGAGCGAATTACGAGCATTCAAGTTGACCATTATTTAGCACCGGTATTTCATTAGTATGTATTTGAAGAACAAGGTGCCGTATTGTACGGAATAAGGTACCCTCCAGCATATAGAGAATCGGTGAACAAGAAATATATTTAGCAAGCCTGGAGATTTTGATTGGCGTAGGACACCTCATGTCATCAGTATCGCCTACCATATATGATGGTGTACTGTGTAGACTATAACTGGAACTGCATAGTGGGACACCATTAACGATGATTGCCATATATAAACTCCTTGCTCCCTTTACTTTCTAAAAACCACATGATCTAGTCAATGGCAATTTCAGCACGAACTTGGATTTTTTGAACGCTAATCGAACCACTACTACGGTAGTCAAAGCACCATACTGCTAAGAGATCCATGGCAACATAACAACCGGTACAGTAGTTTCTCTCACAACCACATACGCTTTATACATGCTAGAAGTATCTAATCGAAGCAAAACAGACTTGTAGAGCTAGTAGTATTGATATTAAATTAACTGTAACCACACTACCTGTACCATGATACTGTATCTTTGTGGTACTATCTAAGCTGGATAGATCGCCTACTCTTGAGTTGGCCGATAACCCAAAGCCGAAAATTAAAAATTCCCGATAACCCCTACATATCTCGCTTTAATGTCAACGTACATCAGAGGACGTAGATGTGGTGTAGACAACTGTAAATCACGGCACTATACCCTGATCAACGGCCAGAGGGTGTGCCGGCTCGGGCACGTCCAGGAAGGCGAGGTCGAGGTCGGCGAGGACGAAGACGACTTTGCCCAGTCCGGGCGCCGCATTGATCTGCCGAGCCAGCTCTCACAAAAGGCGTCCTTCCTGCTTTCTCAGAAAGAGTCGGAGGAAGCAGAACACGGCAAGGTGTACTACGGCAACACGGGCCATGCTCTCTTCATGCAGTGCTTCCAGTACATTGTGAGATCGCAGTTGGATTGGCTAATCTCTACCAAAGAGCTGCGCCCTGAGCTCACCAAGGTCGTCAGGGGGCTGTTTGCGTTGTATATCAATGAGACAGAGTTCTCTAACATCTCCTACGGCCAGCAAGACGACTCCGAGCTCGTTAGCGAGCCAATTGGCACTTTCAAGGACGACGACTCTGATTCGCCAGATAGCGAAAACGGCCACACATCAAACGACGAATCCACAGATGGCGAGTCCAAGGCTTCTTCCAGGCCCCAAATTGTCGTCGATAGGGCTCACCTGACCCATACAATCTTGCTGTGCTATCTCGGATGCGTGATGCTTCGCATCCCTGTGTATATTTACGACTTCAACCGCTGGATATACCGGTACGAGATCCCTTACATGAACGTGCTTTCGATCCTGCCCGGTTCAATGACCAAGCGGCTGGCTGGTTACTACCGCGCCATGCTGAGCCCCCGCTCAGCACCGAACCTCGGAGCTCTGCATGACTCGCTGCACCGGTTAGTTGTCTTGTTTAAGGAATCGCACGGGCTCGAGTTCCCGACGCCCATGTACGAACCACTAATCTTTAAAGTGACCCATGACCTGTTGCTCCCTCCAGAGATCTACGTCGCCACGACAAAACTGATAAAAACACTGGACTTATCGCTCGGGTTCCCCTGTGACCGGCGCCGCCTCCAGCGGGAGTACATCCCTGAGATTCGCATTGTTAGTCTCGTAGTGCTCGCCACCAAGCTATACTACCGCCTCGATATGCTTGCTACGCCTGACTTGAGCTCTCTGTCCTCCAAACGCATAAACACCATCCGTAACCAGCACTCACAGTACATAACAGCCCCTCCGCCAGACTGGGCGCTGTGGTGCGATATGCTCCGCAAGTTCTGGATAGAGGACGAGTCTCTCTCGGAGGCTGACGACAAGGAGGTGTTCTACTGGGACGATGACAAGATTGATCGCTATCTTACCTGGTACGAGCAGAACTTTGTGGGCTCCGGGTCTGCTGCCTCAGGGTCGCGGAGAGCCGAATCTTCTTCGGCCATTGACGACGACGGAGACGAAGAGATTTCTGTTTCGCGGCGCAAGATCCTTGAGTTGTTCCCCTTGGATCACTCAACAAGGCATCGGCGAACAAGACGCGAAAGCATATCGGTGAGCCCGAGACCTGGAACCGTTGCCGAGATCTTACGCGCCGTTCATAGTACAATGCGGACGACCACCAAGCAGCTGCAACAGCGACAACGACAACAAGTCTCGTTCGCTCCCCCCGACTACGGTGTCGACTTCAAGTCGTACCGCACGATGAAGGAACTGCCCCCAGTCCTTGATTGTCTCTATCAGGCGGCTGCAAGGCTGTGCGCAGTCCGAGTCCAGGTGATCCACCACGTTGTCTTGCGGCTAGAGCAAAAGACCAACCGAATTGAGCGGAACGACCAATCAAGCCGCAGGTCTTCGCCTTTCCCGGCAAACATATGCTATTCGTAGGAACGATTTAAATGGCCAAGATCAAGCTGGCAATACGCGATCGACACGTCGCCTCGTCATAGGTCTCCCACCGCACGTAAAGCGAGATCATCTCTTGAACACACTCGGTTGTCTTGACTAGGTTAATTCCCGAGTCGCCAAGATAGGTTGCGAGCAGGTCTATACGGGCCTTGATGCGCTCCAGTGGTGGCGCTGGCCTCACATGCGGCGATTTAAGCACAATTGTAACGTACACACATGCCATAGCAATGACATGCGGCGGATAGAGTAAAATGAGATCCGTGATGTACGAATCGTTAATCATCGACCATGTAGACTGCATTTCATCTGAACTCAACTGCAGACTTGGATATGCCTCGGCCATAGACTTGGCCAGCTGGTTCAGGCTCTTGTACGGATGATGCACGATAAGATAGCTGTCGAGCTCCTCTATCAGGTAGAACTCACACTCGGCGATTTTCGTCGGGTCCGGGGTAATATATTCGGGCCATAGCGCTCTGGCCTCAGAAGCAACTGTCCGGATATGCTGTGGAGACTCCTCGGTCTTGCAAGCCACGTAGACGCACGCAGCCACCACGACGTAGAGGTTCACCTCATGGATCGACACTTTGGTGAAGAACCGGGCAGAGTAGAGCTCAGCGGTGGCCAAAACTCGTTGCCGCAGGCCCAGCTGGCGGCCTAGCATTAATATCAGGTTGTGGATGTACAGTCTTATCTGGGGATCAAACGCGTTGAGGCTTTCCCCGGGCCTACTACTGCCCTTGACCAGGGCTTTGTCATTTTCGAGGATAGCATCTCTGGCTTGCTTAAGCGACTTCTTGGAAAAGAGCCAGTGCGCTCTTTGACTGGATTCCCAGAAGTTTGCACTCATTTTGAGTCTAAAGATTCGAAGAACAGGCCGGTAGCCGGAGATCAAAAAATGACCCAACCCCCGATCCCTGCGAGAACAAGACTGAACCTGTCTACCCGAGAGTTACCACTAGTGTATCATATTGGTAACGACGGGAAATCTGAATATTCACTCTGATTGAGATGGTGTAATAGATAGAAATTTATAACAATTGTCCTAAATTGTTGAGCCTCGTGAAGCAATACTGTAGATTATACTACCGGTATGTCCACCATAAGATAATTTCATGGCTGCAGATACCGAACATAGGTAGCACACACATAATTCCTGTAGCAATTCTTATCATACTATATTTATAAGTAGTTATTATTGAAGGAATTTAGTTTGCTCCATCTGTGGGTGCACTCACCTCTTTCGCAGTCTTCCTCGATTCAGGTGTACACAAACTCCGGCCAAGATTGTTCCAGCGAAAGTATACAATCACTCAAATGTCGGAATACAAACTCATCTATTTACGACTCTAGCCGATCTTGGTGGATACTTGTTCAAAATAGTTCAGTTACCCGTTGAACATAATAACATTGAGACAATACTGTATATACAGCACAACATACCTGCCTGTCGCATTCTGCTTCTGTTTTGAAAGTCAAATCAGCGCGCAAATAATATCGCTACATATATACTGTAAAGAAACTACACTTACCAGCTGAGAGCTTTCTACGGTTATATATAGCGCACGAGTCAACTCGGCGGGCCGCTACCTGAAATGATGAAAGAAAAGAGTGAGCTATTGCGATTTGTATAAGGCACGGTTATTGGTTGTTATCAGCTACGCCAGTAGCCTTTTCCTTAATCCTAGCAATTCGCTCATGTTGCAACTTATAAACTTCTGCCGTCTCGCGTCGAATTTCGTCCAGCATTTCAGCCGGGGGCTCAGTAATTGTTGACCACAGGAGCATTTTCGAGAGCTGAGAGGTGACCGTTGTCACACCTCGAAGTCGCTTCTGCTTAGTTTCCGCGACATAATTCTGGACAATCGGCCAAGCATGGATCTCGAATGGTTCAGCCAGGCGCCCAACATGTCCTAAGTTTTTCACTAGCTGGTACAACTCTTCAATATCAGGGGCGAGCGTTTCCTCCTGTCCGTAAATGATATACATTCCCCCTCGTGGCGGGATCGCTTTGGACCACCAGAACTTTGACCGGCACAAGCCCGGCGATACGTGTGGGTCTGTAGAGTCTGCTCTAAAGTCCTGTGCATATTTTCGCATATATCGGTCAAGCACTTTCTGCGTAATGTAATCGCTCGAACTGGAATTCCATGGCCCAGCAATTCGGGTGAGGGGCGATATCACAATTGCTGCGTCGGGCTGCCTGCGGGCAATTGGAACGGATTTGCTGTACGGGTGAACAATGTGAAGAAGCAAAGAAAGAATGAGTGTCGCCCCGTTGGAATCTCCAATAAGCGCTATTCGAGGGTATCCTTCTGTCTGGGACAGGTAGGTCCATCCCGCCGCCACCTCGTCAAGCTGCTGGCCGACATGTGCCTCAGGAATTTGGGTGTACTCCAGAGCGAATATTGCTGGGTTTTTAAATCCTTCTAACTGCAAGCATACTAGCATTGCCAGTAAATATTCCGTGTAAAAATACACCGATGTTTTTGTGAATCCTTTTGCACTTTTGGTTAGGTCATATCGAATCACGAAAGTGGAGAGCGTCCAAAGTTATGCATACCACCGCCATGGACAAAGTAAACGACTAAATCACGGTCATGATTAAGGTCGCGAGTTGGTGAATGTACCCATATTCCCCTAGTGAATTCCTCCTGCGCGGAACAAAATTAGCATACCCTTTGACGCTCGGCGATCAATATTAGTATTATCCGCACCTAGACTGCACTCAGCATGTGTGGATGCATGTGTGTGTGTATGTTCGGTACACATAAGTCGTAGTACGTAAAGAGGTGGAGTGTAACGTACTTCTGTAGCGGTGATTCTTGAATCTCCTAGTTCAGCATGGCCCAGCCGGTACTTGCGAAACAAATAGAACCCCCTTGAAACAGATTCACTGAAAAACACTCCTCCAACCGAGGACGGATCAAATGTGGCCATCGTCCATGCGACTAGCTCAACAATGACATACTGATACAACGTTGTATTCCTACCGTACACCGTCCGCTCGTCGTACGACCGCATCAGTCTCTGCGTGCCAATATCATACGGCATCCGCGTAACTACGAAAAATTCAAAAAGCAAACGTTAGCATGCTTCATGTTTGGCGAGTTCCACGGGCTTACGAATGTACGGGATCGCCCCAATAGCAAAGAGAATGCTTTCTACTGGAGCCCGATAAACCATCATGAAGGCGCTCAAATTGAGGAAGAACACTGTGTCCAGCGTCGATATTGCATCCATTATCGCTTCTATTTGATGTTTTTTGTGGTAGTGGCATAACGCTGCTATGGCATCGAAGCGCAATGTAAATATACTATTGGTACATACACCTAATTTTAGGTTCCCAGGGTCAGGAAGCTTAGAGCCGCACTCTATTTTCGCACTAAAGCTCCACCATTCCTGCTACACGCGCCCAAAATTATTCTACTCCACGACAAGTGGGCCCAAAATGGTCGAAAACAGCCATTTGTCGCCCAGCACAAACATGAACCGAGCTAGCCTTATAACGACGTGAAGATATGTAGCGGCGATGAGAGCGCGACTTACATTTCCATGCATGAAGCTATTGGCGATCGGCCCGTTTCATCCCACGCATGACGCCTGTCCACGCATTTGATAGAATGCCTCATCGCCCCGACCGTTTAATTATGAAGACAGGCAAACAACTCCGGTGTGTAGGGGAATTGCGCGCATTAATATCTTTAAAACACCCTCGGGTAACTGCAGGAGAAGAATCTGTTGTGTGTATCGAGACGGTAGTCGCCGGTTTTGGAATGGCCTTCTTAGCAGCAGGTCTTAATCCTCTTTTTCTTTGGCACGAGTAATTCAGCAACATTTCGGGAGCTGTCTAAGATTCCGCCATCTCAGGGTCTCTTGGCCAGGCACCAGTTTAAAGAGAGTGTATATGTGCCTGGCGCAAGGAGTTGACGGTATGTGGGCTAGCGCACACCTCCTGTGTGTACTGTATGTAATTGGATGCTTCTCCAGTCAATGCCCTCCCCCAATTTTGGACGCCGCTCAGCATGCGCAGTCCTGTTGCGTGGCAGGTGGATTTTTTTTTTCTGGTCTGCTGTTGAAAAGAATAGCACTCAAGCATTGTATAGCGGGACTTCAATGGTGCAGAATTACACCATTTCGCAGGTAGTTTTCTTCTACTGTGGGATGGAAGCTGTGCATACCTAATAGCCCGTTAAAACCGTTTGATTCCTTTTTCTTTTCTTATTGTCTTTTTTTTGCCGGGCTTCTTCAACACTTCTGCGCTACTAGAGACATGTCTATTCCAGGGGGGTTTCAGATTTAGAGTTATTTTTTTTCCTTTTCATGGCGGCAGAGGGCATCTCAATTGAACTCTATGGGAATCGGCAGACGAGATAACAATGGGGTTTGCGGATGCCATTGAGCATGCAAGTCGAAACAGTACCCTCTGCACACCTCATAGATAAATTTCCTTCTGCGTACCACTACATTACGCAGCAGGAAAATGTGTGTGGCTCCTATGCCGCAGCTTGCTGCTGCCGTATTGTCGCTTGAATTAGGCGCAATGATTTAGAAAAAAAAAATCTGTCAACTGTGAATGGCCGGCCATGCTCGTTACTATGGTGTTTTACATGGGAGTTCCACCACCGTTCGTTTTCCTCCCCCTCCCCGGCGTATGTGATGGTTACGTATACCACTTGCCGTACTCAGATTTTATTCCAGAGGGAGGGGGGGAAGGGAGAAAGAAGAATTCAGCAAGTATTGCTGAGGGGTTCAATTAAAAATCATATTTGTTGCGATGTTTTATCGGTCCTTAACTACTTATTATCCATCTAGACTTGTATATATATGAGACGGGCGACACGTCTAGCAGAAGAGCGCGCTTAGGTAGAATGCAGGTTTATTTTGTATGGAGTGTAGCGAACTTCTTGTTACAATTCACGTATATAAGCTTTCCACCCGTGAGCGGTTACTTTTCGCTTGACCTTTCTCATCTATTCCGGGAGGGCAAGAAAGGGGTAGTAACCAGTCGTTTCGTTTCTCAAGTATCTTTGAAATTTAACATGAAGGAATTTGCCATCCGTAATGTACCCACTACCAGTTAGTATTGTAATTGAAAGTTTAACAGCAAAGGCGAGGCTGTACACAGTATCCAGGGAAAATATTTGGGCCTATATGACCAAAATCTCTGTTACAGAGGCTTTTATTGTATCGCTGTATTTATTTTTTGTTGCTGTCCAGTTGATATACCGGTACCATTTCTTTTTTAATTTTAGAGATTTATATTGTACCTTCTTTCCACATTTTCGGACTTTACTTTTTCATTCTATAGGTTCTTTTAACCGATACGATTACCACCGGTTTGTTATATTTTGGCCATCACTGCTACAGTACTTTATTTTTCTTTTCCTGAGTTACACTCATACTTCTGTTCAACTTCATCTGGAAATATTTTTTGAATTCTACCACTTATTATTTCACTCTCTTGGGGTGCTCCCCTTCTTACACAATCGACTTACACCAGTCATAATTATTCCCGAATTTTTATTCGCTATTAAACCCCATGTAGATACCTTGTCATTTATTTTTTTCTTAATACCAGCAAGTCCAATTCGCCGTTACGAACGAGTATTTTGAGGGAGGAAAAAAATTAAAAAGTCTTCCATAGATCCAACTACCTACATGATTAATGAATATCGACCAGATTCTCAATTCAACTGGACGCAATAGTGCTGACAGCAATGTTGGCGATGAAGATCAGGGGGATGATACCAAATCAAGCGGCAAAACGCCCAACTCGGACGAGTCTAGTAATTCCCTGGGGGAGAAGGAAGTAAAGCAAGACCAGCCCGACATGATGAAAGAGGAAAAGGAGAATGCCGAAATGGCCCATCAGCCTGCCTGTTCGCTATCTAAGATGCAATTGAGCCACACACAGGAGAAATCGGCCCAAGTAAGTCCACGATTCAAGGAAGCTACCACTTCGATAGTCTCTCCTACCAAAAGGGCAAGGTCGGCATCGGCCACAACCCCAAAAGAAATGGCATCCCTATCGACATTAGAACAATTACATCGACAGCAGCTGCCGCCGCAATTAGCGCCGTTGGCGCAGTCTTTCCAAGCACCTACGACTCAGCCAACACCTCCACTACCACGTCCACCACCTCCCCCGCCGCCACCTCCTCCTTCTTCTGCTCTCACAGCTGCTCCCTCTCTGCCACCGCCACTTCAAACATATCAATCAGTTTCCCACCTACCACAATACTTCCAATATTCGCCCTTTCACCCGTACCACACGCATCAGCAGTTGCCCGTGCCTCAGCAATCATTAGCACAATCTATATCATTTCCGGCACATCCTCCGCCACCACCCGCGGCAGAAAAAGCTATTGCTACACAACAGCAACACCCCTCACCAATCATGCACTACCCGGAGTACTACTACAACGCTGGTCGAATGCTTCCGATTAGCGCACCAACTTCTCCGGCGACCAGTTCACTAATCAGTTCAGCATTTCAACCCCGTAATACTACCACTACTGACTATCCATCTGAATCGTCCATCGGCGCACAGTACGAGAATAGAAAAGGCAAAAGCAAGCGGATAAAAGCACCCAATTCGACGTGGACGCTTGAAGATGACGCCAAATTGGTAAGCCAATTCACATCCCTGCCCTCTACATGTTGTCAATCGCATGAACTAACCGAGCCAAATTTTAGGTCGACCTTGTGCTACGAACTCTGCCAAGACAGGACTATAATGAATACGCCAGGATCCTCAACAAGCGAGATGCCCAAACAGTGAGGTACCGTTGGAAGGTTATCGTCAGACGAGCCAAGGGCTACGGCATGCTTGATGAGAGCCAATAATGATCAATTCTGACGACCATGTATATTACGACCCAACTCTAGAGTGTAATTTTAATGACTGCTATCTCAACGAATGATTGACCAACACCCACTGACATTGTCCACTTGGCAGGTGGTCTGTTTTGCCTTGGCTAAGCGGAACCCCCAAACTCGGCAGCGCAGAGAGAAAGATGTCTTGTTTTAAAAGCGCCCTTACGTTTTTTTTTCTAGACGAAACATTCAAGGTGCTGGCATGTTGAGTGGCTGGCCTGTCGCCTGGTGAGCCGCATATCCCGTAGGCTGAGACATGTATCACTTTTTGTGTACCTTCCCGTCTGGACCGCAAGATTGACACACACCGCGCGGCAGCCAGAACCAGAGGGATATAGAGAGAGGTAACCGGTTCGGACGAGCTCACCGGAATGAGCAAGAGAGAGGATCAGATCAACGGTATATTGAATTTAATACTGTACGAAGTATACATGGAAATGCCGGATTGGTTCCTACTATTTTTTAGAGTGACTAACCAACTGCAGAATTCTACTGTCTTATACGGTAACGTACCATTCGGTCGTACGAATAAAAATCAAAAATACGGCTGGTATGTTGATTGCCCATCTGTTCAGAGTATACCAGACCCTTCTCTCCTCAACAAATTCAATCCATCCTTACTTCATTACCCCACAGGGGTGTACGCCGGTGCGGCTATATGCCATTGATGTTTAAATGACGTCACATAATGGCCGGCCGTACGTTTTACTGCTCCGGAGCTTGTATACGGAGATGCTTACAGAGCTCGCCAGGTAGATTCCAAAAATAGGAAAACGATTGCTTGGAGGAAACCTTTCCATATTGGCATGACTTCAACATGACGTATGTAGGTGAATGTGCGAGGTGTGTGCATGTCTGTAATAAATCAAATTGATACTAACACCACAAATAGGAAATAATCATTAGTACAGGATTCCCTAACTGAGCAGCTATTTAGAACGACTTAACTAGTTCGACTTAGTGTTCATGTGTCTCCTCGCCTTCAGCAGGCTTCCGTCGACCCCCGACGAATCGAATATCTCCTAGATCTTGTTAGCCCGTTTATCTACCAATTGCAAGATTGGGGACTTACGCTGGACGAGGTTTAGGTTAACCCGTTTTGCACCCTCTTCTTCTTCTCGCGTGCTCAGTGACATGTCGGCCTCAACGTATACAAGCGCACTAACGGTTAGTTAATCATCAAATAACGTGGAGAAGCAAACCTACCCTTTCTTAACGTTTTCAGTCATAAAGTTAATTGGATTTTCATCGAAAACAAAGATATTGTACCATGAAGTAGAATTCTTCGGGCCATTGACGGCCAACGCGTATCGCAGGAACTTTCGGCCCGAATTAGCAGTCTGCTCCTCCAAATCGGTTCCAATTCGACCAATGGCCGTGAAACGAGCCAGATTAGATCGAGCGGAAGAGGTAGAAAACGCTCGCACGTTCAATAGGTTTCGCATCGGCTGTCTGAACATCTTCTGTTCTTAACGATTAGGCGCACTTGGTCTAATAACTTATATCCCCGGTCGTTCGGTGGTGGAGTGTGGCGACTACTGTACTCCATTTTCATTTGGGAGGAATCGCGACGCGACGTAGTTATGAGAATTACCCCCGTTTCCCTGTGAGATGAGTACACATCTCATAACGTTAATGTTGAACATAATTAATTAAGGGGTTTTCACTTCTTCAACGTTAGTGTTACCTATAGCTTATTTTCACTAACAGTTACAGTAGAACCTCGAAATAACAAAATCCTGCGTATAACAAAAAATATTCGTGCCCTGAAATAAAATTCCGGAAAAAGTATATACCGGTATACCGAAATTCGGTAATTCCCTCCCATAGTAACTTTTGCTGATTCGTTATACAAAGTAAGACACTCTGGGTCCTCGCCGCCAAACCCACTACCACACTACCAGATAGAGAATTTAGATCAGTTATAATCATCAAAGGGTTACAATTCGTCAACTTTGAACAGGCTGGCGGTGAAAATGTTACCGCCAAGATTTATTTTTATTTATTTGAATTAACGTCTAAACGGACAGCTCATCTTGGTCTGATATGGGACTGGTGCTGAGTGGGCGCTCGTTATCGTAGACCTTTTCAACCTGGGGAACGAGCGGCTGAGGGGGTTTGGTTGGGGAATACTCATATTCGCCAATGACACTATTTCCATTCCAGAAGTACGCATTGCCCGCCATTATGAGGTTGTTGATGGGGAGATGAATTGGTAGTCTGGAAAAAGTGCGCCCCTCTTCAAGGTGTGCGTCGATTTTTTCGAGTGATTCCGACGTGATGGAAATAGTCTGGCCCCACACATAGGTCTGTGCATCGGGGATGAGACTATGGATTGGCGCGTAAGCAGATTTGAACGCTGCAAAATTGGAGAGCTTGACTGGCGTTGGCACGACGCTATAGGTAGTGCTATCGAGTAGGGCTAAGTACACGTGGAAAAAGTATGAGAGATCCTGAACTGGAATAAAAAGATACTCCCGACTATTGACTATGGTCATTATGGTACTTGGGTGTTTACAGAATTCAGGGGAGAATGGAGCCGCAATAAATGCGGCTCATGTTTTTAGCTCCAACCTTATCATGTGAAGACCGCCAAACTCTGCCGCAATACATCTAATTCTAAGCGAGCACGTTATACAATTTCCAGCGACGACGCTCTTACCGATGATTCAGTGTCTAGGTAGCAGGTGTACTAGTAGATGTAATTGAGGAGTGCAGACTCCTGAGGGCACGGCTGGGGGGGTGTTCGAAGACCGCTTAAATAGGAAATTTTGCAGATGAACCCTCCAACTTCATGCGCTTCACGAGTCCTCAACCGTGCCCGTTGGCATCCTAATCAGGAAAGATGCCGTATCAGCCATAATTTCTGGGAAAGATAATATATAATGCGAGTAGTAATTCAAATATTATCAATCACTTTTATTTATTCATCGTACGCAATGGCACATTCGGTCACTGTCGCTGCACAAGTATTCTCCTTCCTCGCGGTAGTCCTTCAATTGCCGGTACTCTTCTGGCATTCCAAGCAGAAGAATGTTGCCACAGTGTGCCTCGTCGTTTGGTTTGCCCTGCTGAACCTCAATACGTTCATTGTAGGGTTTGTGTGGTCTTCGCCGGACTTGTATGGCTGGTGGAACGGCGAGATATATGGCGACGTTGTCATACGCATTCTGGCTACTGCTCACACAGGAGTCATTTGTGCTACCATTGCCAACTCGCGAAATCTTTCCCGGCTCATGTCACGCAAGGCTCCCCTATTGCATCTCAACTCTTTCTCGAACCGCATGATAGACCTTATTATCTGCCTTGCAATTCCTCTCCTCTTAATGGCCCTCATCGTAGTTGTCACTCGCTACAGGTACGGCCTGGTGCAATATCAGGGGCCTGTAATCATCCTAGCGCCCACCTGGGTGACAATTGTGCTTTACGCGATGTGGCCAGTGATTCTCTCAGTGGTGTCTGTCGTCTATGCAGGCCTAGCCCTCTTCAGGTACTTCCAACGCCGGGCAGATTTTAAGGACCTCCTTCACACAACCAACTCTGGAATGTCTGCCTCGAAGTTTGTACGGCTATTGGTCTATGTTTCAATCATTGCCCTCGTCATGCTTCCTCTCACTATCTACTTCTTCACTCAGAATGTAGCAGCCCAGCTATATCCATTTTCATGGGACGCCGCACACAGCCAGTACAATGACATCCCAAGGTATCTGGGTATGCAACCCGTGGCTGACCAATGGATATACATATCTTTTGCTGTCATCCAATTTCTTTGCTTTGGCACGGGTAAGGAGATGATAGGGATATACAAGAAGTGCTTTGGTCGTCTCAGAATCTTCTGTGGCTTGCAGTCCAAGAAAAAAGAGCCAAGCTTATACAGCATGTCTTCACCAATTCTCCCATCATCTCTCCTTCCGAGGAGTCCAGGTTCTCTCAGCGAGTTCACAATGGACATCAAGGTAGAACAGTCCAAGAAATCAGATCGTATTAACAGCAGCGAGGATTGAATACATTGGAATGGTATTTTTTTGGCACTATATAACGAAGCAGCAAGGAAAGGCCTATGTATTCGACTTTGGGAATTTCAAGGTATAGGCCATTTCAACCATTGGTTTAGCACTGACTCTCTTCTTGTCGAAGAATCGTCCGTCTAAACCGTCAATGGCCTTCTGCGCATCCTCAAGGTTCCTAAATTTCACATATACTACTCCCTTTGAATTTCGATCCACTGAAATATGATCCACTGGTCCATACTTTTCTTCGCATTCCGCCTTTACGTCCTCCTCCAGTTCCTGAATCCAATCGTCACCACTTTCCCTATAAATCAAGTATGTCAGCAACCAATTCTCAAACACTCAATGCAATCCATTACTTACTCTTCCGGGTCAAACATATTTGTTAGCAACATGCATCGCGTGGACTGACGTTGTGGAAGATGCCCAGCTCGGGTCGCAGAATCGATCTCGTCCGTCTTGTCGCTGCTGTCCTCTTCTCGCATCAGCTTCTTCATTAGTTCGTGCCTAGAGTAGCCATTGTTATGCTTATCATCTTCATTTTGTTCTTCATTTTGTTCTGACGCATCTTTCTCGACTGTTCGGTCCCCATTGTTAATTTCAGACTCCTCAACTTGACTTTCAGGCTCAACAACTTCTCTTCTAAGAGTGACTCGCAAATATCTGCCACGCATGTCACTCTTGTGCATCTTATCAACCGCAGCTCTGGCAGCTGTATTCGAATCAAACCTGTCGTAATCTGTTAGCTATCATCAGGCATCAAATAAAAAGAGTTCACTTACCGAATAACAACTGTTCCACTAAACCTGCCCTCGAGGTTCTGCTCAAAAACCACTTTTTGGATTTCACCAAATTCCTTGAATAAATCACCCATTTCAGCCTCCTTTGCATTATAAGGTACATTACCTACTGCAATAGTGCAAGTCGTGGTAACATCTGCAATTTCCAATTTCTGCGCAGCCAATGCCTGTCTATTCTTCTCGGCTTCGGTAAGGTTAACTATCACCGGGATCCCCAGAAGCCTCTCGCCAGTCATCGCGACCGCTTTGGGAACCGTTTCGGCATACTTGAATTCAACATAGGCAACGCCCTTGGACCGGTTCGTCAAACGGTCCTTGACAATAGAAGCATCCTTGACTGGCCCGGCCTTCTCAAAAAAGCTAATCAGGTCGCGCGTCCGCAATCTGGCAGCGAGCTGCTGCACAAACACGGTTCTCCTATCTCTATCAGCTGTACGATCTTCACGAGATACCCTAGGGGAACGCTCCCGCCTGTTTCGATCGTCGCGCCGCGGACTGTACCTACCTCTTCTCCTGTCCTCGTCCTTGTCATCTCGGTGGGATCTGTGGCTTCGCGACCGGTCGTAGTCATAGCGATCTCGATCGCTACGTCGCTCGCGGCGTGAGCGCTTGGATGGGTCCTCTCCGGATCGGTCATGGTACCGGCTCTCCCTAGAACGGTCACGGTATCGATCCTCCCGGGATCTGCTTCGGCGACGGTCATCTCGAGAACTTCCACGGTACCGGTCTCCCGAGGATCCTTCACGGTACCGGCTCTCTCGAGAGCGGTTGCGGTGCGAGCCTCGCCCACCCCCATCTATACGCGACGCCAAGTCCTTCGTGCCTCCACTCGGGCTGCCCTCACTAATGCTGTTATTAACTTGTTCCGAATTAGTTGGAGACGAGCTGGGGTTACCTTTTATCTCAGAGTCAGTCATCCTGAGTGGTTTGTGATTGTCAAGTCGGCGAAGTTCTGACTTTGTAACCAAAAATTGCTAGTGATATGCGGCGGACTGAGAATTACCCAACAACAACAACAACAACAACAACAACAACAACCGCCGCATAAATTGCGGCGCACCCGAATAACTCGAATCTTATATTCCGTTCTCACAATCCAGATATATACCAGGGTACTTGTGTTGTTAAAGGAAAGAAGCGTATAAGAAAGACAATTGGTCCATAATATAGTCCAAGACAAAGGCTTAACACAAATACTTATGCCTCAATGCCTGCTGAATCGGGAGCTCGTCAATTGAATATATTAAATAATCCAATTGAATCGCTGAAGTGATAATCCCGTCATGCACTGCCGACCCTTTTATTGTTCATTTTGGTAATAAACTGTTATCTGATGAGCGGTGTGGGTATGTGTGTTAGCCGTGCGAACACATCATCGTGACACAACCCTCCGACGCCGTGGCGGTGGCGTCTCATGCCGTCGGTGCATGAAGTTGAATTTCTAGTCCTGTAACATCTCCAACAACAATGAGTTCAACCCCAGAGGCCACTGAGCTTTCATTGGTCAACAAGGTCGAGCTCAAACTCTTGTTGACGAAAGATGAAGATAAGTTTGCTGCGCTTATCAAAGTGTTCCTACCTCCGCTACTTTTGAAGCTGAACTCCCCCCACAAGCCGGTTCGCGACAAAGTTGTAGAAGTATGCGAGCATATCAATCAACGACTTCGGTCAAATAGCATGGAATTGCCAATTGATGCTCTTCTTGCTCAGTACGGCGACCCTAAGATCACTGGGCCGTATAAATCAACTCTGCAGTCCTTTGATCTGATCTACGTAAAGAAAGGATTACCAGCATTGAAAGGAGATGTAAGTTGTATCTAGCCGACCCATGTCCAATCAATTGCTAACTCATTTTAGAAATCACGTCTCCTTCCCTTAATTGTCCAAGCTCTTTCTAGTTCTTTCGAGAGTATCCATAATACGGCAACGTTGTTCGGCATATTCCTCGATTTGCTTAAGGTCTGGGTCCCGCCGGAGAGAGGAACTACCTCAGCCGATGAGCTGCCGCAATTCTTTGGATTCGACATGAACCCTGACACTGAGGAGTTTATCTCGAGAAAGTTCACAGATATCTTTGCAATTGACTATAATTTGCCCGTAGTCCGAGCCTCCGAGTCTAGCGATGTCCACAAAATCGATAAAATTCTTGGAATTGAGGGACAGACCAAGCCTAGTGGCGCTACTATTAGCGAAGCAAAGAATGCTGCGCTCAAAATGCTGCTCTCTGGCGCCTTTTCGGAGCAAAATATGTACTTTCCGCTGCTCCTAGCCAGCAACGATACAAACACAAACATCAAGGATAAATCTTCCAATATCTTTCTCAAGCTAAAAATTGACCTTGAATCTCCGTCAGCGGTAGCCGAGCTCTACCGCTTGGCAAGCCGATTCACGGTTAATTCGGCCTCACTGGCCAAAATCTTGCGCATTGTCTCTACTAGCAACTTGGCCACGTCTGGTGGTTCAGACACGAGTCCTGTTTTGTTTATCGATCTTGGGTTTTCGCGGTTTTCCAACGACGCCAGCTGCATGTCATCGACCATTCAGCTCGTCCGTGAAGTGCTCAAGAACTCTACTAATATCCCCGATGACTATATCAAAGAGCTGCTGCAGAGAACGGAGAATTGGATCAAAGGTTCTGGGTGGCCAACTCTCATGTCGCCAGATGCAAAGTCCAAAGCGCTAAGGTCAAAGGCCTACGAGTTGATGGGCACGATTATACGCCAGCTTGCCAGTAAAGGGGACACCCAGAGCGAGGCTACATTATATTATATCAAGCTGTTGTTTAGCGCACTGGAGCAGGACTCGGCAGATATCAAGCCATCTGTCCAGGATGCACTTTCAGATATCCTTCAGGTCGTTCCGAACATGTCGGCGGCTCAGAAGGAAGAGCTAAAACAGTTGTTGATGTTCTACTTGATTGAACCTGACCAGTCAAAGAATGCCAAGTTCTTAGCCATTCGCTACGCAGTAAGGGTTGCCCCATTTAATGATCCAACTGCTCGCATGCTTTGCTTGATTGGTCTCTACCACGGTAACCAATCCGATATCATAGAGGAAGCTAAGCGAGGACTGAACCCTCACTGGTATCGACTGGTAAATTCTCAATACGGCACTGATCAGATTCGAGGTATAGAGAAGGAGTCGCCTCTGCCGAGTTTTAACTCAATGATCGAGTGCATCAAATCATTTGAACTCCAAATGAAAGCGAAGCATTTGGGTACTTCGCTCAGCATTTACGATCCCTCTGTTTTCAGCCATACGATCCAATTCCTTGAAGAGATTCTCATCATGGAGGCAGCCGTAAAGTATAACGTTAGATCATTGCTAGTCGTTGACGACCAGTGGGAGTCACGTATCACGACAGCAATTAGCATGGACAGCGAAGCCAGAAAAGCCTTTAGGAGGTACTTGCTCGAATGTTCTTCTAATCTTATAGAAGACTTCTTGCAATACGCTTTCCAGGGCTTAGGAACCATTGAGAAGTCCAGTGCATCTATTGAACATTCCGTGGGTATTTGCGCAGTTTGGCTACGGATCATTTCCCAGCTTCCGAAGGAAACGATCGAGCGATATGCCTCCAACACACACGTTGTTGATGAGCTGATTTCATTACTAGAACGGAATAGCCAGCTGAACTTCCAGTATCTTGTTGCTGAAGCTCTAGGCATTTTGTCTACCACAGACGGCATCTCTATAGAGAAGATTTCTATTCTTCTCACCAACTTCATTGATAAGATTGAAAACAGCAGACTAACTACCGAGTCGGTGCAAGGCGAACTCCTAGCCCTTGGTTTTGTGGTTTCTCGTCTCCAGTTGAGATCTCGACTTTCTAGTCTTGATAATGCCCTAACTGGCAGGGTCGTCAATAAGATCTTGACTATCGTTGCTGATGAAGCAATAAGTGCAGGCTCGTTTTTGCTTGAATGTGCCATCAATTCTTTGACACAACTGGCTATATTTGGTGTGCTGCAGCGGTACCTCTCAGATGTAGGGGCTGCTAAGACACGGTTGATCAATCTCAGCAAGAAGTTCAATAATGAAAAGGCAATTTTGGCCCTTGGCTCCTTGACCCAAAGCGACACAGGCAACAGAAAGTGGTATATCGACCAAATCATGGAGATTTCTGATAGCAAGCATATTGAGTTCATGTTTGCCAGCGGCGAGGCTTTGACGATAGCCGCATATGGCTGGAAATCGACTGTATCTGACCGATATCTCGATGTACAGCATATCGCTCTTCCATCAGATAGGGGAGACGAATTATCGAATGCACTCAATAATGCACTTGTCCACAGCACCGCAACTAAGCCATCCCTCAGAAAATTTGCTTGTATGTGGCTCCTTTCAATTGTCAAATACTGTGGACAGGCTTCTGAGGTTAAAAGTGGGCTGAAAGCTATTCACAAGGCCTTCATGCGACTGTTGTCAACTCCCGGCTCTGCAAGTACTAATGATGGTATTATTCAAGAGACTGCATCGCTGGGACTCGGAATGATATATGAGCTTGGTGATGAGGACCTCAAGCAAGATTTGGTAAAGGGCCTTGTGACTTCTGTTGCTGGTGAGTCAACGGTCAAAGTGAATGCTGGATCAGTGTCTGATGATACTGAGTTATTCGAACCCGGTGCCCTAGGAATAGGAGAGGGCAAGTCCGTATCGACCTATCGAGATGTTTTGAACTTGGCGAATGAAGTTGGCGATCCTGGTTTGGTCTACAAGTTCATGTCATTGGCATCTCACTCCTCGTTGTGGTCCTCGCGGCGTGGGGCTGCATTTGGGCTCAGTAGCGTTCTTTCCAAGGCTAACCTCATCGAGGTCTTTGAGCAAAATGAGAAAATGACCAGATCACTCATTCCGAAGTTGTTCAGATACCAGTTTGATCCAGATTCCTCGGTTCGAGAATCTATGAAAGACATTTGGAATGTGTTGGTACCAAACAAGTCAGCTACGATGAATAAGTTTTTTGATGTTATTTTGGAGGACCTCCTTTCCAATATGACTAGCCGCGAGTATAGGGTCAGACAAGCGAGTACGGCGGCTTTAACTGACCTCCTTCAAGGTTGTCCAATGGAAAAATACGCTGATAATCTTCAGGATATTTGGCGAATGGCGTTCCGCATTGTGGATGACATCAAGGAGAGTGTCCGGGCTAGTGGAATTAAGCTCACTAGATCACTCATCAATTCTCTGCTTCGTCAAGTTGATGTTGAATCAGGAGCATCTGAGAAGAGAGCTTCAGCACTTATGGAAGAGCTGGTACCGTTCTTGTTGGGCAACAATGGCCTTCAATCAGACGTTGAAGAAGTGCAGTCGATTGCACTGGACACAATACTGAAACTGTGCAAAAAGAGCAGCCCAAGAACTTTGCGGCCATGGCTTCCGCAACTGTGTGAAGAATTGCTGGGTCTCCTTTCCACTCTTGAACCGCAAGCTATGAACTATTTGGCCCTCAATGCTGACAAGTATGGACTCACTAGCGATGCGATTGATTCATCGCGAATGGCCAGTCTACGAAACTCGCCAATGATGGATGCCGTAGAGCGGCTTGTGGAGCTGATTAATGACAAGGATACTATGGATGATTTTATTCCGCGGCTAGGCCGTGTCATTCAGCGATCAGTTGGCCTTCCGTCTAAGCTTGGAGCAAGTAGGGTACTTGTATTGCTAACGATCAGGAAGCTCCATGACTCAAAGCCATATGCCGACAATTTGCTTGCTATGGCAAAGTCGCAATTGACTAATGCCAATGAGACTGTCGCCAAATCATATGCTTTAGCTGCCGGTTACATTTGTCGAATGGCCAATACTGCAGCGGTAGCAAAGTACGAACAATGCCTAGAAGGCATTTACTTCGAAGACGAAAGCGATAGGACTCGAGGAATAACTGGGAGTGCTATGGATGCTGTATCAAAACATTCTGCCGATATGTTTTCAGCAATGTCAGCAGCATTTTTGCCATTTATTTTCATTGCCAAACACGATTACGAGGAGTATGTCAGAGAAGTATTTGATGCCGTGTGGAATAACAATACTGGTGGCGCTGGCGCAGTGCGTCTGCATATAAAGGAAATCTGCAAGTTGGCGAGTAAACATCTATCTCATCAGCATTGGTCTATTCGGCAGACGGTGGCGCAAAGTGTCGCAGATGCCGCATCCTCTATTCAGATTGAAACCGAAAATGACTCGTTGCGACAGCTATTCCAAGTATTGATAGAAGCGTGCCAAGGTCGAAGCTGGAAAGGGAAAGAGCAAGTATTCAAAGCTGTGGTTTCGCTCACCATTAGAGCGAAAGACTTTGTCCTCAATGACCAGGATCTCTTCGGTAAGATAAACCATCTAGTACAGGTCGAGGTGAAGCGTCGCAATAAAGATTACCAAACGCAAGTGTTGCAAGTGTTTGGTAAGTACGTTGGGGCATTTCCTCAGAGAGAGCTTTATGAGTTGGAGTTTGAGCTTCTCGCTCCATACTTGCATCGTGGCGATGAAGACGAAGGTGAAGACGAGGATGGGGATGCAAATATGAATAGTCCGTCACAGAATGTGGCGAAAGAAGAGCTAAGGGTCCAGCTTCTTGGTGCTCTACTTGAATCCTTGGCACCACGTTACGTGTCTGGCAAGAGATCAGATATTGATACATACTCGAAGGCATTTGCATTCTTATCAGAGGCTTTGAAGCAGGAGGATATTACCTGGCGGACCAAGATCGGTATTCTCAATGGTGTCACGACGAAACTGGCGGACGTCTTAAAGGACAGCGATCGAGTACAGTACAAAGATGTGTATCTCAGGTTATGGAAAATTATTGTTGAGATATGTGGTCGTGATATCAACCATGAGAAAGTGAGAGCTCAGACAGCTAGAGCGGGAGCAACTTTTTTGACTGTGGCCGATGAAAAGGAAGCGATCGTCATAAGAGAGGATTTACAATCTTTGAGAGCTACTGAGAAGTCCTCAGTCGTGCAGGCTGAACTTGATCGGTCTTTGGAATAAAGTAGGGATGAAATATTAAATTAATTATTTTACAGCAGCAGCTATGTCATTATTTTCGAGCCGCCCTTGGAACGAATCTGCGCGTTGCTTGCGGCCTATCATTGAAACCACTTACTCCTATAGCAAATCCGTTGAGTTGCGAGCCATTGAGAGACATCGCTGCTTTGCCGACACTGGCCTCGTTGTCATATACAATGACCGCTTGCGACGAATTTGAGGCATGGTCCACTGAAACCACCGTTCCATATGACTTAAACAGCTCTAGCAGCTGCTGGTCAGTTGTAGATGGAGGGAGGTTTGAAACTCTGACTGAAAAATGCTGCCTCTCAGTGTTCCCAAGTTGGTTCAATTGCGGCTTTAGTCGTCTGTGTGGTTTGGAAATTTCTACTTTGACTTCTCGAGTGCCAATGTGGGTATTGTCTAGACTTTGTTGGGCAATGGCTGCAGATTCATTGGATTCAAAGGTCACAAAAGCATAGCCATTGGGTTTCCCCTTCTTTTTGGGGATGACGATTTTGCTAACGGTACCGTACTTGGATAAGATGAGCTCAAGCTCCTCCTCTGATATCTTGAAGTCGAGGTTTTTAATGACAATCTCTCTTCCCTCGTCGACTGAACTGACATGACGAATTTCTCGTTGGCTTGGGTCGGACAGCTTTACTATCACAGAATTACCAATTGCAGCTTTGTAGTTTTGCTGAGAGAAGTCCTTGATTGCTGCTTCAGCAGCCGAAGATTCCAACATTTGCACGTAGCAAAATCTTCTGCTAGTGTCGCTTTTTAGACTTGGCATACGAATATCAAGTACAGGTCCGTACTGTTCAAATTCCATTCTGATCTCCTCAGTTCCTGTTTGAGGAGTGAAATTGGTAACCCATAAAAGAGACTTCTGCGCAGAACTAACTTCAATTTCATTTCCTCCCAGAACTTTTTTGTCTTTGGTCAAAGCACTGAGAGCAGAGTCGATTGATGAAAATTCAATGATTGCAAATGATTCTAGAACGCGGATATTTTCCACTTGGCCGCAATCGCCAAAAAACTTGGTTAGTGCAGTTTCATCCAGCCCGACCGGCAAATGAGACACGATGACTGAATTGTGTTCTCTATTACGAGTAGCCATACTTTCTTGTGGCCTGGGCTTCTTGTGGGGGACTGAGGCTAATTGGTGTTTCCGTTTTGAAGTCTTTTCGCTTTCGATTTCATTTTCCTGGTTTTGTGCGGTAGGTACAATTTCGTGCTGAACAGCTTCTCCTTGATGTGAGGCTACATGCTTTTCCATTGCCTTTTTTGTTATAGCTCTTGCCCTAGCCATCGCTAAGTTGATTGAAAAGGGAGTACCATAAAGCTGCTCGTAGGCCACATACTCTTTTACCAACAATTGAGGCCAGTCTAGGTTGCGCTTGCTAGCACTATCAACAACTGAGGTTGCAGAAGAGTGGTCACCGTGTTCCTGTTCCCATTTGAACCACGTCAGCCACATCATGCTGTCTCTTGCATACAACTTCGAAATCTTGTTCCATATATCTCTGACTGTCTCTCGAGGTTGTTTCGCCGCAGTTAGAAGTTCAACCACAAAAATCAACAGGTTCTGCCTCGCTTCAGAATTATCAGATCCTCTGCGCAATGAAAGAGAGACTTCAGTACAATTGCTGCAGGCTGAAATTAGTTCGTCCTTAAACTCCTGTGCGCTCTGTGAGACTCGATGCAGATATGAAAGCCATGCCGTTTGCACTGCTGCCCAATTGTCAAACGAGTTTTCAGCATCGTTAAGATAAGGATTTTCACTGATTTGGGACCACATATTCAGCATTGCTTCCATATCGCCACGATAATTTTGTTCGGTGACGCGCATAGCATGGGCCCATAGTGGACCACTCCCTACACAGGTCTTAGTTGCCCTCTCTGAAACGGAATCCAGTAAGGCTTTGTTTGACATCTGGTGTTCAAATAGATAAAGCAAATAGTCGTCCCATATTTGATACACATACTGATGGTGGAACAATGCCTCTTCATATAGCGCAATGATGTGGTGCTCAACAAAAGCGTCTTTTTTCTTTAGCTTCTT
Organism: Blastobotrys vanleenenianus; assembly: GCF_965637985.1. Classification (NCBI taxonomy): domain Eukaryota; kingdom Fungi; phylum Ascomycota; class Dipodascomycetes; order Dipodascales; family Trichomonascaceae; genus Blastobotrys; species Blastobotrys vanleenenianus. The sequence continues at coordinate 321,148 of NW_027481883.1, read as the reverse complement.
CTTTTCAAAGGCAATGTATTGCGCAAACGCTTCAGTGCTATGACCACTTGACACCAGCTGCTGCTCCCAGCTCTCTCGCTCTTCTACCAGCTTACGGGCGCCTGCCACAACTGAATTCATACCCACCATCTCCGATTCATAGTTGTCGTTAAAATACTGGGTAATAAAACTCGAATACTCATTGAACGTTTGCTCGATGTCCGTGTGAGGAACTTTGAGACGGTCTTGGTAGGCCGCCTTGAGCTGCGCGGCAAAATGGGTCTTCTTCTCAGGATGTTTCTCTAACTGGGTCATGAGGAAGTCTCTATACAGATTCCAGATAGAGGAGCTCAATGACATGAAGTATTTGGTAGATACCACGCCTGAAGTGATCTCGTTCAGCGCAGTCGGGAAATCATCAGATTTGTTATCGATAATGAGGTGTAGAAGCCTACACCAAAGCCTGGGGTGTGGAATCATCTTAACTGCGCTCTCACATACGGCCCTTGCACGTTCAAACTCAAAGTCTTCTCGCGACAATTCATCGTCAATCCAGTCCTCCCACGTCTGCAACGATGGGTTAAGTTCGTCTATCATATTCGATCTCGCGGAATCAAGGAGCTCAGGATCACCTTGTGCGCGTAATGCCTTCACCAATTGCTCATGTAGAGTGATGTTAAAACGATCAAGCTCAATTGAGCTCATAAGCTCCTCCACTGGTGCCGAGTCCACCTCCATCGCCATTTCCTGGCTGTTGCAATCAATACACTTCACTTCAATACACTTCGTATCGATGAAACCAACCGTTGTAGCGAAAAAGATGGTGATGTTCGCACGCTCGCAAGGATGTTGGGAGAAAAGGGTTAGGGTTACATTTATTTCAAGTTTTTTTTTTTTGAAGTCCCATACATAATACAGTAATATCTTTACAACCCTTTTACAAGGTCATTTATAGAGCCCATGAATTCAGAGGCATATTTACAGTCATATGGCTGGCAGAAGGGCGAGCCGCTGCAAAGAGGCGGATTAAAGAAACCGATTCTCGTTAAGCATAAGAAGGACACTCGAGGCCTAGGGCACGATAAGATAGAGCATGATGCATGGTGGGAAAGAGTGTTTGATGGCCAGCTCAAGGGCCTTGATGTAAGCGGAAGTGGTGAGAATATGAGCTTCACTCAGACGAAAGTGAGTGTGAGGCCAGTAAACGAGTACATCTCACCGTTATATCGGATGTTCGTTAAAGGAGGTGTTTTGGAAGGCAGCATAGAGAAGCTCCAGCTTGACAGGGCGAGCGAGGAGAAGAGGGAAAAGAAGGAGAAAGCCCAGAAGGATAAATCGAGTAAAAAGAAGTCGAAAAAGAGCAAATCGGACGAATTAGAGAGCAGTAGCAAGAAGAGGAAGCGAAGCTCAAAGGAAGAGAAGCGGCAGAAAAAGACCAAATCAGACGGCGAGGATTGGATCAGACAGTTGATATCTGTCCACACGACAAAAGTTACCGCATAAATGTCTAATGTCGCAATCTATTGCATCATATTTTATTTTTATTGACGACCTAATATTAATGATGAATTGTACGAGCAGATTCCGGTCCCACAAGGAATCTTACCAATGATCATAACTCAAATCCCTGACCATCCCTGGTTACTATTCATAGTTTGAGAGTCTACTCTGATTCCTTCAAGCTAGAATAATTGGAGGGGCCTTGAATCATGGCTTAGAGTCTATTCTGATCCTTATCTAGAACAGTTAGAGGAATCGCCGAAAGGCAATTGGCACGCATATATAAACCTACTACTGTAGATATCTCAATAGGGAAGAAGCTGAATTTATCGCAGTCAAATCAGCTGCTTTTGACGTAGAGATTGGCCCAGTATACGGCGATCCTTCAAGCTTTCGCAGTCGGGAATGCCACTAGAATGCGTATTCCGTTAAGCGTACTGTCAACAACGGAACTGATCGCTGCGCGGCTCGGTATACTTACTATTTGTGCTGCTGCGGTGTTTGATATTGCCGTTCTTATCTTGCTTCAGATCGTCTAGGCGCTTGGCGGAGGAATTGATTCGTTTAGAACTGTGGCAGAGCCTGTGCTTGTCTCAAATAGTTTCGTGATTGGTCTCCTGTATCTTTTTTTTCTCTGGCCATCCGCTTGTGGAGTACGAGCAAGTTATGAAGAATCATAAATTACCGGTTTTAGATTAAGGGTAAAAAAAAAAAAAATTAAAAATATGTAATACAGTGTAGTTACTGAGAACCTCGGCGTGCGGCCGAGTACTATGTGACACAAAATAGGCTTCTCCGCGGCGGAGAAAATTAGTAAAATACAGGTATGGTTGGTAGATCTACGAGTTCATGACTTTGAATATATCACTACTTGTAGTAGCACCATTATACAGCCTGAAATCATTTGCGTCTTCTCCGATTGCTCAGGGGGGTGCTAATACAGCCGCGCGCTAAGGTCCGTAGGCCCGGACGTTCCTCGGCATTGAAGTCTCACGCTCCACCTTTCGCCTTGAACCGAACCTCTCAGCCATAGTGCATTCCGTACTCCGCATCAATATATAACAGATAATTTCCCCACAAATGCTCGGGTCTAAAATCACTACTGCTTCCAAAATCATGGCCGCGAGGACAGTGCTAACCCCAGAGCGACTGAAGCAGCTTGCTTCTTACCCGCTGCTCAGCAGCTCGTGGTACTTTGTCGCAGCTGCTACGCTCAATGTGTGCAACCAGCCGGATGACATTCCTCTCATTTTCCAGTACATGATGTCGCAGCCCCAGGTGAAGGGAAATCGAGAAGCGGAGAAGGAGGTTATCCAGAAAATCAGAGAAGCACTTTTGAAATGCGCGGCGCTCTCGGGCTTGCCAAAGACAATCAACTCTCTAACGCAGCTGAAGAATATTACTCCAGAGTATCTGAAAGAAACGGAGGTGCATCGAGAACAAACTGCGCCAGCCGATCCTTCCACTGGAGCAACGTTCTTCGATGCGGTCTACGGCAAGGTTTCCAAGCGGATCAGAAACCAGATGGCCTCGGCGTACCCTGACCTAGATCAATACACGATCCATCATGTTTACGCTCCGCTTTTGTCGTACACGAAAATCCTCTCGCCTAAGGAGACTAGCCTTGTGGTGTGCGCATGCTTGATCCCACAAGATGTCAACCCTCAATTGAAGGGCCACCTGAAGGGGGCATTGAACAACGGTGCTACTGTGGAAGAGATGCGATCGCTGCGCGAGATGTCCATCACAATTAGCAACTGGTGTGGCATTACGTGGAAGAGTGAAGTTGCGAAATTGTAAGATATCACAAGCTACATTAATGGAAAGTTATGCATTGGAAATATCTATAGAGTTTTATCATTTCTTTTGGTAGGATCGGAAATGGTGTCGTCCCATATTACTGCTACTGTAGGCATTGTTATTACTGTCCGAGCTCGACGCTCCGCAGCGTCTTCGTGGTTTCCCCCGAGAGTCCTTTGATCCTCCTAGCCATAGCTTAGCCCGCGGCAGGCTCTGTAGCATTTTCACACGCACCGATGTAACGCTCTCCGGCCGCCGCACACACTCAGATTCGCTGCGATACTCCGTCATTGCCTGAATTGTGCTGACCCTCCAAGCAAGCTCTTCGCTTGCTTGACTGCCAGTTAGTGTTGCCGCGTCGTCAGCTACTCCGGGGTATGCATGGGACTGCTGGATGACATTGTCCCCAATCATCAACGGCAAGCAATTGCTCTCGAGCAAGTCGTCAAGCCACATCTCTACCTTCTCCTTGAATCCCATATTGGCCTCTTCTCTGGGGCGGAAGTGCTGGGTGAAGTATTCTTCGGTCATGGCTTGTTGTTGGCCATCTTCGGGCTTGTTGCCCATGAGCCCATTGATGCAATTACGCAGGTAGCGCGACTTTGTGTTCGACGAGCGGTGTTTGCTCAAGGATATTTCGTTACACTTGTATGTATCGTCTCTAGCTATTAAACTGGGCTTCTGTCGTCCTTCATGCCGGTCTCGGTACTCTGCCATAGCAAATCAATGCATATGCCGAATAGCAAAATAAGGTGTAAACAATCTGACGACATTCATGAACGCGGTTAGTGAAGGCATTTTAAGATTTTTGGTTACATAAATAACACATTACATTAGCTTAAGCAGCAACCTTCTCAGCTGGAGCAGTCTCGGTCTCCTCTGGCTTCTCCTCCTTTGGAACGTAGTCAATGACAGTTGGCTCGGCAACGTTAACGTCCTCCTTTGGCTCTCGGATGTTGACGAAGTCTGGAAGAGCTCGTGGAACGTTTGGTCGAGTCTCGGTAGCTGGGTCTCGCATGATCTTAACCTTGATACCAAGAACACCCTGTCGGAGCAGAACGTGTCGGGTAGCAGTGTCAATGAAGTCTCGGACTGGCTGACCAGAGTGGATCATGAAACCGTCCTGGAACTTCATGGCCTTAGCTCGGGCAGCTCGGAGCTTACCAGAGATAACAACCTCAACACCCTTGGCGCCAGACTCCATGACGAATCGGACAACACCGTAGGCGGCTCGTCGGATGGCGAGACCGTTGAGGAGCTTGTATCGGAGGGACTCGGCCTGGGCAACGGCAGAGAGACCTCGCTGCTGGACTCGCTCAGCAAAGATAGCAACGGTGCCCTCCTTGAACTTGAATCGCTTCTGGATGAGGGAGGTGAGCTCTCGGATTCGTCGACCGTTCTCACCCAAAACGTCCTGGGTTCGAGTGGCTCGGACAATGATCTCAGTCTTGGAGGAGGTGATTCGGACCTCAACACCAGAGTAACCCTCCTCAGCGAGCTCTCGGGTGAAGAACTCGTTCAATTCGGCGTAGAGCACACCATCGGCGACGTGCTTTCTCTTCTGGGAAATGCTGACAGCGGACATTTTTAGTTCAAGGGTTGTCGAAGGTCTTTTGGTTGACTGTCGGTAACTTGGTGAAAAGTCTCGTATGAGTCGCTGCTTTCAAAATTTTCCCATTCTCAGGGCTACGCACCCGCGCGACTCTCCCAACTGTATTAAGCTGCACGGCTTCATCATAATCTTTCCAGTTTGGGAAGGTTGGGATATTTTGTGACTGCTAGTATTTATTCTACGCGTATATCATACTCATATGTACCCGCACTGGTACATACTACAACTTAGATGGAGAGGCGCAAGCCGCACGGGCCGCAAGGTAAGACCGGCCCTGGACATTAAATGCCGTCAAATTCGTTTTCAGTATTATTCTCAATTGTATTCATCAGCTTATTTCCCTAACCCCCTGGGGCTTTTCTCCGTAGAAATTTGCCAACTGACTAAAGGACCTCCGCTGGCCCGTATAACACCAAAGAAGGAGTACCAATTGTGGGAACTCGTGGTCAACCAGTCTTTATTTTATGGCATAAGTTATTAAATATCTAGTCATGTCCTCATAATATACAGTGCATAAAGCTTTTTTAGACCAAGCATACTGCTAGAACAGCGACTGTGAATAGTAGGGCTGGGATTTCTGGGACAGCAGCCTCATTGCTCTGCTCGATGCAAGTCTCGGACTCTGCTGGGGCCTGAGGAACACCAGATTCAGTCTGCTGGATAACCGGGATTGCAGCAGTACTTGGAACAGCACTTGAGATTACGGCGCTTGAAACTACAGCAGTCTCGCACCCGCAAACAGCAATCGTTGTGGTCTCAAGAACGTTAATTGAAGCAACGGTTGTGGTTCGGAGAACGCTAATTGGGAGGGTGTTGTTGCCTCGAGTGAAATAGGGTCGTGGGACGAATGCGGATGGTGGATCAGCTGGGGATGGAGGATCCGCGGCGGCACTCGACGGCCCCGAAGCGACAGGTAGAGATTGATCGTTTGATGGCAATGGGGCTGCAGTAATAGTCAGACTAGAGTCAACAGCTAGCGATGGAACTGAGGAGGCAGCCATAGTAAGAGTAGATCCAACGACAGCAGCGATCTTAGCATCAACATCCCCACCAGCAGCTGTTGGCGAAGCAGAGGTGGCTGGAGTACTGCCATCAACACCAGGGACTGGAGACCATCCCGATGGGGCGTCTTGGGCCTGAGTTGCAGTAGAAAGAGCCAGGATAAGAACAGAAGCAATAGACATTAGGCTCATTGTGAAATAGCTGTTAGTACGGTACCCTTCGTTGATTGATTAATTGATTGATTGCTTGGTTTGCAATTGATGTTGAGATGTTCTACTGAAATATGGCTCCTATTTATATTATCTTGCTTTCATCTTCAAGGTGTAATCCGCTTTCATGATGCTTGTATCAAGGAGTTCAGGAGGCTCTATAGACAACTACTATAGGTGCCCTAGTTTAATTTTAAGCAACTGCTTTGACAGCTTTTGACAGACTCTGACAGTTTTGACACAATGATGGCCTCTCCGTTATGCCGTTTTCGTCGTAAACCCGTCCTCGGTACCAAGAGGCTTTGCTTTACCCCTGAGAAAGGAGCTCATTCTTGCTCCTCCCATGCACGTCCCGTACCTGTGCGTCAACCATCTTGGATCACCGATGGTAGATCTGTGCATCCTACAATAATACTGTACTGTACTGTACTGTACTGTATTTCTACACTACCAAAACAATCACAACCTATATGACGCTTAACTACGATAGGTAACACTTTTCATAATATGGGAAAATCTTAACTCTCTGCTGGGAATATCCCATACATTGTATGATAATTCTACTGAAAATGGAAAAAAAGATCCAATACGCTACGCGATTTAGTTCACGCAGCAAGGGGAACTAGGACAAGCCCTATCCGGAGTACGCTTGAGCCTCCTTGCGTCAGCTTTCCCCTGGCTCGTCCGTTTCGACCCGCTTGATACCGCGCGTTCTATTAAACGCGTATCCCGGTTGCTCTTCGGGCCCTGGTGTCGGAGCTCCGCTCCCAGCTCCTTGCTCCCCAAACTTCGGACAAGCCTGTACGTACACCTCCTTATTGAACAAGACCCCTAATTACGACAGCAAAACCATGCCGACTTCTGCCGCCTCCTTCTCTACCGGCCTGATCCTTTGCGGTAAGTGTAACGCGTGATGACAATGATTTGCTCTGCTAACTTTTTCCCCTTTTAGCCGTTTCCTTCTCCCTGGGAGTGCTCTACTCCAACTGGGCCTACGACTATTACACCCTGTGGGTGTCTAACCCAACTTCCGAGGCGTTTGCGCGGTCGCTTAGGCATTATCAGACGCTAGCGTCAATGCCGCAATTCCTGTATCATGTGCACCACGCTTTCATTGGCCTTGGGTTCATTGGCCTGCTAGTCAAGCTGTACAGGCCATCCGAGTCCAACAAACTGTTCGACGGCGGCAGCTTGTTCCTTTACCTCTGCGCTGTCGGCATGTACCTCACCAACCTGCGACGGGGCGCTAATGCGGCTCTTGACGGTGAGTGGGGAGACGTTGACGAGAAGACTGGCCTCAACGTCATTGCCGCGACCGAGTGCATGATCGTCCTTGTTCTCCTCGGCGTTGTTGGCCTTCAATTGGGTCAGTACTGGGCTGAGTGGGAGGACCAGAAGATCATTGCCCAGGCCGAAGCCGAAGAGAAGAAGCAGAAGGAACAGGAGAAGAAGACTCAGTAAATCAAGCAATTCTTCTTAGTCGTTCTCCTCCTCGTGTAGTACCTGTAAATAAATAAGTTCGTTCTTGGAGTTTCTTGCGTCTAGATACCAAAAAGGTGACATTTCCTCCAGAGGGAAAAAGAATATTGAGGCTATTTATCTAGCCATTCAGTGAGACCCGTAGACTCGCTGAACTTGGTGAATATGGATTTGGGTGCATTGGGCTTTGAATCATGTGTATCCAGCGTCATTGCGTCAAATTTGCCGCTCAGCGAGCGAGCTGGCTGTCGATTCTGTAGGAACGAAGGAAGCAGGTCAGACGACACTGGAGCACTAACAGTGTCCTGATATGGAGATGCATTGGGCCCTTCGGTTGTGGTGATGGTGTTAGCAGTTAGACTTACGGCGCTCCTATTCGCCTCCCTCACCTGATCAAAGATCTTTTCTTCAACAATGGCCTCATTGTCGGTGGGCACCGGTGTCTGGCTCTCGCTTGTGCTTGTTTCTATGTTTCTTAAGTCGTCGCGTTCGTTCAATGGCGCGCTTGAGTATAGGGCGCCTAAAGGGAGCGTCTGGTTCATTTCCTCTTCTTTCCGTCCGAATATCTCGGGCCACCACTTTACCTGCTCGATGTCAGGTAGCAGAATCGTCTCGGCGGCGGTCAACTCCCCTGGCTCCACGTAGCCCTTGTTAGTAAACTCTACTCTCCGCGCGAGAAAGTAGTCCCACACCGATCTCGTGCGCTTCTTGACTCCGGCCTCCTCTCGTTCGCGCTCACAGTTGTACAAGAAGGTACCATATTGGCACGAATAGTTGTGGTAGAGCAGCCGCCGCAGGAACCGCTCATTATACTCAAACTTATCGGGGAACTGTCTCACCACCTGGTAGACAGTGTCCAGGAACTGGTGGAAAATGGGCGCAGTATACTTTATATGCTGTTGCTTGACCAGTTTGTGGCTGACCGAGTTGAACACCTGCTGCGCCTGGCTGTTGTTCTCATTGACCTGGACAAAGTTCTTTTCACTCGACAAGTTACCTGCCCGCTCGGCAAATCGGTGCCCAAACGAAAGCCAGTCTTTCTCTACCAGGGTAATAAACCCGTCAATTGTTCGATAGTATGGGTCGAGGAAGATCTGGGCGAGACTGGATATCTGGGTCGTTCTGTCCCACCCGTCAGAACAGTGGACGAGGACGTGAGAAAACTTGTAGTGGATCTGTTCTGCGACTATCACCGCTCCCTCGAGGACTAGAGCTATGTGTCTCAGCCAACTGGATCTATACAGCAGTTCTTGGTTTGGCGGCAGCGGAGACAGATCGCCGACTCGCAGTGCTTCAATGACCTTGCCAAGCGAATCCCGCATTACGTGGATGTTCTCTATGCCCAAATAAATCTTCTTGGCGCCCTTGTAGTACTCCATAATCTCCGTGCCTGCGCCCATGGCCGTCTGTGCCACGGCATTCGCGGTTGGCCTGGCGTCGACAATGAGATTCTCCTGTGATGCTCCAACCTTGTCGGGGACCTGTGTCGTCGCGAAAATAGCCGCGACAAACTTCTCGTCCTGCGGAGACCGGTTCTGCTTGAGCCCTACCATCGGCTGAGAGCACCGCGTAATCGTACAGCTGTTGAATTGGTGGTAGTAACTCAGTGCAGGAACACGGCTCTTGGATCGGAACTTGGATGCATAGTTAAGAGTAGTGTCCGAAATAGCCTCAGGAACAACAAATAGCGCCGGGTAAGACGCGGAATACGTGTAATTCTTGTTGACCTCGGTGAACCGCCACTTGTCTGCGCCAAACGTGCCCATGCGCTCAAACTCCTTGCGCGGGTCGTAGAATTTCCAGCCATTGAACCGCCGTTCGGCCGAACCAGGCTTGTACATGAATGCGTAGAGCTTGTCCACCGATGACACGCAGGTAAGCTTCATGACGGAATCAAACACGTCCTTGGAAACAGCATCCGCGTCAAAGTTCAATGCAAAATAGGTGAAGTCCCGGCATCGCACCTTCAGAACGGCGTGCCCGACTGCAGGATTGAATGGACGCCTCTCTACCTCGGCAATTATGGGGTAGCACACCCAGATCTCGCGCGACGAGGTGTCCTCTCGGAATATCATATGGTGCGTCGTCAGGTGCAGCGTCCCGACTGAGGCGTTCCCCAGCCGGATAAGCTTGACATTTGGAACCTACACACGCGGTCAGTCAACCCTTCAGTGTCCGCGGAAAGAACTTCGGCATACCTTTGCGACCTTGATGTACTCCATAAATGGGCAACCCGATGGAAACGTTTGGTTATCGGTACTATTATAGGTAGTTGAGGCTCCGTGGAGGGAGGGGGGGGGGCGATAGACGGCGGGTGCTCAATCGGGAAGGTTCCGTCCCGGAATATGGGGCCAATCAAAAACCTCCCAAAATTCACCATCTTTGAACAGTTTGAGTTTGGAAACGACGACACTTGCAACCAGATCTGCTCTTTTTCTCGCCAGCCATGACCGTAGACAGTGCTCCAAAGTTCTGGTCCCAGCCATTCCGGTTCATTCGATACATTGGGTACCACAAGCCGCATATCGCCGTCGCCGTTGGTCTCGGTGTCGCTGCTCCAATCATAGCCATCATTGGCACTCCGCTGCGACAAAAGTACCTCTACCCAGACTCGGAGCCAATTCCAACCAGCTATCCTAGTAAGTAATTCACAGCTTTTGCTTTGGTGGTAATTTTAAGAGCACTTTTGATGAGGAAAGGATTTGCTAACATTAGATGTAGTTCCAAACCGACCTCGGGAACAGTTGACTGGTTATGACGATTAGAAGAACTTATTTATAAACGTTTATCTTTTGCATTTTGTGTTACACACATAAAGAAAAAAAATAAGTTAACAGAGTCATGAGTGTGTATGTGTATGTGTATGTGAGTGTCTAATGTATTATGTGATTAAATCGTAGGGTATTTCTTCGAAGGAAAAGCACGAGATTGATATTGTAGTATTGTATGGAATTGTCACCATATACCAGCTCTAGTTCGTTTTGTAATCAATGGGTAAAGAGTGAATGTCGAGTTGGTTAACTGATACGTCTTACTTCTGGCGAGCATGAACGAATCAATATATATACTCAGTAATCGTTACAGGGGTGAGCTAAACTAAAATGCCAAGGAGAGGTAGTACAGTAAATGAAATAAACAAGGTAAATACAATATATATATGTACAGGATTATGGGGTGAGGTAGGAGCAAGGAGATGGCAGACTATCTGCCTTTTACCACTTATACTCCGAAGAAGGAGCAATCTCGTGTACTGGCTTCGACTGAAGCTGATGCTTGACTGGGCGTGCGAGCTCTCGGTTTCTCTTTTCCTCGAGGAATCGCTCTTTGGACTTGATATCCTTCAGGATCGCCTTGACGTGGACCCACTTGTGTTCGATAATGCCTACTTTGCCTCGAGCCTTGAAGTCCAGTCGCTTCTGGCTGTAGCCGTCTTTCCCGACCCAGATCTGGCTAATGTGTGCAGTTTCTGGGTTCATTCCAAGCTCTTGAGTCTGCTTGATGCCCCGTGTCAACATCTCGCCAACGTCTCGGGCCATGATCTTCGGGCTAAAGTGACACTGGGTAATGGCGTCCTTCAAAGGCATACCTCGCAGCATTCTCAGAAACAAAGTTGCCTTCTTTGAAGTAGACTTGATTCGGTAAGACTTGAGGTACACACTTGGCTCCAGAGCATCGAGCTCCTTCTTTGTGAGTTTCAGCTTATACTGCTTGCCGTTGAGCTTGAGCACTTTGTTAGGGTCATAGCCACCGGTGGACATAGATAATTCGTAAAGCTGCTTCTTGAGAGGTGACAGCAACAGCTCGGTAGCCGTCTGGGCTTGTGGGTACATGAGCTTTCGAATCTCGACGTCATTCTTCAACTGCTTATCGGTCAACGCAATGGGGCCCTGTTGGGCACCTTCCTTCTTCTCGCCCTCCTTCTTCTTGGCCTGGGACTCCTGCTGGTACGACAGCTGGTTAATTACAGAGTTCGGGTCCTCAGTTGCCTCGGTGACATTGCCAAAGATCGAACCGGCCTTAGAGCCTTTCTCATTCAGCCGCGAAACTGTCGTGTGAAAAGGTCGAAATGCAGAAATTCCTAGATAAAATCAAACACGTTAACCCAAACCCCATTGTATATGTCTGAATTTCACTTACGATTAAGTATCCGTGACCTAATCATCCTCCTTCTCACTGGTTATATTGAACTCGGTCGTTTGATCCCAGGTGATTTGTTGAAAAATTGTTCCCACCGCGCCGGCCGGCCTATCACTAAGTTGACTTAATTAACTATTGTACAAAACTTTAATCGGGGCCACCAGTTTGTACGTGCGCACTCGTCCATGCGTCTAGAGAACGCCATAGGGGCGGAACCAGACAATAGATGCACTGCCTATTAAGAGAAGCCGTCTATAACATTGTCGCATCACAGCAGTTGCAACCAGCGCGACCGAAATAATGCAGCCCATAGGAAATATGGGGGCGATCCTCTTATTAAGCGCTTATTAAGCAAACTATCGACAAATAAATGCCCTGAAGTTGGGAACCTTATCTGCAGAGCCTCTGGCTAAACGGGCAATGAATCCCACTGGTTTCACAAGGACCTTCATCACGTACATTTAAAGTGTAATGCGCATAGATTGAACAAACCCCTTTTTAATTGATTAAGGTTATTGCGGCAGGGGTGCTCTGCATGGTCCGCCCTATATGAGAGCTGATCAAACACCAGATGATCACGGCCGTGACTGGGAGCGCGTGTGCGGGAACGTATGTACTATAGTACTAGTATAGTACTGTAGAATGTGGGAGTGTGGGTGAACTGTGTGGGTAGTACCCCGGATAATCAGCGCCCCTTTTGGGATGGCGATATGTTACGTAAACTGGGCAGTTCACTTATCAGACATGCGAGGGAGTTTCTTAATAGTTACAATCTTGCCCACTTGATTTAATGGCGAAAAAGCTCTTGCGGCAACTTTAGGCTCTTATTAGGCTCTACCAAGGGTGTTATATTAGGTGCAAAAACAAGACCACAGAGTGTAGATTTGCCAATAATCCACACATCCATGGGTGTCCAATTCAACCAGTATCTAACCGGCAAGTTCATCTATGGCTGTGCTGAGTGCCAAACTCACCTAGCACTGGGCGAGGACCTGATATCAGAACACTTCAGAGGACGAACCGGTGAAGCATGCCTGTTTGGCAACGTGTAAGTATTAGCGAGTATTACCAGCAACATGTGGCGATAAGGAAAGCTAACCACGGGAATTGTAGGGTCAACGTTGAGCGCGGGCCGCTGGAAGAGAGGACCATGCTAACAGGGAGGTATATGGTGCAGGATACGTACTGCCGCAAATGTTCTTCTAATGTCGGATGGGCCTACGTGAATGCAAATGAAGAAAAGGAGAAGTATAAAGAGAATAAGTTTATACTCGAGTTGAAGGCTATCAAGCAGGTCAAGTAGGTAGAGCACATTGCTATAGCGCATACAGAGCATAACTTATAACCATTTTATATAACCCTTGCAATTACATTAGGTCGTACGTTGTTTGTTTGTTTGTTTGTTTATTTATCAACTTTAGTAGGTAATATAAGTCGCCTATGGGCATAGTATCGGTACCCGTAGACCATACCGATTTTGCCAATATTTTTGCAGGAAAAAACAATAAATTCGTGCAAAATCACTTAAGGGAATTATAGGCTGTTTTAATTCATTGCAATTGTGTAGAAAATTCGTACCGCTTACATACAATTGATTGCCGGTTCCTTTTTTTATATTATAAGTTAACGTGTACATTGTACCAGTATTGGAATATATTATGCTCATAATACCGGCATTACATGTACGTTATCATCATTACAACTTCCCATATATTACTCTGAGATGATCTCATGTCATACGAAGCTTGGGACGGGTGCATTATGATGTGCAGCGCTGACAATAACCTCTCGGGAAGTACACCAGATACGAGCATGTGCCGGTGCATATATGCAGCACCTGCCAAGTAGACTACAGATACAATGTTCGATGATCAAAAATGTAATTGATATGGTCTGTTTGTACAGTAATAGATTGAATTATGGTAGCTGATATTTGGAAGTACCGGTAGTGGTACCTCATTTGTGGCACTAGTAGCACGTACCTAAGTTGCAACAAATACATTGTTGACATCTGCCCCTAACCCATTACCATATTTTTTTTTTTAATTTCAATCCTGAAACAATTCATGTACGATGGACTCAAATCTATAATCAATCCTCCGCAACGTTCCACTGAAATAATAATTCAAACAACTACGCAGCTTTTACTGCAGAGTAATACACAAATTGATTAGTGTTAGACTTTGCGCCTATAAACTACCGGTTTCTGTAAACCTGCTAAACACCTGTCGTGGCTGGGCGTAACGGCCAGATCCTAGATGGTCCTCCTCGTATTGGCGGATAAAATCAACTTCAGAGTAAGATTCACGCTCAGACATCAACGGATTGCTCGACTGTTGATTTTCGTCAGAAGCATGGACGGTGCTATAATCTTGGCGACTGTCACCCCCGCCATGAACCGAGTCTGGGGCTCCAAGCTCCTTCTTGCTGCCACCGCTGGCCCTGACAAGGAAAGACTTTATTGCAACCGCAAGCGGAGCCGCATCTTTAGGATTTTGCATGGCATAGCCGCCGCTAAAGCCAGGTTTCTTCGCACCAAATTTGTTCAGCAGAATGACTACTACAAGGGCGATCATGGCGACTCCGGCAACTGAGCCAACTACTGATCCTACTACGGTTGGGGTAGGAGTTGGGTTCGAAGTCGGGGTCGCTTGAGTATGGGTAGCAGTCGCCGTGACTTGGGTTGTTCGAGAGTGTGGGCCCGGGTCGTAAGACCAATTGCCTGTAGCATGTGCTATACCACTGGTGATGCTGCTTCCAGTGATGCTGCTTGCGCTTTCGCCTAGGCGTGAAGTGACAGTGACAACACTCGTATAATCCAGGGTACTCAAAGAAGATGAATGATAATTAACGCTGTGATCATGATGACCAGTGCTTAATAATGAACTAAGCGATGTTATTATTGAAGATTCTTCTTTAGACGGAGTTGCCCTAGAATTCTCCCATGTTTTTGTTGCGCCATCACCTGTGTTTGGCGGTCTTCGAGTCGAAGTCGACTCTGTCCTGGGTAGTGTAATTGTCGTATATTCTGTGTTAGTTTCCAAAGGATGGGCTGTTTTTTTACGCGTACTTTTGACTGTCTTGGTATCTTCAATAATAGTGGTTGTAGTCGCATCAGCTTCTATAGTTTCTGTAGTAGCACTGGTGGCATCGCTACTCTCAATGGTCGTCAATGTCCGAGTTGTCGATACGACATTAGATGTACTAGATACCGTTGCAACCATAGCTGTCGTTTCTGTAGTCGACAGCTCGATAGTCTTTGATTTCGTTACCACCAACTCCTTAGTTTTAACCTTATCATCCAAGGAGGATAGAGAACTAACACTCTTAGAAAGGGTATCCGCGGAGGATAGAGAGCTACCGGTAGTACTCTTCGAAAGGGTATCCACGGAGGACAGAAAACTAGTACTCTTAGAAAGGGAGCCGCTAGAGCGGATAGTTCTCGTTAGAACTATTAGAGGGGAATCTCGGGTACTCAAGTCGCGGCGCAAAGTAGTAATGGTTATAGATTCGACACTCCCTTCTTCTTTAGAGCTGGCCGCTTTCAGCTTTTTACTATTAGTGCTATTCTTCGTCAGGGACTTGGTGACTCTGGCAATTGAATGACTATTAGCACGCAATTGAGTACTAGTGACACTAGTAGCATGCATCAGGGCTTGGCTACCAGTGCCGGATTTCTTCTTCGAGCTCACTCGCGTACTGCGTACTTGATTGGCAGTCTCTTTTGGCGGCAGCATCTCCTTCGTTCTCGTCTCGAAGACAATGCTTATTGAGTCGTCTTCGGCGCTCAATAATAAGCTTGCATGGGTATTCTCCAATGACGATCCCTTTTTCTTCTTTAAAGAAGAAGAATGAGAAGACTCCTCACTACAATCCTTGGACGAATCCTTATTAGCTGGCATTATTTCAAGCTTATTGACAGCTGTAGGACTCGCAGCAAACTTTCCTCCAAATCTGTTTCCCATTGCCAATGGCCCTGACATAACCGGGACTTGGAGTATCTCACAGCAGCTTTCCAGATCCCCTGCCGAGATCTACACCGTAATAAAGAGTGTGTATGAAAAGTATTGCAGCAAAAGCACGTAGATGCACGTCAATTGCAGGACAGAAGCTCTAGTGACAGGTTGACAAGAGAGCAAAACCACCAGCACAATAGCGATGGTTCAAATTCCTTCTATTACCCCCTCCAGAAATTAAGGTTAGCACAGGCTTAGATTTTATTATCATTTTATAATGACCCGCCATGTGTGTGAAATTCATTTAACCCCCTCATTCAAAGCGCCTGAGCGAGAAAAAAATAATCAAAAAGAAGGAACCTCCCATACAGCTTGCTATGGCCCTTTCATCTGGGTCATTGGCTATTTTTAATGGCCTCCCGTCGTGCTCCGCCCATGTTGAGTGCCCACAATACAGGATCCGGCATCATATAAGTCATCGACACGCATTTGTAGGTTCCATAATTAGCAACTGCCTTAACGGCGTCGAATTTCACTAACGTTAACTCAAAACAGGACTAAAAAAATGCCTGACGGCTCAATTGTGTCCATTGGAGCGATAATTTCCCGCCCGTAATACTATTGCGGCGTCCTGCTCATTCTTCATGGCCTATTTCTCTCGCTTTAAGCTCGCGTTGTGTGGCCCGATAAGTCTGAAGCGCGACTAAGACACCTCTGGTATGCACGGTCTCCCATCGTATCACAGCTTCACCCTTTGCGAATCTGTTACAACGGCACACACAAAAAATAGTCAGGGTCGGAGAGTTCTTCTCATACGCTGCAGCGAACCACATGGACAACGTCGCATCGATTCCGTCATTTATGCATACGCTCCAGTGGCGAGAGAAGAAAATGGCTGCATGTCAGATGCGGCTCGCGGGGCGTTTGGCGCCGCACATAACTTGACAGTTGTATTATGTTTTATTACCGCATTGGACACACAACTCCTTCCGCCCCGTCACCACTTAAGAGAGAGAGGAGGCCCCTGTCGTACCAGAGCAGCCGTCAAAGTGCGTGTGTGTTCCCAGAGTTATTGTAAACACAACACGCATATACCTCTCCGAGCATTTGCTGACCTCATCTACAGTTTGCGAGGGCTGGCGCGTGCGCTTTTTAACCGACTACCATTAGTCTTCCCCCCGAAATAACGGTTATAATTTTGCAACACTATGGGCGCCGAAGAACGTCTCCAGGCCCCGCCAGATGACTCGACGGGGAACGAAGTCAGCGAATTCCTTACGCGTATACGCGAGCTGGGCGAGAAGACGTAAGTCTCAGAAAGAAATGGCCTTGAAACACCGCGCATGGCTGTTTATTTTTGCTTAAAAACGGGCCGGTACTAACCAGCACTTTTTTATACTTTAGGGATCGAGAGGATGAGCTTCGAGCCAAACAATTGGAAGAGGAGATAGCAGAGGGCCGACGGAAACGCCAAGCATTACGAGCCGAGCGAGCCAAATCACTGTCCCCCCTGAAAGAGCCACCGAGTAGCGAGCTCGACGAAGCAAGTGACTACGTAGAACAGCAATTGCGAGCGCTGAACGACGAGGAGCCCAAGCCCGCCCCAGAGCGCAAGCTGACCAAGAAAGAAGAGATCCAGAGTCGAATTGAGTCCATTGTTGGGCCGGGCGGGACGTTAAAGCTATTCCCCTCGAGCAGCTCTCCACGAAACAGTGTCAGGGAGCACAATAACCGCTCGAGCAATCTGTCAGACTCGCCCAGATCATCGGCAGAGGTCAAAACGCCCCTCAGGGAGAGACCCGTGCTGAGCAGCTCGCCTATAGAAGTTCTCCAGGTGAACACTCGTAAGCCGCCTGTGGCCGTTAAGCCATCAGGTTTGTCCCCGAGGGATAGCGTCGCCAGCTCTGGCTCAAAGAGCTTACTACGAGATAGCGTCGATAGCTCTAACGGTTTACGGGATAGCTTGAATAAGAATTCCCGTGGCGAGGCTAAGAGTTCTAGAGCAGCGGATATAGCCTCCCAGATGTCTTCCTTAAAACTATCCTCCTCTTCAAAGGCGGAAAAGCCGAAGGACGAAGAAGCTGAAGAAGTTGTTTCTTCAACAAGACCCAAAACGAAGCCAGCAATACCGCTTAAGAAGTCTTCCGAGGCCCTGCAGTCTGTTCAGCTATCGAGAAATGCCACCATTTCCACTATAACAACCCCTTCTCAACAGAGTCCCGTCGCGAATACCGCCAGGTCTGCTCAGCATAGTCCCATTACGCCATCTTCCCAGCGGCTGCCCCAGGGAGCTCCTACCTCTTCGCCATACTTGGACATGTCTATTACCCCTAACTTGAGCCTCAATTCGTCCCCTGGGTCGTTTACCGCGGGTAGAACCCCGTCTCCGCCCAGGAACAAGTCTCCATTGCGAGGCGGGTTCGTCCAGTCTGCCATGCTCAAGCGAGAAGGGACTCTATCAAAGAAGCCAGCGCCGTGGGCGACCCGTGAATCGGTGATTAACAGCAGCCCTCCGGCTGAAAGCACGAGCTCTACCCCGACCCCGAAGCTTGATAGCAGCCCGTTTCCCAATGAAGGAGCAAATAGCGCCAAGTCGGAGTCCATATTTAGCAGGACTGGAACTATTAATGGTTCAATTACCGAGTCTCCAGCGTTTTTGGCCAGACGGGAAACTTTGCTGGCAAGGAGCGGCCAAGTTAGATCCACTCCAGCCTCGAGTCCGGCATTTACCCACGCACGAAGGCACTCCACTGTCACCGACTCGCCTTTTACCTCTTCCCCACTGGCACAGGATACACTAGAAGGAATCAGACCCTCTGCACGCCAAGTGCTTTCTCCGTCCGCCTCCCCAGAGGCCGCCAGGCGGTGGAGCCCGGCCCGGAACCAGCCTTCTTGGCTCGAGAGCGCGCTGATGAGAAACAGCCCTTCGGCGCCTGATAATGACCTCGCTGCTCGGGCCAGTTCAAACCTGGGTCGATCAAACTCTAGGTCTCCTATGCGAGCTTTCGATACAGCTGCATCTTCGCCACCAGCCAGGACAATGACGCGACATAGCCGAGCCATGTCTGTTGACCAGATGTTGTCCTCGTCGCCAATACCAAACCTCAGCAAGGAGTCTCCAGTGTCTACTCTGCGACGGGCCTCGCCTACGCGGGTTTCTGAGTCGACCACACCTACCAATGACGATAAGGTTGGTAGGCTTCATACGCCGACTAATAGCATATCTTCGGCCATCCGGCTGTGTACCCCGCCTAAGGAGGACTCCTTGGAGAAGACTCCAGGCTCGAGTCCAGGTGAACGGCACGAAGCACTGGAAGATCTATCAGCATCACGAAGCAGCCAGGGTAGCTTTTCCTCGTCGGTACGAAGCGATACTAGCCTCAGTTCTTCTCAAAGAAGTGATAGGAGCGATACTCTCTCCAAGAGCGAGTATAGTACTCGTGAAAAGCCTGCTCTCGCCCCAAAACCAAGTCTTGATGAGTCGAATTTCCGAAAACGCATTGACATTTCTGCATTTGAAAAGAACCGACTAGCTGCGGCGAAGAGGAAAGACGACGCTTCAACCCCACCTGCGGTGGAAAGGTTGGCATCACTGCGAAGATCGCCGCCAAAGCCGAAACCAGCGGCTAAACCGGCGCCAGAGGCAATTGAACGATTGTATTCGCTGCGACGGTCAAATACACAGCAGTTCAAAGCGAACGACGAGGTACAAGATCAGCTTCTTGCTGCAAAGAGCGCGCTGCGTCGTTCGGATAGCCGGTTTGGTAAGCCCGCAAAGTCAGAGAAGTTCCAGCTTTCCCAGAATGATTCCGTCATTGAAGAGGAAGAAGAGGCTCCTGAAGCTCCGTCTACGCTGGGACGGAGAACTTTAGCAAAGCCCCCCAAGCCTGCACTAGTGGTTGAAGAGGTTGATGAAGAAAAGCCGCCGACGCAACAGTCTAAAAGCTTCGCCGACCACCTTAGCGTTGCGTTGTCGAGAGGCCCTCCATCTTCTAAGCCTTCATCCGGAGAGAGCTCTAAAGAGAGCTTTGGTGTGCCGCTGAAGAAAGCACAGACATTTGACTCATCGTCCTTCTCCACTTCTAAGGAGTCCAAGAAGCTGACCCATATGACGAAATCGCGAGCAAAGGGGCCAAAGCGACGATTGCCCAAGAGCGTTTCTAAGAAGTCAAGCGCTAGTAGTTTGCCAACGCTTTCTCGTACGTCCACCAGTGTGTCACTTGAAGAAGAAGGCGATAAGGTGCTTGACTTTGAGAAGCCGCGATTCAACAAAGACCGACCGAAACCTGTCATTCGAAAGTCGTCCCGGAGCGTGTCCGCCAAGTTGAAGCAAATGCCACAGCCATCCCACGCTCTTGTTAGTGAACAACAGTGAGCCATGACAATAGATATAAACTAGCAGGCAAAAGTAGATATATACAAATAAACTGACAAGAACCACAAATACTTCGAGCAAGTAAACGAAAAGTCAAATTAGATAAATATATGTCGTCTTATTTGTACACATGAATGCTTCCCTTGGAGCTGACCGTAGCAATCTCTTCCTGGTTTATCCACGCAACATCAACTGCCGCAGTAGAGCCCGGGATGGTCTTTGCAACCCACGCTTTTTCCTTCTTTTCCCGGTAGCATACAGCCAGATTAGATGGACCCGCTGCGGCTAGGTACTTCCCAGAGGGGTCAAATGCTAGCGCAGCCACGACAGTCTCTAGTTCGACGATTGCCGGGGGCTCTGCATCCACTTTGCCTAAATGGTAGATAGCTGCGGCAGCCGTAGAGTTTGAAAGAGCCATGGAATAGCCATTCTCAGAGAAAGCAATTGCTGAAATTGGGCCATCTTGGTCAAGGGTCCGCACAAGGTTTCCCGAGCGCAGACTGTATATAGCGACCTGTCCCTGTGCCGTCCCCAAAGCCAAGAGCTCTCCGTCCGGGTGCAGCTGGGCACACGAAATCTCTGCTTCTAAGTTGGCGCTAAACAGCAAAGAGCCCTTTGCATAGTCGTGGATTGCCCATTTGCCTGACTTGTCGGCAGAAATGACATAGGATCCCGCTGGGACGGCAACAAGGGCGACAATGGGGCTAATGTGCGTATCGAAATCTGCCAGCTGCTCTTCCAGAGTGTCATTGTACACAGCTACGTGGCCGTTCTTGGATCCCAGGGCCAGTTTCCCGTCTGACAACGCAGCTACAGATGTGACGATTGCACTGGCCTTGGTTTCGTGTTGTACAGTCTGGCATTCTTTGGAGAACAGTCCAGCAAGGGACTTGCCTCCGCCAGTGAGAATGAGGCCGCTCTTCGTGATAGCAAGTTTTGAGACTGAGGTATACAGCTGCTTTGTCTTGAGCTCTTCCTTGATGGCGTCTACTTCAACGGTCGCCGCACGAGCCTTCTTTGACGCCTTTCGCTGCGCACTCAGCACCTCCAGCTTGGCCTGAACATTATCCGACAATTCGGTCGGGAAATCAGTGTCCATAGTCTCGACATCTATAGCCCCATTGCCTGCTGCTGGAGCCTCGGTGCCCAGCGATGTAGTGAGCTGCGTCAATGCCTCTCGTGCCTCGTCTCTTTCTTTTGTCAGCCGAGCAGCCACTCGCACTGCCGCGTCGTGATAATACAGGGCTGTGGACAACTGCTTACGCGTAGACTGCAGTTCTTTTTTCAGCTCAAAGATCTCCAGGGCCATGGCGTCCCATTCTGTTTGTAAACTGGCCAGTAGAGTAGGGATCGAAGTAGCGGTCGAGGCGTTCTTTGGCCGTACAATATTACTCGCCTCAATGGCAATTAGATCGTCTTTGGACAGCGCGGTTCCGGTAATTGGGTCCTCGCCATTCTCGTCTACGAATGCCTCGATCAGAGATCGCTCAAACACGCGTCCTACGGTATCGGTTAGTTGATTCAAATGATAACTGATGGGCATAACATACCACTTTTCGGCGAAACCACGGGCACTCGGGGAGGTTCTCCAGAAACTATAACATACAAGTTAGCCAAGCCTTTTATTTCCGCAATTCCACCACTTACTTGCACATAGAAACGACATTCCTCTAAACTGTCGGCTTACGGTTACGGAGGGCTCGCCGGGGTTTTATCGAAAAATGATATTTCATGGCTGGGACTGGCGCGCGCTGCCGAGCCGCTGTAACTGCGGCTCACAACCTCAACATCAAGCCCCTCCGCTCCAAGGGGATTAATACACTTCGTTGCTTCAATTTACTTGGGGGCCAGCCCCCAAGGTCCCGTAGCTCCGCTGCATAGAGGGAGGCTACAATAGAACAAATAGTAGATTAATCGATCTCTATAACTTCCGGGGAATTAGTTCGCTTACGCCTAGGACTGCTAGTTTCATTCTTACCTTCGTCTTTGCGCTTTTTTGACTGGCGCAGAGTTTTGCCCGAGCCCTGGAAATGGATGTCTGCCGAGGTGTTTTCATTCTTCTCCCGCTGCTCTTCGTCTTCCTTATGCTGAATGGGAACCAGCGGGAAGCCAAAGAACAGCTGCCCAAACGGCAGATTCAATGCCGGTGCATCTACGGCGGGTAGTTCTGTCATTTCACTCAGCGTGGGTGCCGCAGGAGCCTCATCTGTCTTGCTCTTACTCTTTCCCGATAGCTTCTGACCGCCTCCTCCAAACGCACTGCTCTCTTTAGCCTTCGACGTTGCCGCGAGTTTGGCGTATCCAATGCTGTTGGCCATTGTTCCGACCGGAGTCCCCGCAGTCCTCGACGGAGCAATGGACGACGCAGCCGAAGAAGGCGGTTTCGATGGAGTGGGCTCGACGTACCCGATCGGTGGCGCAAAGTCGACCTCCAAGTCTGTTTCCACAACACAAATACTCTCGGTGCTCGTCTCCGGCTTTACTTCGAGCACTTTGATGCCGTACACCTTGTCGTTGTAATTGATCTCAAACAGATCACCCACCGTCAGCGCAGAAAAGTTGCGTAGTGCGTTCTCCAGCACCGCCTTCTGGTCAGTGATGTCAAGAAAGTCCACCGACTGCGCCTGGATCTTGACAAATTGGCCGCTGGGCAAGTCTGTCGACTTCACCTGGATCAGGGACCCGGGCTGCAGCGCCAGAGTGTCCATCATCCACTGCGGCATGTATACCCTGCCTTCTTCGGCAATGAACTCGAGCACACCGGCGTAAGTCTTGAGTCCGGTCTCCTCAGACGTCAGCTCGAACAGCATCGGATACGTTATATGCAGCATTGTCAACTTATTCAGTGCGCTAGGCGGCATAATGATCTTGCCACCGTAGTTGAGGTTCGTCCGCTCCTTGCCTGGCAGCATCGCCGAGGGATAGCAGCGGAAAAACTGCTGAAACTTCTGCGGCTGGGCTCCAGCCATAAAAGGTGCTCCAAATGACGAAAACTATCCTGTTAGCCCCTCTTCTTTGGCCATTGTCCAGTGCTTACCATTGATCTATATCTACTGAGTTAAGCTACAGCTAGCTTGTCGTAACGTGGACCGTGATAAGTCCCAACTCGGGCATTGTACGCAACGATAAGATGTACACAAATAATGGCAATTCACTACGGCGTCTAGGTAGCTAGCTCCTTTGGTAGCCATGTTATCAATGATAATGACATTAGATGAGCAAGAAATTATCAATGCCTTAGAATTCGCCTCTGGAGTGCCATGTACTTGATATAGCTTCGTAAACTCAAGTCCTGGTAATATGAACTACAGGTAGCTGTAACAAACTCCCAACGCTGCTACGAAAACCAGTAACAGGGCTTTGTTACACAGATTATCCAGAAGCTAACTGATATAAGGTAAGGTAGAACCTCCACAGAGCGGAGCCATAAGGGGTGGGGAGGGGGGGGGGGACTGGCCCTCCAATTGCGTACTAACTGGTACCGGCATGTACCCTATTCGATGGCCAGCCCTCGAGCTTCCATGGTTCCCATGGTTCCACTAGTAAATGGATTGAGCCACCATTGACCATTAAAAACCTATTATTTTTCACGCTATTCATCTAATTTTAAAATATTTAGATCGAGAGTTAGAGTACAGCATTGATGTTTCGAGTTACGCATGTGCGGCGAATCGGAATGAGCCGCATGAGCCGCACACCATTATGGTTGGGAGAAATCACAATATTTCATAGATTGTGTTCGGCGGGCTGTAGTCAGATCCGCGATAACGAAATGGAAGAAGAGGGAGTTGACGTGCCTATGCACGACTACGAGGACAGCGATGACGATCCCACCTGGTCCGGAGACGAGAATAACAGTGGCGATCTCGCCGCGCGAAGCAGCCGTAAGCGCCGCGGGAGTGAGGTTCACGAGGAGCTTAGCGAAGAAGAAGCAAGCGATGATTTCGAAGTCAGCAGTGACTCTGAGTTTGGGCCCGACGAAGAGGAGCCTTCCGTATATGGAGATGGCGTTGATTTCGACGATTTTATCAATCCACGCTACGACGAAGGCGGGATGCGCGATTCGTCAGAAGAAGGCGAGGGCGAAGACGAAGACGAGGATGATGCTGATGATGATGATGATGATGAAGAATTGATTAAAGCAAACGACAGCATCCTGCGTAACCTGCCTCGGCTGGAGACTACCAGCAAGCAGAAGAAACAGCAACAACAAATGCGCGACGACTTGAGTATCGTGTGGACTGAGGCTGAGACGGCCAACTTTGACGTCGAACAAGATGAGTCCGACGCAGAAGAAGATCAATACGGACGCCTGAAAGCCCGAAAGAAGACTAACAAGGGGAAAGTTGCCCCAGGAGAGCATCAATTGACCCACGAGGTGCAAGTTATTCTCTCTGCATGCATTGAGTGTTTCACGAAGAAGGACTACGAGTCCGCAATTAGCCTCGCGGAGGAGGCAATTCGCCAGGACATGAACTGTAAGCAGGCGTACAGGCTGCTAGAGGATATCTATGAGGACCTAGGCCAGCCTGAAAAGCTTCTCAGCGCTAAGATCATGGTCGTGCATTTTGAGAAGAAAAATAAGGAAAAGTGGCTTGAGGTCGCTGACATGTCTAGGGAGATGGGGCTCAAAGAACAGGCATCTGAGCTGTACCGGCGAGCGCAGAGAGTTGATCCCACTGACTACCGGCTCATGTACCTTCGTGCCCAGCTCTTTGACGAGCTAGGAAAGCGCTCAAAAGCGCTAGACCTCTACTGGAAGCTGCGTCAGCGCGGTCACTACGATAATAGGCTACTGCTCAGTATCTGCCAGAACCTGATGGCTCTTAACAAAATACGCGAAGCAGTGTCCCTCTACGAAGAAGTCCTGCGTAAGAACCAAGAGGACCGGTATCGCACCGACGTCGAGTCCTTTGGCTTCTCCGAGCTGAACGTCCTGGCCGAGCTGTACATGCAGCTGAACGATCATGGGTATGCCAGGGCTATAAGGAAGATAAAATCTACCTGCCGGTGGCTCAAGGAGCGGGAGGACGAGGTGTGGTGGGATGAGTATAAAGACGACACAGAGTATCTTGACGATCGAAGAGTGCACGACAAACGCTTCCAGAAGAGCAAATCTTCCAAGGATCCCAGCAAGTACTTCATTCCTATTGATATCCGGGTCAAGTTGCTTATTTGCCGAATCAAGGAGCGCCAATTCGACATTGCTAGAGAACACCTTGAGTACCTGCGGCGTCTGAGTCCTCTAGAGTATGAGGATCTTTACTGGGCTGTCGGAGAGGCGTTTTTCAAGGCGGAGCAATATGAGGATGCGCTCGAGCTGTTTGAAGTGCGAGAAGAAGCCATTGGCGCCACGATGGGTATTGAATCCGAGATGAAGCATCACATGGCCCGGTGCCGGAAGATGCTTGGCGACTATGAGGGTGCGGAGAGTGATTACCTCGAAGTGCTGGAGAACGAGGAGAAGAATGTAGAAGCGATTATCGAGCTCGCTGAGCTGTACGGAGATATGGGCAAGACCGAAGAGGCCCGGGCACTCTTGGAGCATGGTAAGGAGATGCGAGTATTCATAAACTTGGTGAAGGAAAATGAGTCCGCCGATATTCAAGTGCAGTCGGAGCTGCAGCAGGAGCTCGAGGAGAGCGGCAAGCGCGTACAGTCGTGGATTCTTGATGCCCCGAAAGGAAAGAAGCCAGGAAGAAGACCTGCTGGTGACAGACCGGCGAGGGTTACCAAGGAAGTGCAGCGAGATATTATTCGACGGGCTGGCGAAGAGACTAAGCAGCGATATAGTCAGCTCATGCGGCACCGTGACGGTATGTTTGAGGGCAACCCCGTCTCTATCAGCGAATACTTGCGGATAGCTGGGGATCTGTATGACACGTTTGTGTCCAACAGACGGTTCTTCCTCACCGACCGCCGTCTCCAGTACCCCGGGGAAACGAAAAGACGGGGGCGGAAGCCCAAGCAGGACGACATTGACGCGAGAATTGCCCAAATGTCGAACCGGCTGAAAGACATTGATATTGAGGAGGGTGAGCAAAACGAGGAGGAGCAGGTTCCAGTCAAGTTTAGGGAGCTCTCCTTTGACGTGTGGTTTGAATTCTTTATGGAGTACGCTCTGGCGCTTTCGCGGTACGACTCTGATATAACTAACTCGTACAATGTGCTCCAGACGGCGCGTGAGGCCAATGTTTTCTTCCAGCATCCGGAGAGAGAATTCACCATTGAGAAAGTGTACCTTTCCGTTGCGCTGTACATACAGGATGCGGACAAATGCCAGGAGCTGTTGCGACACTTGCAGGCGACTATGCAGTTTAGCAACGATGGATACCGGCTGACAAGCTTTGTTGGATTTGCCAGTACCAAAGCATTGGAGTTGTTTGTTGCGACGTTTAACCAGAAGTATTTCCTGCGGCAGATAAAGGCGGTGGACTCTGTCATACAGGACCGTCCCATTTCTGGAGCGGCTCGAGTCACGACAGAAAATTTCAACCACGAGAACCCCGTCCTGCTTGCCCTGTACGGTTGTTCCATGCTGGCTGGTAAGAGTTTTGTGCCTGCCTTGACTTACTTCCGACGAGCACAGGAGATTCTTCCAAAGGACGAGATGATCCTCTTGTGTACTGGAATTTCGTTTATCCATAGGTCCATTCAGCGGCTAACATCCAATCGGCATCTGCATATTGTCGAGGGTCTCAGCTACCTCATGGAGTATCATGAAATTCGGACAAAAAAGGGCTACCGCATGGAGGCGGATTACAATTTGGGCAGGGCTTTCCATATGGTTGGGTTGCCTTCTCTCGCTATGCATTTTTACAACCAGGTGCTCAAGTCGTCATATCCGCACCCGGCCTACGACTACCGGCAGGAGGCTGCTTACAACCTGAGTTTGATATATGCTACCAGCGGCAATGGCAAGTTGGCGCGTAGCGTCATTGACCAACACCTTGTCATTTGATTATTTATTCTTTCCTATATATATTTGGCGATTTCCAACACACCGGAATACGCATGCGGCGCGAGCCGCATGAGCCACATCTCTGCAAAGGCCACATCTCTGCAAAGGCCACATCTCTGCAAAGGCCACATCTCTGCAAAGGCTACTACTTCTCCGCAAAGCAGAGCTACGGGGGTTGGTCCCCAAGTCGACTGAGGCTGCGCGTAGTGTTCATGGGGGAATCAATCCCTCTATACTCCCCCTGAGGCTCCGCTTCGTGGAGAGATTGTATTCATCAATTGGCCTCCGCGATGCGGAGCTACGGGGCGTTTTGGGGGCTGGCCCCCAAGTGAACCGAGGGGCCTGGGAAAGGTTGAGAAATGCGAAGATCATTAATACACCATATATAAATTAATAAATATAAAAAAAAGTAGTCGTTAAATGACGAGATCGTCAAGCATGTCGTAACCAATTTTCTCGTACTGCACAACATTGCCGGTGTGCCTGTCCGAACAGCCGATAGTAAGCGTTGGCTGACCAAGGCGGCCCGTGAACCCAAGGCCCACAATGTGTCCGTAAACCTCCAGCACCTGGGCTGTAGGGGGGTCGCTTATACTGTTGACATCAACGACTGTTGTGTAGTCAATTGGCTCTGAATAGGCGAGGTAGCGTCCCGTCTCGTCAAAAGTCGTGTTCCTCACTGCGCCGTCCAGCTGCGTAGGCAGGACCCAGGCGCGGTCTTGGTGGAGATACCGCAGGTCGTACAGGCGGCAGGTGCCGTCCTGGTTGCCCGTCGCGACAGTGTGCCCGTTGGGCGACCAGGCGCATGCAAAGCCGTAATGGCTGTGTCCGGTGAGCGCAGCCTCGCGGGAGTTGCCCGTCCTGTCGTCGACAATCCAGCTCTGAACGCTGTCGCCAACCACCAGCCGGACGTGGGCACACCCCGGGCGCTGGGCCATGCAATTGACCGCCCATGGGTAGCGCGCCGTGTGGACGAAGCGGTTGGTAACCATGTCGAGCGTCCGCACGCGGGTATCGTTGGACGAGAAGACGGCCCGGTCGGTGTGGGGTGGCAGCAGCACGTGGTTAGTAATGCCGTTGGCGTCGCAGGTGATGGTCCCGCTGGCCGCCTCGCCGGTCTCTATGCTCTTGACCAGGTATTGTCCGCGGAACCCGCCTGCAACGATCCACTGGGCGTCGGCCCCGAGCACGGACACCTGCATGCTCGCCAGCAGTGCGCTCGGCTCGAAAACGTCCTCAATGGTGCCGGTCGACGGGTTCAGCCGCTCTATGGTGCGGCGGTCCGCCTCGCGGTAGTAGTATATCTCGTTGCTCGACACTGGGATTAACAGGTTGCGCAACTGGAAGTGCACGAGGCTCGGCTTGGGCCGCGTGAACGTCTGTTTGAATGCAAAGATGCCGTCTTCCGCCAGGCGAATTGTGTCGTGGCGGTTCCGCTCGCAGCGCAGCGCGTTGTGCGACGGATAGTAGAACATGAGCTCGCGATGCGACTGGCTGCGGAACGTCTGTTTGCGGCGCTCTCTGACCCCGAGCGCCGCGCCGTCGTGCCGCGCCGGCCATCGGATGCCCTGGCAGTCCATTGCCGGGTCGATCTCGAGGTCTTCTGGGGTTACGACCTCCTTCATGGGCCGGTTGAGCTGGGCATATATCTCGTCATACAGGTCTTTGGGGCACTCGCCGCGGAGGCGCATGTCGTTGAGGAAACACACAAAGTCCGGCTCCTGGTCGTACTCCTCCATGCCCAGGTCGCTGATCACCTGGTAGAAATCCTCTTCGTACAGCTCGCTGTCGACAAGCAGGTTCGTCATGGTCTCCCACAGGTCCCCCTCGTGCTCATCATCGTCGCCCCCGGCGTACATGTAGAACGACCGCGAGAGCCCGTTGCGGAACACATTGACCGTCATGCGCTGGGCGTCGTGCCCGATGTTTATCGTCCCCAGCCAGTTCTCAGTCTGCTCCATTCCTCCTGTTGATCTCTGCTGCCGCGGGATCTCTCTCTCTCTCTCTCTCTTTCTCGTGGGCCGGTCCGATGGTTGATTAATGGGCCCCCGGCGTTTTGCAAATACCGTACCGAGGGGTCCTGCGCGATGTTGCAGCGAACGTTAGCTCAGTAGGTAACCTCTCCCCCCGGACTACCCCAAACCTGCGGCCCTTGATTCGATTGATTGGTTTGGTTAAAATGCCACTTTGGGCCTGAACTTGGTCGTTTGGATGCCCTGGTTATTATATCTCGTATCTCTCCCGTTTCTAATGGGCTTATTCCATCTCGGCACTCGAGACCCACCGCTGCTCAGCCGTGCCACCGCTTAACTTAACCGGCAGCGTAACGCGCATGTCAGGCGCCATGTGCCGCATTACCTACCGCCTACGGGCTCTCCATACAATATGTACTCCTCCAATCATCCTGGGGCTCTACACCAAACCCCCCTGTGGCTCTCTATTGATAGATCGACTTAGTTCAGTTGGGGTCCAAATTTCAATGTTTTAGTTATTGGCAAACTTTTGCTTGTCACGCAAATGTATGCTTGTTCAAGTCAAGTCTAATTCGTAAAGAATAAGTTTCTGTGTCGATTCAGTTTACATGCTTCAATTGATATATTGTTAGTTCAGAATATGTACCAATGACAGAGATCAATTGACATGAGTACATCGCAAGGAATTTTACCGATATATGAAAGATGGTACAGCGGTTGTGCTGATATTAGTCTAATTGTGAGTGTATACATTATGTAGGATACCGCACAAAGAAGGCAATGGCCATGAGTACTGTACAAAAGAAGGCTAATTGTGATACTATTAAGGTACGTAGTGGTAGGATAACTTATATCAGTTTAGTGGAAAGTGCTCGGTACGCACATCCACATTACATATTAGTACAGTGTACTGTAATGTTTATTCAATGTGATTGCATTTGACCAGTGCCCAATGGCTGTTTAATTGAATCGGAATAGTGAGATTTCCAATTAAAACTCATTGAATTTTGGATTACGGGTATCTAATATCTTGCACATTCATGTTGTCGACCCAGCTCGTTCAACCAGATATTATTGAGCGTAATCTTACCCGGTACATAACACTAAGCTATGCCCAGGCTTAATTCAAGTTGTCTAGTACGAAAAAATTTAAATCATCAATGTAGGTTGCGATGCTGGACTCAATGTCTATGCTTATTAGCATGAATGTGGAAAGCTAATTGGCAAAGAGGTTCTGGATCAGGCATCGGATTTCATTAGATACCTCAGCACTTCGACTATCCTCCTTTGGACAAACTCATGGTAATCAACATTATCATGTACGTAACCCCTTAATTGGTATTAAAAATGCATGAATGTTTATTGTACCGGTAGATAGATATCGTTAACATAACTACCGTACTACCGGTACAGTAATTCATTAGGGATAATTGACCAATTGAGCATGCTAGGCTACTCGCATAGTTGGCACTAGGCGTCCATTATGTCGGCCGATGCAGCGGGACGCCTCCGCATTACGTCGGCCACACTCCGCGCAGCGGAGCATCAGGGGGAGTTTGGGGGGCTGGTCTTCCCCAACGACTTTGCAGCGCATTCCGAGATGCGTCGGACCCGGTGATAGCGATGTGGAGTGCACCGGCGGGCCTGCCTGCAGTGGTGGTGGGAGTTAAGTTACGCAGTTACGGATCGGACGGGGGGTATCTCCGGGGTTATCGCAGCCTAAACCGTTGGACGAGATCGAAAGGTGACCCTGGAAGAGACGGCAGGGCGATGAAACGGCTAAAATTGAGCAGCTGGGGCCGGGTGGGGCGGCGCAGCGTGTCGAGCTACTACAACGTCGCGACACCAGAGGGATCGAGGGCGCGGATAGACCTGCTGAGAGCGCCGTCGCACTTTGGCCACTACACGTCGCGGGTGAACCGCCCGCAGAACGAGGACCGCTACTACGCGGGGGTGCTCCATCTGCCCAAAGGATCGAGCCTGACCCCGAAGCAGCAGAGCTACACGGCGTCGAAACGCACTGTGTTCAACTTTTCCGTCTTTGATGGCCATGGCGGCATCGAGTGCTGCGAGTTCCTGAGGCAGCACCTCGCCGAGTATGTCGAAAACTACGACATGCACCGTACGTGGGAGATCCCGGAGCTGTACAAGCGCAACATTGGCGGGTACTGGAAGAACTGGACCCACGAGGTGAACAAGTTCTTTGGGCGCCTGACGGCGTCGGACGACCTCCAGGTGCGGGTGCCGATGGCGTTTCTCCAGGCGGACTACGACTTCATGCTGGCAAACAAGACGTCCGGGTCGACGTGCACCTCGGTGTTCTTGTACCCACGCGACGACACTGGGACGTACTGGGACGAGGGCCAGGTGGCGCATCTGGTGGTGGCTCACGTCGGCGACACTCGGTGCTTCATTGTCGACCGATACGGGACGCCCAAGCCATTGACGACTGCGCACCACCCGAGCTCGGAGGTGGAGTCGGAGCGGCTCTCCAAGTACACGGCGGGCATCTTCATGGACTCGTTTGGCGAGGAGCGGTACGGCCCGTTTGCGAACACGCGGGCGTTTGGCGACTTCAGCGGCAAGCGCAAGGGCATTTCCGCCGAGCCGGAAGTTTTAGAGTGTCGCCTCGGGTCGTCCGAGCTGGGTTCAAGGCTGGTGAGGGAGTTTCGCGACGAGGCGTTTTTGGTTCTGTGCACCGACGGCGTGTCGGACATGGCGACCGACCAGGAGGTCGCAGACGTGGTTATCCACACGGCGTGCCAGTCGGGGTCCTGGAGAGGCACACCGCAGGACTGTGCTGAGGAGGTAGTCAAGTACGCTGAGGCATTGGGCGGGAACGATAATGCTACGTGCCTCATAGTGAGGCTATCATCTTGGGGGCAGTGGTTCTGGCACGACCGGACGGGGAGCCTGAGGGAGGACCGGCTGAGGGATGCTTTCGACAGTCAGAATAGACGAGACAAGCTGTGACCGCGATTATGAGTACTTGCTTGTATATAGAGATTATTTAACTTCTCCGCTTCTCCGCGAAGCGGGGGACGCACTTGATTCCAATGAATACGGTTGGATGAACTAAATTTCGAGTGATTGATGAATGCAATTGGATTCACCCAGCGAATTGAAATATTGAGCCATTGAATTCAATTGGATCCATCCCATGATACAGATATAAACAGAAACTACAATGAGTTAATACGTTAATACTATGCTATGGTATGGCCATAAAGTAAAATTCCAATGGATATGCCAAATGCGATCATGCATCAATCGAAAGAAAATTAAGGATCTCCGCGAAGCGGACCTATGGGGGTTTGGGGCTGGCCCCCAAGTCAATCGAGGTAGCGGAGTACTGTACTCATGGGGGGTTGCGCTAATCAGATATGATCTCTTTAGGTCTACCGTGGAAAGGCCGGAAATAGCAAAAAAAAAACAAAAAACAATGAAGCAAATTCTTCGAATTTACAAAATAATAATATATACAAGTTTGTCGTTAGAAGATATAGGAAGGTGATTTATTTGCCCTTCTTGAAGACGTGCCGTACTCGCGTCGGAGCATACTCGCCAAGCTTCGTTCCGACCATGTCCTCGACCACCTCAAATGCAACGTATTCCTTGCCGTTGTGCACCTGGAACTTGAGACCCACCATGTTTGGCAGAATGGTGCACGACCGCGCGTTGGTTCGAATAGGAATGTTCTTCTCACGGGCCTCCTTAATCGGAAGAGGCACAATAAAAGGGCCTAACCCTGTTAGCTCACACACACTGATAGCCAATAAAAACCTGCTTACCCTTCCACGCGGACCGCTTCAGCAACTGCAGAGCCGGCCTCATTATGTCTATTTGGTCCTAATTCGGTGATCGGTGTCGTCGTTTGTGAAAATTGTGATCTTATGCGCTCGCGGACATGGGTGCGGCTGTAACCACTGAAAAATTCACTTTGATTCATCGCGACCGTTATCAATCCGATAGACATGTTTTTGGGGACTAAGCGGTTTGATCCGGACAGTATTGTCGAGCGAGCAGACGAGCCGACTGCCAAGAAGGCCAAGGTCGAGCCAGAGGGCACCAAAGCTAAATCACAGGAAGACGAGAGCAGAGATGACATTGAGATAGACCCAAAGCACGCCGCAGTGCTGCAGCGATTCCATGCTACCATAGACAAGCTCGGCCCGAATCGCAAGCCAGTTGAAGATGAGGGCAAGAACGATGAGACTGAGGAAAGAGACCTCGTGCCCATCCCCATACCTCAGGCATCCGAGCCTACTAAAAAGCGGACTTTTGCTCCGAGCTGGATCACTAAGCCCGAGTACGTCTCTCCCGAAACGACCATGCCGTTTGAGCAGATTGACAATATCAGCGAGAGAATGGTCAAGACGCTGAAGTCTCACGACTTTACTAGCGCATTCGCCATTCAGACGGCGGTCATTCCGGCGCTGCTCAAAGACGCAACCGACATTGCACCGGACCCTCTTCCAGATGTTCTGGTGAATGCATACACAGGTTCGGGTAAGACTCTGGCCTATGGCGTACCCATAGTCGAGGCCCTGAGCAAGCGGACCGTGCCAAAGCTGCGGGCCCTCATCATCGTCCCGACGAGACCGCTGGTTAGACAAGTGCGCCAGGTCGTGGAGATGCTGGCCAAAGGAACACCGCTACAGGTAGCCAGCCTGCGGCCGGACGATTCGTTTAAACAGGAGCAAAAGAGGATATCGGCAAACGTGCCTGACATTCTGGTAACGACCCCAGGCCGACTCGTCGACCACATCCAGCAGCGGACGCCGGGGCTCTCCGACCTCAGGGACCTCAGATACTTCGTCATTGATGAGGCCGATCGCCTGCTTAACCAGAGCTTCCAGGAGTGGGTTTCCGTTGTGATGAATAAGTTTCCTAAGCGATCTCAAGACCAATCGGTGGAATGGCACAGACCAGTTCAGAAGCTCATTTTCAGCGCTACGCTAACCCGGGACCCGGGAAAGCTTGCATCGCTTAATATCTACCGGCCGCGGCTATTTGTTGTCGGTGAAGGCACTGCAGATGGGGACGCAGGCGACGCGGTGGATTACGAATTCTCCGTGCCTACTGCTCTTACTGAGAGACTAATTTCCGTGAAGAACTCGTCGGTCAAGCCTCTGCGACTAGTGCAGCTCATGAAGGACAACAATATCACATCGGACACTATCGTGTTCGTCAAGTCCAACGAGGCGGCGAGCCGACTGGGTCGGCTTATCAGCCTTATTGACCAGCGTCTGTTCAGCAGAAACCTCGTCGTGGAAAGGCTTTCTGGAGAGCTAGATGTTGCGCAAAGACGCAGAATTCTGCGCAAGTTCGAGCAGCGCGAAATCGGCATTCTGGTGTGCACTGATCTCATGGCCCGTGGTATCGACATCTCCACTATTCAATACGTAATCAACTATGACTTGCCCATTGGTAAGAGGGAGTATGTCCACCGAGTTGGACGAACTGCACGAGCGGGCCAGTCGGGTACTGCTATCAACATTGCCAGCGATAGCGGTGAGCGAAAGAAGTTCTGGGGCATATCGAAGTCCATCCACCGGACTGGAGGTGCTACAATCGAACTGGAGAAGTACCAACCAGAGGATGATGATCACACTACGAAAGCATACGAAGAGTCTCTTGGCCAGCTAGAAAATGAGGTATTCAGTCGGGGGTAGCCAAAATCACTCTGGTGTAACCATTCATGTGAGCTATGAACTAACTTAGACAGAACCAATTCATGAATGGACTAACTTCGGCAGACCAATTCATGAATGAGCTAATTTTTATAAGAACTTTTCATGGAGCTAATGGGATGAATTATTCATGAAGCTATGAACGAACTTCGAATTGAAAAAAACGCTCTATTGAGATGAAATAACCGGGAAAACGCAGATGAAACGAGTCTATGAAATATCTGGGAATGCGCAAATGAAACGAGTTTATGAGAATAATCGTAAGAACTAAACGAAACGACTCTATGAAATAAAACGTTAGAATAAAAAAAAAATCTATAGCTTTGCAGCTGGCTTGTCGCCGTGCACTTTGAAGCCCTTGCCATCTCGCAGCGTTCGCCTGAGGATCTTGCCGCTGGGTGACTTCGGTATGGCTTCGAGGACCACCAGTCCGCCCCAGAGACGCTTGTGTCGTGCCACCGACTTGTCGAACCAATTCTTGACGTCTATAGGACTGATGCCCTCATCGAGCACGACAAATGCACGCGGGTATTCAGTGGCCTCCTCCTCGGAGTACACTCCCACCACCGCAGCATCCCGCACATTGGGGTGCTTCAGCAGCAACGCTTCAACTTCAGCCGGCGCTACCTGATGGCCCTTGGACTTGATGAGCTCCTTGACTCGGTCGACGATATAATACTGCTGAGAGCTCTTGTTGTAGATGGCAACGTCGCCGGTCTTGAACCACCGCCCGTCGCCAAATGCCGCCGCGGTTGCTTCGGCATTGTCAAGATACCCCTTCATGATATTTGGTCCTCGAAGCCACAGCTCGCCAGGCTCCCCCGGAGGCACGTCCACGCCGTCGGCACCTACAATTCGCGCCTCGAGCCCGGCTACAAGCCAACCGACGGCAGCTGGATCACATGAATCCTCGTCAGCCGGCAAGTGAGTTACCGGCGAGGTTTCGGTCAGGCCATACATCTGCAACACTGGGACTCCAATTCTCTTCTCCGTGGCTCGAATCAGGGACTTGGAGAGGGGAGCGGCGCCCGAGTATATCTTCCTGAGGGTCTTCTTTAGCTCGTCCTTGTACTGCTCGATGACCGGGCTCTTGGCCAGAAGAACTACGACGGGCGGCACAACGTGCATGTGGGTGACCTTGTACTTGACAATGGAGTCGAGCACTGGCACGAGTTCAAACTTGGGGTGCACTATGAGTGTACTGGCAATATACGGGGTCGTAAACCCGAACTTGCACAGCCCATAAATATGCGAGAGCGGGAGAATCCCCATGTATATATGGTCGGTGTTGTAGATACGCCAGCCGGACTGGACCTGCTGCTGGCAATTCGAGATCATGTTCCTGTGGGTCGACATGACGCCCTTTGGCAGACCACTAGTGCCCGACGAGAAGCAGTAGTATGCGTCTCGCGACACAGAGTCCCTTGGGTCGGCAAACTCAACTGGTGGGGTAGGGGCACACTTGCGGGCCCGTGCCACGAGCTCCTCAATGGTGAGGATCGCCGGGTTCTTTTCGGCCAGGGCACACGCCTTTTCCACGGTAGGCTTCATTGCCGGGATAGTGATGGCCAGCTTGGCATTCGTCGCCTTGATCTGGTACGCTAGCTCCTCTGGCAAATAGGCGGCGTTTGCTGGGGACACGATGGCCCCGGCTGCGAGGATGCCATGCTGAATGGGGACAGTGTAGATGGTATTGACGGCATAGATGATAACTACATCGTGCTCACCAATGCCCTCGTTTCTCAACGCCGTGTGAATCTGCTGCAGCAGCTGGACAAACTCCCTTGCCTTGAGCGACTCGCCAGTCAGGGCGTCGATAAATAGCGGCTTTTCAGGGTTCGCCTTGAGGTACGGAGAGTCTACGATGAACCGCGCAGCGTTGCCGTAGTACTCATTCTTGAGCGGCCCGTCTGGGGACTCATATATCGTTCCGGTCATTGTTGCTGGATGGAATAAATGCAATAAATAGTGTATTAACGGCCACCAACAGCCCTTGGAGCTACGGATGGTCGCTGGTATTTAATACCGGCCACTGCGGTGATTGATCCCCACCTTTAACGTCTATCAGTGCAGCGCGCTGCAGGATCGGCTCGAGGGGGGTTCAGATGGATTGTACCTCGGATATAAATCACCACCACATTTCTGCAGGAGACCTTCCGAACGGCGGTCCGTTTTCCGGTCCACCTCTGACTTCTGGCAATATAAACGTACTGGAAGATCGTCAAGTGGGGATTAGTATAGTAGATTGGATCGACTGGGTTACAGTGTATTGGAATTGTCACCTCGGCAAATATTACCCGCTGTTCTAGGCGACGTTCTTATATAAGAGCCATGGACGCAGCTAGCACGCAATCAGTACTACCCCGAGAGTCTTCCGCTACCTCAACCATAATAGATATGGGTTCTTGAAGAGTGCCGTAAGTCCGGAAGTTGTATGCGCTATGTCATTGTAGAACTAGTAAACCATAACTCAGTTTCCTGATATTGTGGATAAACCAGTTACAACTGTAACGTATTTTACTTCCGTATAACGACAAGTATATCGATACGTAGAGATAATCACATAGCATCAGGAGAGCCTGAATAGTTCCCCATTGGCGTGTCCTCCCCACACGCTGATAGAATGCTAAACAATTGAGCCCACAACGCGCGTCATATCTACAGCCTCGCTATCAATCTTAAACTGCAAGCCATGTATCAGGAAAGAAGAGGACTAACTGGGGGCCAGCCCCCAGACCCCCGTAGCTCCGCTTCGCGGAGAGAATCGCAGAAGAATCGAAATTCAATATATATATAACACATTAAGGGGTTCGTAGAAATGCTAGTCTAGAATGCTAAAATGCCGGGTTAGTGGGTTGTTTAAACTTTAACAGTGGACTTACCATCTGGCTGAGCAAGAATGTAATCGATAGCCTGGCCAACGGTCTTGATCTCATTAGCCTCGTCCTCTGGCATCTCAATTCCAAACTCCTCTTCAATGAAGAACAAGCACTCAACCACGTCAAGCGAATCAAGACCTAGATCAGCGACAAAGTTAGCAGCCGGGGTGATCTTCTCTGGCTCAGTGATCTACATTTCTTGTTAGTAACATGTAACAATACCGCTAAAAATGAGTAAAACACACCTTGTCGAAGCACTTGAGAAGGTCGACAATTCGCTCCTCAACGAACTCCCGCGTCAGTGGTGGTGGCAGGCCTCCGTAGAATCGAACCTGACCCCAGTTGCTCTTCAAGGTCTGCTGCTTTCGGACAACAGCCGGTCGAACAGCCAGGGAGATAGATCGCGCAAGAACAGGTCGAGCGAGTCGCGCAGATCGAATAATACTTCGCGCCAGCATTATTATGTTATCTATGTGCTATCTTCTAACCGGGTTTGGCGATATTTCACAATTTTTCGCCGTGGCCCGGTTTTGGGAGGTTGACATTTACTCGGCGCTGATTGGCCCACCCCGCCCATCATCATCATCATCATCGAATGCTTGAAGACTAATGAGCTAGCAAGGCCTCCAACGCTTGTAGATTAGTGAGGTCAAAAATGACATACTCTATATACAGAATACATTCATTTCGATTAACTAGAGCCCGAGTACCATAACAAGAGCCCGAGTTCCATAACTAGAGCCCTTGAGCTCGCCCATTTCCGTAGTCCGACTAATTAGAACCCTCGAGTTCACCAATCTCCGTCGTAGTCGCGTTGAGCCCCATAACGTTCAAAAACAGGTTCAAATTGCTAATCTTGGCCGTACCTAGCTCAACGGGAAGAGCCTTGGCCTCGGCCATTGTGCCAAAGATCTTCTCTCGCACCTCGTCGACCATGATGCGCTGATGGTCGAGCTTGGCAGCGAGGGCAAGCGAGGCAAGGAAGTGCCACACATACGAGTCGTCCACGTTTCGCGGAGGGAATATGCTCGAAAGATGGCCCTGGACCGACGTAAATAGACTGTTGAACGTGGCCTGCCAGTTGGAGTCAGCGCTGGCTCCGTCCTGCTGCTTAATGAGCTCGGCTCGCGAAATGAGAACAGTCAGGAACGCAAGGCCGATCTTGGTCGACGCCACGTGCACAATGTTGGAAGAGTTGAGCATGATCTCGAGCAGACCAACAACAACATCGTACGGGGACTCACTAATGAGATGCACAAGCGGTGGCAGCACGGTGTGCGAGAACAGGTCGACTGACTCCCGCGCCTTGGCGTTCAAGTCCTCGCCATTGACGTAGGCCCCGTCCTTGACCACGTCCAATGCATCGATATTTGCAATGATTCGCGTCAGCACCGTGAGACGCTGCTTCTGGTCAATGTGTCTGAACACTCGCGGGATGGCCTTCTTGCCCTTGTTGTGGGTAAGCATGAGCACGAACGGGTGCACATTGTTAGCGTCTGCTGGGGCGGTGACCTTGAGATTGTCCCACAGAATATCAACCTGCTCCTGCGTCTTGGTCTCCCACTCCTTCAGGGCCTCCTCGGAGCCGTCCTGGGGGCGGCCACGTTCCCGCGACTCAACCTCCAAAAGCGCCGAGTACACAGCCTCAATGTTCTTGAGCAGGTCCCGGGTAGTGTACTTGGTGTCCGTCTTCTTACCGAGATCGAGTCCGGCAAGGTTATCCTTGCCCAGCTTGGCGGTGGCGCTGCCCGGAGAAGATGGAGAGTCCACCTTTTTGGCGACATTGAGTGCTCTCCGCGGCTGCTTGCCGCTGCCCATGGAGATGCGGCCCAGCGCGCCCTCGCGGACGACCTGGTTAGACTTGGGGTGTTCGCGGGCGCGCTCGACGGCCTGCTGGACCTGCTGCTGCATTCGCTGCAGCGGGTTGTCGTGCCGCCTGAACCGTCCGCCACGCTGGCCGCGTTGGAACAGGTATGTTTGGGCAAACGAATTGAGCGGCTGCTGGGGGTTATTCCGGGCCTGGATCGCCGAGTGCACCTGGTAGTAGAAGTCCTCATTGTACGGGTCATCCGTGACCATCTGCTGGAGCTGGATCCTCATGATGAAGTTCCTGTCCCACTGGGACATGAGACCGTTGTACTTGACAATCTGCGCAATCTTGCGCGACTTTTGCAACAGCTTGTCATTCTCCACCTGGGACTTAGCCTGGTCCTCGTTCATGACCTGGCTCAATGGCACCGGAGCCTCCTCTCCTTCCTTCTTCTCCTCCTCGCCTCCCGGAGCCTGCGGCTGACTCGGGGCCTGGGCAATGCCTTGTGGAGGCGGCTGACCCGGCATTGGCATGAAGCCCATCTGCTGGAACTGTCTATTCATGGCGCCCATGGCATCCGGCGGCATCGGGAACCCTGGCGGGGGCGGGAACGGCGCATTAGGCGGGGGTGGAGGGTACTGGCCCATAGGGGGTGGGGGCATGGCGTAGAACTGGTGCGGCGCGTGCGGCTGCTGCCGCTGGGCCATCATCTGAGCCTCCACCTCCTCCAGCGACAGAACTTTTGGCTGACCCTGTTGCTGTTGCACCTGTTGTTGTAGTTGTTGCTGCTGCGGCTGTTTCTGCTGCTGTTGCTCTGAAGGGCTCTGGCTGCCACTGCCGCCCCACAGAGACGCAATTGGCTGGAGGCTAGGCACGTCCGCGGGGATCGGCTGGCCCGGCACCGCCTGCGGCGGTCTGCTTGTTCGGGCGTACGCATACTGCTCCTCGTCCAGCGTTCCCGCGACCTTGGCCGTCTGGCCAGCGAAATCAAAGTCCTTCCCCAGCTCCGTCGACTCGCCAAAAGTCTCGTCGTTCAGATCGTCATTGGTTTCTTCCAGCGCGTCACCGAGCCGGTCGTCATACGTGTCCTCGAAGTCCATGACCTCATTGGCGTCCGAAGACACCACGGTCTTCAGCCCGAAGAATGCCATGACGTCGCTTTCTTTTCCTTGCTGGTGCTGTGTTTTTTTTCCAAACTGGGCGGCTTCTTGTCCATGGGACGTGTGATGGTTGGGAGGTTAGGCCACCCGGGACGGTAAAACAAACGTAACTTAACCAATATGCTTAACAGTTGTTATGTTGGCCAACATGGATAACGTTGGGAGTGCCGGCGATTTTTTCAGGGGAGCATTACGGGGAGAATACGTGTGGCAGAAGACAGAAAAATTCCCCGAAGAGATAGTACGGTACCGGCGCAAAGTTCGAAGTAATAGAGTTAATTGATGAAAGCTTTCCGTAGATCGATCGATCTAGACTGTAGCGGCTAGTGGGGCACCGCGGTTGAGACAACGGCAACGGTTGGCAACAAAGCTTGACAGGGAGCAAAAAGGCTTGACAGGGATATCACAGAGCGATCCGTGCGTCAATATAATGCATTACGTAGTAATTGACAGCTCCGCGAAGCGGAGCATGGGTGACTCGCTTTCAAAATACCATATGGCCTCCAACCCAGGGGGGGGGACTCATTAAACAACGGTGACGATTTAGCCGTTGAGACGCGTAGATTTTGTGTGTATGTCTGAGTCAATGAGAACCACGTTCCTTATCGAGCCTCTCGCGTTATATGCCAAGCTCCGTTATTATATCAAGCAAGGAAACCTATCACAGATAACTATTCTCGCGCTATGGTTTACCAACAGTTGGAAACTACTGTACATTGTATATTATATGTACTGTAGTAGTGAACAGTTTTGAGTTGAAACGCGGAGGACCTGCCGCCGATTCGGTGTCACTGCGCCGTGACGTCAACAGAGGACGTGCAATGACACACGCGCAGTTGCCGTATTCGGAAACAGTACCTGGCGATTTTCCAACAGCGACCAGGGCCCCCGTGGGTTAACGGAGAGGCTAGTAATGAACCCTGCGAAGCGTGAAATGGTACATATGAAGCCACTTGACAGGGCCCACGAAACTAACGGTTGCGACAGAGCGTCAAGGGCTTTTTTTCCTCCCATTATTTTGGCATTCCGCAAGACGAGGCTTGGAATGATCTTGAAACAGGAAGCTTGGTTTCTTTAATTTTGTATTTCCCGCAACAGAAATCCTCCCCTTGACCCCTGCAGCAGGCGTCGATCTCTCCCGGTACACCACTCTGGCTACCTGTGAGGGAAAAAAGTGAATCGACAAGACGCAAGACAGATTTTAGTTCTCTTCTACGGCCACTTTTTCTTTCCACTATAATTTTACGAGGACTTGTTGAGTGGCATTCTAGTAGTTGTCCAGACCACTAGTGTGCTATCTGCTGGATTTTTTTTGAAAAAAAATCTCTTTTCTTTGGAGAGGGAAGGAGAAGAAGACGCTCGGAAATGCTGAGAAGAGTGTTTCCCAGCCTCATCGTCCTGGCGATGATGTCGCTGTTTTTGCTGGCATTCTGGTCGTTCAGTCCAGACGAATTCTCGCCCAGGGGCCCCTGGAAGGGTCCGAGCGCGTCTCACCGTCCAGCCGGAGAGACTCACAAGACCTTCGTGGAAACCGCGAAGAAGGAGGACCCCGAGATTCAGAACATACTGATAGACAGCGAGCTGGCGCGAATACTGCAAGACCAGCGCAAGTACAACCCTCATCGCGAGAACGCCACCTTCATTACGCTGGCCCGGAACTCTGACCTCAGAGAGCTCATGGGCACGATCCGGTCGATCGAGGATCGGTTCAACCACAAGTATCACTACGACTGGGTCTTCCTCAACGAGGAGCCATTCAGCCAGGAGTTTGTAAACGTCACGACCCACCTCATATCAGGAACTACAAAATACGGCCTTGTCAAGTCCCAGCACTGGTCCTACCCGGACTGGATCAACCAGACCCTCGCCGAGGAGGCCCGCAACGACATGAAGGGGCAGAATATCATATACGGAGACTCTGAATCGTATAGGCACATGTGCCGATTCGAGTCTGGCTTCTTCTTCCAGCATCCGCTCATGCTCGACTATAAGTATTACTGGCGCGTCGAGCCGTCGACCACGATCCATTGCGATATCGACTACGACGTGTTCAGGTTTATGCGCTCCCACAACAAGAAGTACGGGTTCACCATCGCCTTGAGGGAGTTCGAGGCGACCGTGCACTCGCTGTGGGCTGTCACCAAGAACTTCATTTCACACTACCCGCACTACATCGCCAAGTACAACATGATAGACTTTATCTCCGACAACAGCGGCGAGTCGTATAACATGTGTCACTACTGGTCCAATTTCGAGGTCGCCGACATGGACTTCTGGCGGTCCAAGCCGTATCAGGACTACTTTAACTACCTCGACCAGGCGGGTGGCTTCTTTTATGAGCGTTGGGGCGATGCCCCGATCCATTCCATTGCAGCGTCGCTGTTTCTTAACTCGTCTGAAGTGCATTTCTTTGAAGATATTGGTTACACGCATCCGCCGTTCACGCACTGCCCCTGCAATGCACTAGAACGGAACCTGACCTGCTCGTGCCTACCTGAGCAGAATTTTGACTGGGAGGGCTATTCCTGCCTACGAAACTACTACTTTGCTCAAGAGATCCCCTTGCCTCCAGGCGTTGATGTATATTAGCCTTATTTATTATATAATTATTCCTTGTTAACCATTGCGAATCATCAAAAGTGTATTGATCTATTCGACTCTCCGCGAAGCGGAGCCCCAAGCATGAAGATGCACGCAATGGCTGTGCTAGCAGTCACTTAATAAGGGTTCCAGTTGAGATTTGTAGAACTCCTATTCCTATATTTCGAGTACGTAGAAAGATTAAAGTACTTAGGATTATAGTGTCGCATGAAGGATTGAAGGTTGATTAAGCAGTGTCGGAGTAGTAGTTGATGCCTTTACCTAGAAATACCAATAAATACACAGGACAAGTTGGTGAGGATGTGACGACCCATACTCACCACACAGGGAGGTTGGGGGTACTGGTCCCCTTAACGACGAGGTAAAAGCAGAGATGGAGATGGAGATGGAGGATAGCGGAGAAGAGACCAAGCCCAAAAAACACTAGGTAGGTAGAGAGGATACTCTCGAGCTCCCGCTT
Source organism: Blastobotrys vanleenenianus (assembly GCF_965637985.1). Taxonomy (NCBI): domain Eukaryota; kingdom Fungi; phylum Ascomycota; class Dipodascomycetes; order Dipodascales; family Trichomonascaceae; genus Blastobotrys; species Blastobotrys vanleenenianus. Next base: position 277,562 of record NW_027481883.1, on the reverse strand, counting down.
GGTAGAGCAAACTAGGAAGCAAATGGATAGTCGGTGTACCCCAAGGTAGTTCTGCCGTAAAATGTCGAGCGATCGTATGGATTGAGCTCAATGCCATTCTCCAGCCGGTTGACAAGATCAGGGTTTGCAATAAATGCCCGCACCATAGCAATAATGGAACGGTCATCCTTCAAGGCAGCATCCCGCATTTCCTTTCGGTGCATAGCACCCGCTCGCATTAACGGACCAGACCAGATTTGGGCAATGAACTCGTTGGATCCGTCCCAGTTCTCGAGATCTAGATTGCATTTGACCTGCGGCTCCACCAAAGAGATGTACGCAAGTCGCTTGCCTTTTCGGGCTCGGCGCTCAACCTCCGCAGCCACGTAGGAGAACTGTGGAATTGGCGAGACGCCTGGGTCCACCTCACCGAATGTGCTCCATGGACTCAGTCTAAGAGCAACTAGCTCGGCTCCAATGGCCTCAACTACAGCATGGACAATCTCGAGAATGAATCGGGCTCGGTTTTCAATTGTGCCGCCGTATTCGTCGGTTCGCTTGTTGGAGTTGGCATGCAAGAACTGATCGAGCAGATACCCATTACCCGAATGGATCTCCACTCCATCTGCGCCGGCAGCGATTGCATTCTTAGCCCCGTCCGCGTACGACTGGACGTACTCATTGATCTCGTTGACGGTCAACAGCCTTGGCGCAGGACGCCCAGTTAGCGGCACATCTGAAGCAGAAAGAGAGTCCTCGCCTTTGTGCTCACCGAGCTTTGTATGTCGACCCAGAGCTTACAGCTGGAAATGCAAACGATTTGTTGGTGTGGATTCGGTCGAACACCTTCTCCCATGGGGCAATTTGGTCTCCGGACCAGATGCCAGGAGCGCGTAATTGTCCGCCAGTCCTCCTAGCGATTAAGGTGCCCTCAGTCACAGGCATAGTGCCTCGTCGCGAGGACCTCTGGGTGTAGTACCCCGTCATAATATCAATAGGGACGTGGTTATCATCGGCCCTATTGCGAGTCAATGGAAAGAGAGCAATCCTGTGCTGAAGGAGCATATTGCCGACCTGCATCTTCTCGAAAGAGTTGGATTCTCGGTTACAGCCACAGTTATTTGTATCTTGTCTATCTTGTCTATCTTGTCTATCTTGTCTATCTTGTTTCTAGTCTTCAACACGGGCTATCCCCTGGCTTTTATACCTGTAGTTATCTACCTTCAAAGCGAGGGATATCTCATTAATCATCAATCTTGGTTCTTGTCATCAACTGGTCAATAATCACAATTACCAATTGTCATCGTATAGTTCAACGGTGCTTGCTTGATTCAGCAGTGATTGGCACTTGCGAGTTGTCATTACCTAAGTTGCCCCGAAGTCCACCGAACTTTGCAAAGGTAGTCCATTGTTTCACACCGTTGGTAATTACGGCTGTTAGGGGGTATACTGACAGTGGTCTCTTTTACGATTTGGCATTTAATTATTAATAGGGCCATTACCGGCAGTCCCCTTTTGTACCCTCTTTTTGTTTCTATTGTTAACTACCAGTAGAATTGTAGAGATACCTCGGGTGTTAAATTAGATAGGCAACAGCTATTTCAAATTTCGATTATTGACTATTTCAATTACCGGTACTTCAACTATTTCAACTGCGGTATTAGCATAGATGGTAGTAGTAGTAGTAGTAGTAGTAGTAGTAGTAGTAGTAGTAGTAGTAGTAGTAGTAGTAGTAGTAGCCTACAGTAATACAAATACGGTGATACTTGTGAGATGGATCATCACGTCGTATAGACAAGACTTGATGATCAGAGTTATGATAGCAATTGCGGGAAGATCAAAAGACATTCACATAACCAGGCCGATTTGTAGCGTGAGATTGTCCTGCTGGGCCTGTATTGTCACATTCATTGGATGAATAAATACGGTATATTATTAACGTTATCAATATAAAGTATGTTGAACCGCTGATATCAAGGAATTAACTTCCTAGCTTATGTCATTGCTCCAATTAGTGGTCATCAAGACTGAATTTCATTGCTTTATTCATGAGTGCGCTCCAGAAGGTTCCCAGGAGCTACCTGTTTTCAACTGCTAACTACCGGATATTCCACTACTTCGAGGAAGATAGTCAGTATGGAATGGATAATCAATGTAAGCAAGAGCTTCATGGGTGTAAAAAGTCGAAACGGTTATTCGAATTAAGCTTAATACCTCTTTCAAGGTAATCTGCGAGATATAGATTGCCAATGAAGGACCGCCCACAAAGGCAGTAGTGGTCCAGTTCTCCAGAACAATGCTCCTACGTCTTCTTCTCATGTAGCGCCAACTCAGATCAAGGGGCTAGTCCAGATCCGAGAAACAACAAACTAATCAGAATCAGTCCAGTACCCAACACCAGAGATACCCTACCACAGACAACTGCACGAGTAGCTGACCTAGTATCGCCCGTTTTTTCTGTAGGCGAACTATGGAATTGCCTTAGGAACCCATAGGCTATAAGTCTCCTTTGACTGATCAAAATAAATAATTAAACGGAAGATATTCTCGTTTTCCTCCACGGCATCCTTATCTGGCCTCGCCATTTTCCTCCTCATCCCCCTCAATCTCGGTATTTGCAACTGGATGTTGATCGTGAATCAAACGCCGCATGCGGCCCACAGTGCGGCTTGAGTTGCGCGCGCAGCCCCGGGAGCATCACCATTAACGGACGGAGGCTGTGGAGGGGACGCCCAACAAACGACAGCACAAACCCCCAGAGGAGGAGGAACACGGCCAAGATGTTGATGCTGGAGTATCATAACCTGTTACTGAAGTCGATTCTGACTGAGCGGCTTCTTGAGGACGCGCCACCGACCTCAATTGACCAGATTGTCAGCGACTTTGACAATGTCACGTTTCACATTTCGACGCCGGAGTCCAAGACGCGGATAGTGGTGTCGATGTACATCAAGTGCTTCGGGGATCTCGAGAAGTACGGCGCGAAGGAGGTACTGCAGCGGGAGTACAGCCAATATATGATGGACCCACCGGAACAGGGGTATAATGTCTCGCTTGTGCTCGACCTGGATAGCATCATGCCCAACTCGACGCTGGAAGAGCGGGAGAGACTCGTGGACAGCATCTCCATGCTCAAGCGGAACACGCTGGCGGCGCCATTTGAGCGGGCGTTCCACCAGTTTGACCAATTGGCGGCCGAGGCAGCCGAGAAGTCGCTCGACATGTACGCGCCCGAGGCGACCAACACGGAGGTCATGGCCATCCACTACCGCGAGGAGGAGAGCATTTTCGTCAAGCCGTCGCACGACCGTGTCACGGTCATCTTCTCGACGGTGTTCAAGGACGAGACAGACCGTATCTTTGGTAAGGTGTTCCTGCAGGAGTTCGTCGACGCTCGAAAGCGGGCGATCCAGAACGCCCCTCAGGTGCTCTATTCGCACAAGGAGCCGCCATTGGAGATTCGGCACCTGCCCAACCTGCGAGTGCAGGACGACATTGGCTACGTGACCTTTGTGCTCTTCCCGCGGCACCTGGCCGCCCAGCGCCGGGAGAAGGCCATCTCGCACATCCAGATCTTCCGAGACTACTTCCACTACCACATTAAGTGCTCCAAGGCCTACATGCACTCGCGAATGCGGTACCGCGTCTCCGAGTTCCTCAAGGTGCTCAACCGGGCCAAGCCGGAGAACACAGAAAAGGAGCGAAAGACCGCCTCCGGACGTAGATTCTAACTTTTATATATATTTTACATCACCTACATCATTGCTAAATCACCAGTGCTACACAATTGCTTTCTCCGTGCTCTCTCGGGGCCAGCCCTCGAACCCCCGTAGCTCCGCTTCGCGGAGGATATCTGGTGCGTTATTAACTGGTACAATACTGTAGTACATGTAATAGCCAATTCAATTAGCTCTCAATCCTTAATTCTATCATTAGTAAATTCACTGCAATACAAAATTGGGGCTTCCACTGGAGTATTTCTAGGGGCCAGTTTCGAACCCTCGTAGCTCTGCTTCGCGGAGAATACTGGAGTATGTAGTTATTGGTACGATAATTCTGCACCTGGTGAACAGGTACCAATTGGTCTGGTTTGTTTATTTCAGGGCAATGACTACCCCCTGATTGTACTGACAGTATTGATACTACCATTGATATTGTACCGGGTATTGACAGTACAATGTGCCCCATTCCACAGGGACGAAGTATAGATTTATCAGTTAAGTCTACGTAGACAACGCATCGATTCAACAGTTTTATGTCTACGTTGACGAAGTATAGGTTCATCAGTTGATACAATAAAATATTTACAAGTCATTACAGATTAGCAGAAGCCCTGGATTACGCGTTCTCCTGAGGTTTCTTCGTACCGTACTTGGACCGGCCATTTCGTCGGTTTGGCACGCCAGCAAGATCCTGGCTGCCTCGAATGCACTTGTACTTGACACCAGGCAAATCCTTGGTTCGGCCACCTCGGACGGTAACCACAGAGTGCTCTTGGGCGTTGTGGCCCTCGCCGGGGATGTATGCAGTAACAATTCGATCGTTCGTGAGTCGCACTCGCGCGGCCTTTCGGTTCGCAGAGTTGGGCTTTCGCGGCTTGAGCACAATGACCTTAAGAACGACGCCCTTCTTCTGTGGGTGTCCCTCGAGATCAGGCGACTCGGTAACCTTGGCCTTCTTTCGCTTCCGGTTGACCTTGAAGAGGCCCGTTCTTCGGATCTGGTTGATTGTGGCGTTCGAAGCAGCAGTTGCGCTGAACTGTCGGGCCAGCAGGCCCTGAAGCGGCCTCAGAGGGCTTGGATTCGGCCTCAGAACCGATCTTATTAGGCTGAACATGGCTATACCGGTCGTCGAAAAGCTGTCGCGGGTCTGAAATTTTTCACAGTTGGGAAGTATATTTCAGCAAACGTTATTATTTATTTCACCCGAACAAATATCCAGCTGGCTAGCTACCATTACTACTGTATCGATCGAATTAATCTCAATGATTTTAATATTTACAAAGGAATACAATTTTTTACTGCTTCTCCCTGCCGTATAATGCTCATTAAGAACAATTATCTATTTGCCTCTCTTACTCAAGACGACCAGTGGCATTGAATGCAGAAAGATCTCCGAGAAGCGGAGCCGCGGGGAGTTTGAGAGGCTGGCCCCTCAATTAGACCTCAGCTGCAGTATTCCAAACCACAATTCAGATTCGCTTCGACTGAGGCCGATTTCAGGACCCCCCTAGCTGGAGCTCGAGCGGTGTACCAATTTAACGCGAAATAACAACATTTGTTGAATTAGTTAAGGTACCGCGCCTCCCACAGCGCACGCGGCAAAAAAACACACAAAACCGCATCTAAACAGACCAACCCACCAAAAGTGCAAGGACCAAATGGCGGATTACGAAGAGGAGCCTCGAGAGCGGGAGGAGCAGCGTAAGTCCACCCGTTTTTGACTTGTTGTGACACTGCTAACCTGTTGTTGTAGCTGAGCGGTCGCGGTCAATGTCGCCTGAGCGATATGATGACCGGAGATCGGTCTCACCAAACCCGGAGCGCGAGAGCCGCGAGTGGGAGCGTGACGACCGCGGGGAGCCCATGGACAAGTAAGTATCCTCAAGAATTGTAAACGATTGATGTATTAACCATAGTAGGTCCGACGAAGAGGAATCCAAGAACGAAGGCACCAACCTGTTTGTTACGGGCCTGTCGCGCGGGGTCACGGAGACTGAGCTCGAGGATCTGTTCACCCAGTACGGCGCCGTCGATAAGTGCCAGATCATGTTGGATCCACACACGCGCGAGTCGCGAGGGTTCGGATTCGTCAACATGCAGGACGTGGAGGGCGCAGACAGTGCCATCAAGGAGCTCAATGGGTACATGCTCGCGGGCAAGACGCTATCACTTGAAAAAGCCAAGCGTAAGCGACCGCGGACGCCTACTCCAGGCAAGTACTTTGGCCCGCCAAAGCCACGACGTGGTCGAGGTCCGCCCAGACACTATGACGACCGGTACCGCGGCGACAGATACCGAGATTTCAGGGGGCCCCCACCACAATCATCGCGATATGAGGGGGACCGCCGGGCTGGCGGGTACTCTGAGGGGGGCTACTACTCCAGACGACCGCGATATGACGACCGAGACTCGCGGGACCGGTACTATCGAGACAGAAGCTACGGTGGTCGATTCGAGGATCGGGAGCGGGAGAGAGAGCGATACCCGGCACCCCGGGAGTATCGAGACCGGGGGTACGACCGACGTGATTCGCGAGAGGAGCGACTGCCCCCACGAGAAGAGCGGTTGCCTCCGCGAGAGGAGCGACTACCGCCGCGAGATGAACCTCGTGCTCCGCCATACCGAGAGGACCGATATGCTCCTCCACCAGCGGGTGAGTTCCGAGATCGAGAAGATTACCGTTAGCCAATTGCCCGACATTATCCGACACAGCATTATTTTGTCGTTATTCAGTTTCAATTCGTGTTCTTTTTTGCAGATCTAGTTGTATTTTTCAAAATTTTCGACCCTCGGCATATTCGACCTCGTGTATCTATTCACCTTATCATGTACAGTTACGGGTTCTTCGTCCTATTCGCCTATCATTTTAATCGTCTGTCGCTAATCGTCTACCCATAATCGCCTGTCATCGTTAATCGCCCTTAGTCTATTTTGGCCGCCGTTAATCGCCCTCGTAAAGTATATATACCCAGAATACCCTTTTAGGTGGTTTCTAGGTATTTTTAGAGGCCTTTATGTAGATCGCCCTGGTCAATTTGGGCGTTTCAAGAATGCCAATAATGACACTAATTCCAGTCATCTTCATTTGGAAGATGCTCATTTTGCTCTTGGCTATCGGCGTAGCTTTATTCAAAACTGCCGCTAGTAATTCCTTTGGATTGTCGTTTTGTAAATAGGAATAGAAAAGTCGTTGGTTAGCTGTCTTCGTCGATCATGAGTGGAACCTTTGCCGGCTCTTTGTCGTCGGTCAGAATAGGGACCTTCTTGGGTTCGTCGAGCCCGATCTGCCCGTCTGCCCCAAATTTGAGTGTCGTCTGGTTCTTGTCGATCTGTACGCTCGACGCCGCCTTCTGATGTTCCACGACTTTTCGATACGGTACCTTCTTTGGCACGATGTCAGCCAGAAACTCGAGCTGATCGATGTTGGCCACAGCGGTGGCAAAGTCTTGGTACTGAAGCTTCTTCCGCTTATCTGCCTGGGCAGACAAATACGCCTGCTCCGCGAAATAGTTCGCAAAGAGCTCTGTTGCCGTTGCGATGGCATACACTGCACCGCTGGAAACGGTCACAACCTCGTCATCCTGCTTGATGATCCGCTTCACTCGTGCCAGAGGAATGGTCGGCACCACCATCGAATCCTCCTCTTCCTCCTCCTCTTTGGTCTTGTCGATGATGACAATATCCTCGGTTATATTCGAGTTTTCTTCGCTCATGTTAGTTTGGTGTGTATGTGATAACGCGTCGCATTTTTCAAATTTCAATTTATGGTAACTTACCCGTTTCGCGCGCAATACCCACCCGCGCATCATACTTCTCGTAGCCTACTGTATACCAATTGAATAAAACTGAATAGACATACAGGAAAAGTGTACAGGGGAGGGGGGTTCGAATATAATAAAAAGTCTGTTGTTGTTTATAGGGCGATTAGTCCCCCGCACCTGCCCCTAAGGCTTTCTAGCAAGGACACTTATGCAGGAAGCTTTGGAGCGATTCAGACGCACACACATGCAATTGCAATTGCAATTCCAATTGAATCATTACCGTTAGTACCGGTACCAATATAGGTATATAATCGGTATTGGGTTTGTGAATTGTGGCTGGATATTTTATTTACTTGTGAGTATCTTTCTTTCTCGAGGATATATATCCTTCTCCTTCGAGGCTCCTTGATGGGAGTTGAATTAATAAATAAAAGCTCTTTACCCTTTCAACTGTAGCTGTACTAGAACTAGAATCTCTCCTTCGCTCCATTTTGCAGGAATTGCAAATTTCGTCGCCGTCAAATATAATACGAATTGCACTGAACGTATTATCGATAAAGAACGTTCTATGTCTCCCGTTCTTGTGAAGAGCCCCCCCCCCCCAAAAGCTGAATGGCATATAAATGCCGCATGGATGGAATAAATCAGTCGATATAGTGATAGGAAATTGCAATCAGCATCAGTTGAGTTAAAGCAACCGTAGTAGCGCAATTGCTAGAACCAGCTTATGACATTTCGAAATATTTCAATAGCAACAATTATTTTAATGCCGGAATTCGGCCAAATTTGGCATTGTATTGTTTTTAAATAAATTCCTATGACATGTATTACCTAGGCAAGTGCTGACAGACCTTTAGTATCACGGTATTACCGGTGCATACGATCATGGCATTATACTGGTGCTGTACCGGTACCAAGAAACCCCTATTTTCTAGTACCACAGCTATATTACAGGCTCCCCCTTACGCTGGTTCATTATTCACTCATTCTCTATTTATTTTTTCATTCTTACTATTAGACGCTTTTTAATGGAATTCCTAATACATACAATTGTGAATCAACGAACTATCGTAGCTCTGTACTGTACCACCATGGTATATTCAGACCATATTTCAACAGCCACTGTTACTGGCACTGTGTAATTCCCGCCGAAAGACTAGCAAAGTGCAGCCTAATTACCACAAGGAGACAGAGAGGCCAATGTTGTATTGTATTAACCACAACTCTATGAGGTATAACTCAAAGCGGCGGTACCGGATACCGGTATATGACGTAGTCACCCACCATACGTTATGTATAAGAATAACTGTCCATAGCACCCTTCAACGTGCTAACACAGCCTACATGCCATAAAGCTGTCAAATAGGCAAAGCCACATCCTATCATGCAAACTACCTGGTAGTTCATGTGTAAGAGGTACCCGTAATATTTTCTGTCACCCCCTGGATCCCAACCTCCGAGTCGCACACAAACGCAACACAATACTTTGATTAATCCCCCCCTATTCCCTCTCGTCTCTCACCTTCGCGTCAAGCACACAGTTACGTCGGGGGACCAAAAACGATGCAAAAAACCAAGAAGAAACACCTACATACCCCCCATGTGCTGAGGATGCCCGCCGCGTTTCAGGCGATCCAGAATTCCACGCCGCAGTCCGCTGCGGCTTCGGACCCTGATCTGCCTGCCCTGACAGTCAACACTGGCAAGAAGCTCCGGACGCTGCACATGTCCAAGTCCTCACCGGCTCTAGACAATATCGCCGGGAACTTTCCACCCGTGCCTAGCATCCAGACGAAGGTTGTTCCCGAGGACGATGACAGCATGGGGACCGACCATATTCTCTCCCCGAACCTCGACGAAGCATCGAGTCTCTCAGACCAGGAGTCCGAGTTTGACGGAACCCATTCCAATGGGCGTGCAGTGCACGAGAGCGTGGGGCTTGGCATTGCCCAGACGACGGCCCTAGCCAGCGGACCTAGCAGGGACTTGCCCAGCCGGGCACCCAGCATCACGACAAACCACACGAGCAACTCTACTGTTGCAGACGGGGAAATTTTGACTTCTCGGCGGTCTGCATCTCTCGTGCGATCCTCAATGGAGCTCAAGAACCCGGACCGGTCCTCGCCTCGCGACCGCTACGGGTTCCGCAAGCAGAGCACCTACATCACCGAGCAGCAGTACGACGAGTGGTGGAAGTCGTACGAGCCCTATGTGCAGCGTAGAAAAAACAAATGGGTCAAGTTCATGAAGGAGTCGGGGTTGTATAATGAAGACGAGGACAATCCAGTTCGGTTCCCTCCTAAGAGCGAAAAGCTAAAGCGGTACGTACGAAAGGGCGTTCCTGCTGAATGGAGAGGCAATGCGTGGTTTTGGTTCGTCAAGGGTCACGAGCAGATCTCATCGCATCCAGGACTGTACGATAAACTGTGCAAACAGACCCACCAGCTCAAGAACAACGACACCGAACTCATTGAACGGGACCTGCAGAGAACCTTCCCGGACAATATATACTTCCGTGGCACAAACCACGAAGATACCCCGCTAATTGAGGCTCTGCGGCGTGTCCTGACGTGCTTTGCCGTATACATGCCTAAGATTGGGTACTGCCAGAGTCTGAACTTCCTTGCCGGCATGCTCCTGCTCTTCATGGACGAGGAGAAAGCGTTCTGGATGCTCGTAATCATCACCCAAAGGTACCTGCCCCGGGTGCACGAAGTCAATTTAGAGGGTGTCAACATCGAGCAAGGCGTGCTCATGCTGTGTATGAAGGAGGCGCTTCCTCACCTATGGGACAAGCTGGCGGTCAATTTTGACGGCGAGCACTACGACAATTTGCTATCCAAGCTGCCGCCAATTACACTGTTCACTGGGCCATGGTTTATGAGCGCATTCATTGGCATACTACCTGTAGAGACTATGCTGAGGGTGTGGGACGGCTTCTTTTTTGAGGACTCCAAGATCCTTTACCGAGTCTCGCTGACGATCCTCAAGCTGTGCGAGCCACAGATTGCGCATATCCGCGACCAGATGGAGATGTTCCAAGCAATCCAGAACTTCCCCAAGAAGCTCATTGATGCATCTGGCCTCATGGAGCAGTGCTTCAAGCGGTCCAATGGATTTGGCCATATTTCTCAGCAGGAGATAGTGCGGCTCCGGGAATTTGTGTCGGACCGTCGCCAAAAGCACCACCTTGCCCAAATGAGGGTCCAGCAACGCCAGGACTCGGTGAGCGTATACGACGTGAGTAACAGCACCTACAACGGCGTTCTCTCCGGTGCCCGTGTCGACTCGACCCCGGATCTGTCCACGACAGACCTCGAGGAATTCAAAAAGCTCAAGGCGAGCATCGCCCCGAAACGAATCACTCTCGCGCGTAGAATGAAGAGTTTGAAACGGAGCAAATGATTTGCATGATATATTATATTTGTTGTATTTATTTGGACACGCATTTTTAATCTTCCTAGTAATAATGGATAGTTCGGCAGCATTGCTGCCTTTTGTATACGTTCAGTTCCCATGCTACGACGCTTCAAAGCACTACCATTGTAATAGCAACAATTATTCCTCCTGATGTTGCACAGAATCGACAATAAACAATATTGATGACGTTTTGTATTACTTCGCTAACTTCCAACCATTTACGAGTCTCTCGTAGGCAGAAGCACTGGCCTCTCCAAGATGCTTGTCTAGTACAGCCTTTAGTTCGCTCCAAACCGGCTCGGGAAGCGCATCAATTGGAACAGCTGCAGTATCAGCCTGATCTGGGGCAGGTGCCGAAAGCATAGCAGTAAGCGAAAGCTCGGCATCGTCAGTCAACTCGTCAATTGTTTTGGCGTCAGATGCTACCTTGCCCTTGGCAAGCAATCTGATATTAGTGGGCTTGTAATGTGCCAAATCAGGAATCTCCTTAATGAGCTGTTCCTTGACTGAGTAGATTGACGTAGTGGATGCAACCTCAATGGTCTGGTTGAACCTGGGGGCTTTGATGGACTTAATCGCCAGCTTAACCGATCTAGCAGAACTCGCTTCGTTTTTTTGGACCTTTTTCTTAGGAGCAGGGACCTGCTTGAACAGCACTGGGGCGCTGACAACATTACTCCTGGCTGGGGGAATATCACTTCCCAGAAGCGTGAGAAAAGTCTTAACAAATGTTGTCTCTGACATCGTGCACTGATCTGTAGTAACGGTATTGGTGATCGGCTAACGTGGTTCACTTGTTGTTGGGAACGACATCCCCAGACCCCGCCCTGGAACACCTTCACATAGATAATGTACAACCTACAAGGTTCTTTCAGATATAAAATATTAATATATATTACCCAGTATTAGTTAAATAATCAAATCTCATCAATCATTAAGTCGTAATTTGTCATAAGTCGTTGCAAATTGGAATAATTCAAGAAACAAGTAAGCAGTCCTGGCCGGGGATATAGCAATCAGGCAACTCATATTGTGAAGGCTCATAACAAGCCAAAGGCACTTTGGAAGGCCTCCTCTAGCAAACCGCACGCCCCAGAGTTCTTTCCGGTTACATCTTTAAGCACACTGTGTACTTTGCCATGCAATTGGAGATAATCGTCGCTAGGCCGCTTGGAATAGAGTTTCTTCCGACTAAGCAGCTGGTGACACCCCTCTTTGGTACACGTACGACTCAGAGCCCACTCGTATACTTCGCGATTACGGAGGTTAATAATCAGCGACCGCGACATCACAGAAAATTCAGAGGAGTCATCACTCTCCTTGTCAGCTCCGTCGCCGAACAGACTCTCTGTAGACTGCTTCTTACACTCGTGCACCCACTTAGGGATAGGCACACCTTCAGCGTCCTTGAGCATGGCCCGAGCAATCTTCTCTTCAATGTCCCTATTGAGCGGGACGGCCTGGACGGCAAAGTCCGGGTGAAAGTCCGGAATGTGCCCGGCGATGGGGGGAAGCACAATTGGTTCAAAGATGGGCTCCAGCTCAGGCATCTCTACGTCTAGGATGGCATTGCCGGCCCCATCTTCAACAAGCTCGTACGCGGTATCGCTCTGGAAGGTCACTGCGGCGTCCTCAGTGACGCTGCTGGCCATGCTATCGCTGACCAGGTTCAGGCTGGGCGACAGCGTGGTCGCAGTCCGCTCGGACGAGTGCCATCTACTCAGCATAGGGCGGCCAGATGCGGACTGCTGCTTGCTAGGCAGCGAGCTTGAAAGCCCAGTATAATCGCCCTCAAAGTAGTATGGAAAATCTTCCGCGGACGAAGTCGACGTGAATGACCCCGACTCGGACCGCGAGCTATTCCACAGAGAAGAAAAGAAGGACGAAGATGAACCTCCAGAGTTGGTAAACGAGCCAGATTGTGCGCCAAACAAGAACGACGCGCCCTTTCGAAGCCCTTCTTTAGACGGGTGTCGCGATCTCGTCGAGTTATATGAGGTCGAAAGAGAAGTAGAGAGGGAGCTCTGCGAGAAGGACGGCCTAATTACGTGCGGCACTACGCAGGCGGCAGTGTTTTCTGATATTTTCGTTTGGTTCGGGATCTCCCATCCTTTCTCTGTCGACGTGAAGTTCGCCGTTGATTTCGAGGCGGGGCTGCTTCCAGAGCTGCAGTCGCACGAGTCAATTGTTGTCGCCATGGCTTTGTTAGTTAGAGTCGAGGTTGTGCTGTTGTTGTTAATGTTATTATTGAGGTTTGCCCCCGGGATCTGTTCGAGCTGTTTGTTCAATTTCTCCGCCGACTGGTCCTTGATCAGCGAAGAAAGAATAAATATTAGCCGACGCGTGGAGATACGGTTGTTCCCCACAACAATGGTTCGGGTTGGAGGGTGTTCAAACACACCGCTGCCAGGATTGCGCACGAGCCGCGAGTTGCACTTGATAAACGAGGCAATGGCAGTGCTCAGGAACGCGTCGTCGTTATTACTGCAGTCGAGCTTGGACTGGAGCAGTTTGATCTCCTGGACAAGCTCAGCCCATCTATTCTGACCGCAAATGACGCGAGGAATCATCACGGCGCCCAGGAACCGCGACCGGAAGCACTCCAAACCAATACGCAGAGCGTCGTCGCCGTCTAGACTATAGTGACTCCGGCGCTTCTTATCGTCGTAGCCGCCGCACGCCTTCATCTTCATTCGATAGTCGCGCATTGCCGGTGGCAGGGTGTCGCACACTCGGTTAAACACTACGCTCTGCAAGTCAGCCAGGGCACACGACAGCTCTTCCCAGTGGTTAGTGAGGATTCCATGCGCTTCTGACTCCGACCCGGGCAGGCTAAAGAAGATGCAAATGCCGCACCGAATGTCCTGGGCCAGCTGGGCGTCGTTAGTTGTCAGCGTGGCGCACGGCGTCCATGGATTCGGGTCCTCGGCCGGGGTTTCCTTACTCGGTTCGGGAAGGCTACAAACGCTGGACTGCGAGGTCGACAGCAGGGAGGGCGGGCTCTTGTCCTGTGGCAATATAGTCGTTCGCACATGATCCAGAGCGCCGCCGACCTTAAAGAGCCGGCTCACAATCCACGTCGTGCGCGATGATTTGCCGTCGTTCGGCAGACAGTGCAGCTTAGTAATGCAGTTGGTGAACTTGATCGGCGTCGGTCCGAAGAGCAGCTCCTTGACTACTGGCAAGGGCAGCGACTGCGGAGCCCCTTGCTGGCTATTAAGATGAATTTGCGACCCGCTAGAGCTTTGCCTCGTGCCTGAAAATTGCCGCGTCACGCCCGGGCGGGTCGGCGGAGACTGGCGAGACGCCATCGCTTGCTTATTAGAGTCGTAAACGTAGTCCTCGAAGAAGTGAACGTCCGTCAGGACGACGGCCCTGAGGTTTTTGGCCGACAGGTCGGCGCTCATGTCGGGCGAAATCTCAGACGAGCCATACAATAGGTTCCGCGTGTCGCCGTCCTCAAGCGCCGAGATGGGCGCGTCTGGAAACGGGTCCTTGGACGGAGAACTGCTGTTGAACAGCCTCCCCAGCATGGCGGATTAATAGTTTTACTGACTAATGTTTGGCAGCGAGGAAGTTTCTACACAGACACACCTCAAGTTGATTAATTTTGGTTACTTCCTGATTGGTGGTGAACACCCGCGAGTGGGAGCAGTGGGGTTTCGGCCAAACCGTCGTCCGCTCCGGTGCGGCTCAAAATTAACGCACGCCAAATAATCACCCCGATAAGGAACCAGGGCCGACAGGACACGCGGGGGACCGCAACGAACCGACAATGGACCGGCAATGAAGTGACAGGGTCCAACAAGGGGGTAATCTGCGGAGGGAATTAAAGGGATGCTCTGCCCTTTTTATACCCATTCGTCACCATTGACACTACTTGTCCGATGTTGTGGATGGGCCAACGCCCGTTTATGTCATGGTGTCGCGTGTAAGGGGGCGGACGTACCGTATATATTAAATAGTCTAGTGTTAGTAATGCAATGATAGCGTAGTGATGAACTATCCACTGACTAGGCGGTCCCGTAGTCTACCGCCCGTATCAACCATTGCGTTCCAAAGCCATTCATCGTCAGCGTCCTTGGACAGTGGGCTGCTTCGGAACCGGTATTTCAAAACATCTTTTCGGGTGATGAGACCTTTTAATTTCCCCTCGAACTCCACCAGAATGGCTCTAGGCCCCAGTGTCTTGAACATTTCAACCACTTGTTCTAGCGGCATGTGGAGATGGGCTGTAATCGGAGTCTTGTTGACTATCCTGCTGAATGGCCCCTCGATGAAGGAGAGGGGTTCGTCCTGAGGGATTGGCTCTTCCTCGTCGGTGGAGTACTGGTCAAGGAGATACGCGAGGTCTTCGCTGATGACGTAGCCAACGATATTGTTTTCGGCATCGACAATTGGGTACCCAGACACAGGCTGTTCTATAGCGGCCCTAACCTGTTCTATGGTAGTCTCCTCCTGCAGCGAGGCCAGGTTTTCCGATGTCATTGCCTCGTAGACATCGACATTGTAAAAGTGTTCGGCGTGTTCGAGGTATGGGAAGCCATTGGCCCAGATGGCTTGGTCGGCAATGCCTCCTTTGCCCCAATTGTCGCCAATGATCTTGGTCACTCCAACAACAATCATAGTGGGCAGAATGTACCTGATTGCTCCAGTTAGCTCGAACATAATGACTACCACAGTCACCGTCATGTCCATAATGCCAGCCAGAGCGGCGCCTGCCCCGAGGAATGCGTAGGTACCGGGAGTGATGCATGGGCCGTCGCTGGCCATCGGACAGGTCGAAAAAAGCCACGCATCTGGGTTGCTCTCGTAGATTGCTTCGGTTACTGTGCCGACGAAACGCCCAAACAGTGCTCCAATAGCCATCGAGGGCACAAAGATGCCGGAAGGCACCTTACTGCCGTAAGAAACAATAACTCCCACTGTTCTGATTACGACTGCCATGAGCAACGACACACACAGCGTAATAGACGGCTTGTCGCACAGCTCGTCGTCGTTGTTCTCGCACTCCCGAAAGAGTCTTTGCATGCTTTCAGTCATGTCAACGCGAAGAAACTGGTTAAAGTAGCAAATGAGCGCGGTGATTGCGGCCAGAAAAGTCGCCTCTTCAACAGCGTACTTGCTGATATACTTCTTCCGGAATGCCTGGGCACGTAGGTTCCATTTCGACGTAAATATGCCGTAGACACCGCCAAACACGCCGAGCACGATGAATGGGATAATCTCAAAATAGTGCCAGTCGCGGTCATACTTGACCGAGAAAAGCACAATCTCTCCCGTTCTAAACGGGTTGACAGCGGCCATGACACCCACTGACACCAACGCGCAGAAGTACGACCGCCAGAGCATTTTAAGCTGAAACGACGATGCGATTTCTTCAATGGCAAACATGACTCCACCCATTGGCGAGCCAAAAGCCACTGCCACTCCGGCCGCAGCACAAGCGCACAGGATTTCTCTAATCTTGCCGTTGTGGTGTTTGAACCGCGAGAATTGGCTGGCAATAACATTACCTACGCACACGGCATAGTGCACACTCGGGCCCTCTTTACCGACACTCAGCCCGGAACTAATAGCAAGAGGCAGAGTGATTGACTTGACCATGAGCGTCTTGAACCCAAGAAACCCGTGCATGACGAACCCTCCTACGATGCATTTGATTTCTGAAATGCCCGAGCCAGCGGCGTAGGGAGCGAATGAAAACACGACAAACGCGCTAATGAATGCAAAAATGACGGAAAAAAGCACGTAGGCTAGGTAATTGAATGGACCAAACCCAGACCACTCCTTCCACTCGGGGCAGGACTCGCGCTCAGCGCAACAGAAGTCCTTATTCAGGTAGAACCCTAGCGTGCAGTGTCCATTTTTAATGTCAGCGAGCCACTCGGAAACGATATTCAGAAAAGCAGCCAGGCATCCTATACACACTCCCATGAGAGCGAGTACCAGCCATCCTTGCGCAGAATGGTATATTCTCGTGAAGTGGTATTTCGACTTTGACGAGTTCTGGAGCCGCAACAGGTCTCGTCTCTTGATACGGTTCTCCCGCTCGGCATCCTCGACCCAATCGATGGTCTCAAAATCTTTGTACCGCTTGATCTCGCGGATCTCCTCATCTGGGACGCTCTCCAATTGTCCCTGGAGCATTGGATGCACTTGCCAGCTTTTAACGGGGACACGGCAACCACAATCAACGATTTGAGTGGACACACGTCACGCACGGCTGAAACACAAAAACTTGGACTCAACACTAACAGTACAATCCCAACTACAGGTTTCAAGGCTATGATCCATTCTTGGAATTATAGTATCATTCTGCAATGAGATTATTAACTCCGAAAGGTTATATTGAGGAATAAAAACCGGCCAGGCCTCAATTTGCCGAATATGAACTTATAGCGTATACCTTTGTAATAACATGCCATTCATCAGCCATTTAAGGCAACTACCTCAATACCGGTCGTAAAGAGAAGGTGTATTATCATCTCTTCTATCAATTTCTTTCCCAACATAGTTCAGTGATGTTCCGTACAGAGATAGCCAACTGCATATTGAATAAAGACATCAGCACTTTCTGTTTCTACACTAGGTACATATAACGGATAGCAGTCGAAATCGTGGGGTAAGTTGGTGGACTTCCCAAAACGGAAAACCAATAAAAGTAGGGCTACAGGGGGAGGGCATGCTGAAATATTCGGTCATGACCAAACTTTTCAGGCGCGCGCATGGCGAGTAAGACACCGTACGGCATATCAGAAAAATATTCCACTACAAAATTTCACTCTTCACTTTGATACAGTCGACAACAAAAAAGTACGCCAACAATGGTAAGTACAGCTTCCTGAGTAAGCTTCCAGGGATAAAAAGGATGTACCAGAACAATCGTAGTCTAAATAACTAAGAAAGCATGTTCCTATTTGGACTTGCTCCTTGAGGGACGTTGATTTGGAAACGAATCACGGGTACTATATCATTTGATATAGCACCGACCCATCAAGAGTTAGAAAGTTGAGAAGACCACTACCTACTTTTATCGGTGATAGTGCGAATCTCTTCTTTCGGGCTGAGTCTCCTTTAAGGAGACTGTAGAGGAAAAGTCATTCTTTTTCATTCTTGCGGGCATGAAAAATTTTTTGTGATATATTTTACTGACTTTTCACTCAATGACACAGCCAGCCAAGGGTAAGAAGCCAGCTCCAGCTCCATTCGCCTCTAAGTCGGGTGCCGCCTCCAAGGCCCCAAAGAACCCGCTTATTGAGAAGCGACCAAAGAACTTTGGCATTGGCCAGGACATTCAGCCAAAGCGAAACTTGACCCGATTCGTCAAGTGGCCAGAGTACGTCCGACTCCAGCGACAGAAGAAGATTCTTGCTTGCCGACTCAAGGTCCCACCAGCCATTGCTCAGTTCCAGAACACCTTGGACAAGAACACTGCTGCCCAGGCCTTCAAGCTCCTCAACAAGTACCGACCAGAGACCGCTGCCGAGAAGAAGGAGCGACTCACCAAGGAGGCTGCCGCCATTGCTGAGGGCAAGAAGAAGGAGGATGTTTCTCCAAAGCCATACGTTGTCAAGTTCGGCTTGAACCACGTTGTCTCCCTCATTGAGAACAAGAAGCCAAAGCTTGTCCTCATTGCCCACGACGTTGACCCAATTGAGCTCGTTGTCTTCCTCCCAGCTCTCTGCCGAAAGCAGGGCGTTCCATACGCCATTGTCAAGGGTAAGGCCCGACTCGGTACCTTGGTCCACCAGAAGAACGCTGCCGTCGTTGCTATCACCGACGTCAAGTCTGAGGACGAGGCTGCTCTCTCCACCCTTGTTTCCACCATCAACGCCAACTTCGTTGAGAAGTTCGAGGATTCTCGACGACGATGGGGCGGTGGCCAGCTCGGCAACAAGGCTGTTGCCAAGCAGGAGAAGAAGCGAAAGGCTTACGAGGCTTCCATCCGAGTTTAAGCAACCACAACAAAAAATGGTGTAAATACTCCGAAATATAAATAATCCTTTTTAATAATGACTTTGATGACTTGGTTTTGAAATCTGCCACTATCACTTCCTTTACCGACCCTATTTGCACTATTGGTGCAACATAAGTTAAGTGGTATAGAGTTGCCTGCCGAGTTATGGTTCATTGAACGGGTTCTGACTCTGTTCGAAACGGCAAGCGTCTAGGGGGGGTTACGGGGTACGGTGCGGTGAAACGGGGTGTTCGGTGCTTTCTCCGAGGCGTCCCCGGCTAAGCTTCGCATGACTCCACTCTGCACGGTAAAACTTATTCATGTATATCTCGGTTGAGGACAGTTCCTAGTCGACGGTTGTGAGCCATGGCTGCGTATATTGGTCTCCTTCCGCCTGAAATAATAGAGAGAATAGTCGAGTATGCCGTAGACCCTGACCCTTATAGTATACAAGCCACTTGTAGGTGCCTCTATGGTGCGACCACCCCGTTCATCTGGCGTAGGCTCACCATTAACGTTCAGCTAGGATACTGTACAGCCTTTACACAGTACTCATCGAGCCGTTCACACCTCCCTCGGGAAATCGTACACAAGCTTGACAGAGTCAAGCGCTACGTTCATCGGTTGCACATAAACCTCCTTGGCGGGACTGGATCAGAGTGCGCGGATCTGCTGAGATTCTTGACTTCATTCCCTGCCCTGTCGCAAGTCGACTTTACTGTATATAGAGAAGGAATCGAGTTTACCAGCGGACTGGTAGATCGGTTTGATCCGGCTGTCTCGATATCTATCCACGTCCGGGCAAGTCTCAAGGACCTCTATTTGAGTAATGCATCGAGGCCGCTGGAACGAATAGCCAGCAGAGCAGCCGTTGATGTGTGCAGCTCTTCGTGGTTTGAGCTCCATACCGTGCCCACAGTACCAGTGACCTTTTTAGAAAGCCGTTTAAGCAGGCTGGATCTCTGCATCTGCGAAAACGGCCTTACACTATCGAGCCTGAACGCATTCTTACAGCGTTTCCCGTCAGTTCACACCGTTTCGCTGGATGAGTTGGAACGGTTGATCCCTGATGTGGGCCAACTTAGGCTGCCTGGTACAGTTCAAAAGATGCGAATTGTGTGGTCAGACTGGCCCAAGTCGGACCAGTGGGGGTTCTCCATTAGCGGAGAGTCTCTGAGGTCCGTGGTGTCGCATATGGGTATCCCAAGGACGGTGAGAATCGATGGGAGTAGGGTCAGCGAGCTGGAGCTAGTGCTCAATTCGAGGCTGGACCATGCCGCATCTAACAATTACGGGCTGTCAACCACCAACTGTAGCATAGCAATCACCGCGACCCGGCTGGAGCATCTCGACGCAATCGGGCAGCTGATCAAGCATACAAACAAGTCTAGAGTGAGCATACAATGTCACGACGCAGATCCTAGCGAGGTGGTTGCGTTGTTATCAAAAGAGCTGGACAGACTTTCAATCTCTTACTTGAGATTGGATATCCCTGACTGTCCGAAGTGGACACGCCAGCTGCAAGCTCATCTACCCCTGACTGAACTAACCTTCGACGATTGCCCTTGCTAACAAGCGACAATTTATTTTACTAACATAGCCGTAGCATAGTGAATACCTACGCGCATTTCCCCGACTAACCAGCCTTGCTGCTGCCACTGAAAAGCGAATACTATTGTGTGCTACAAATAGATATGCGAGCACACTCTACTACAGATAGATATGCGAGTACTACAAACTGGGATGCGGCACTGCATACTACAGAATAGCGATGCGAGTTGTACTGTGTGCTACAAATACAGAGATACAGTAATGTGTCCGAAGATGTGTGAGGCTAGTGCTATACTGTTTGATTACGTACCCTTTATTCTCAGTTGGTTGCTCGAAGGAGGTGAATCTCCAGCCGGTACAATGGGTACAACCCCTGAAATCTATAACCCCCGCTACTTCACCTCTGTTTATACACCAACCGCCCCAGGCAGCCAGTCATCCAGGCAGCCAATTAATTGTAACATCCTGCAGGAAAAAAAGTTCATAAAGTAACCGGCCGCAGCCCGCCGTTCATGCCCAATGCACAAAAGTAGATCTGGTAGATCTCAGAGCCGCAGGAGGTGGAGGAAGAGGCTGGTCGGGGGTCGGCCACCACGCATATTCATATACTTCTGCGACAAACGGGTTTTACCTCTCTACCTAGCGACTCCTGGATGGCTATATAACAACTCCACCTGCTTAGCACAGGCCGCTTAATAGAGAATATCTGC
Source organism: Blastobotrys vanleenenianus (assembly GCF_965637985.1). Lineage (NCBI taxonomy): Eukaryota > Fungi > Ascomycota > Dipodascomycetes > Dipodascales > Trichomonascaceae > Blastobotrys > Blastobotrys vanleenenianus. The sequence goes on along the minus strand of NW_027481883.1, from coordinate 256,459 downwards.
CGACAATGGGGCTGTTCCGCCGGAAATGGATCCGCCAGTATGAGCAGACCACGTTTGACATGATTGTAAGAGGACCCCGCGCTTAGATTGTGTGAATCTGCCTAATAAAACGTGTCTCAGCTAACTATCTTGGCTTCGTAGGACTTGTACCAGTTCCACTCGACCTCATGTCGCTACGTGTTTGGTTACTTCTTCATGTACCTGAGCATCATAATCTCGCTGGCCGTGTACGTGTCCGACGTGTATACGGCCGTTGTGCTACTGGCGTTTGACCGGTGGTCGAGCGGCGTGGAGCCCAAGGTGCCGTTCAAGATCTCGCGATGGATCTTTGCCGGGTGTATCATCCTGTCCATCGTGCTGCTGATATACCACTGGATTGTATCGATAACGACGATGCGCGGCAACATAATCGCGCTCAACTACGCCAATCCCATCTCTCGTAACGTGTGGAGCATTCGCGGCTACCGCTACTTCTGCCTCTTTGCTAAGATCACAAAGTCGCGCAACAACGTCGAGTATCTCGCCTTCTTCGTATATTTTACGTTCAAGGGCTGGATCCGGCTCATCTTTGCCGATTCGCCGCGCCAGGTGCTCAATGCCCTGACGCTGTACTCGGTGCTCAAGATTGACACCGACTTTGTGGACACGATTAAAAACATGGCGCACAAGTCGCTGACCGAGGCGGTGGTACTCAGCCTCATGGCGTTCAGCTTGTTCATCTGGGTCATTAACATTGTCCAGTTTGCCATTGCCCTACTGTGTGTGTGCCCGCTTTACGTGCACATAGACAAGACTGCCTCGGGGCTGGAGGAGTACATCTTCCTTCGCGTAAATAAGCGAATTGCGCTGTTGCTGGAGAAGCACCACAAAAAGGGTCTCGTCGAGCTCGTAGAACAGAACAAGCGGCTCCAGAAGCCTACGCTTCCTTCGGTCAAGCTCGAGGAAGACTACTACTACTCCGATGACCAGACCATCGTCGGACAGTCGTTTGAGGATATTCTTGGGGCAAATGCCAAAACTACAAAGAACTACATTGCTCTTCGGAATCAGCCGTCGACCGACACGCTAGCTTCGGACATCAATCCATTCGAGAAGATGAAGTATATGCGCCCTTCAGTCGAGGAGGAGAGGCTGGGGTACGGGTACACTGAGCCCACAAACGACAGTTCGCAGTCGCTGCTGCCTACACGTACAGTGTCCAATTCTAGCAGGTCTACGGTCAGGACGCTGACGGATAACCGCAGCATCAACGCGATCTCGCGCAATGCATCTCTTACGCGAAGCGCCTCTAACCAAAGCATACACTCTGTGGGCGACGAAGCCAATGCTCCAAGCCGCGGCGGAGCTGGCTTCGCTATGCCGACTATACCTCAGTCGCCTGCTTCGCATCACTCCGGCATTTCGCGGGACCCGTCTTTTAAGTTTAGTGATCCTCCACCAATGCGAAATAATCCGCCCGGTCGATCGAATCAATACGGGCCAGTGCCAGGCCCAATGCGATCCAATTCTCCCGGCCCGCAGAATCTATACGGACCTCCACCAGGCCCAATGCGATCCAACCAGTCTGGTCCGCCGAATCCATACGGGGATCCACGAGGTCCCCCACCTCCGCCCATGAATAATTCGGCTATGAGACCGAATTATTATTCTCGCGCATCTAATTCAGAGGCCCCAATGGCTGTGCCACGGGTGAGAGTTAATAATACGGGCTCTCAACGGCCAAACCTGTTTATCAGCACTCAGCCCCCGAGCATACCACCAAACGAAGATGGCATTAGAAACATGAGCCCAATAGCTCCCCCTGCGGTGCCAATGCCTGCCGACAATCGTATCATAATGCCCATGAGCGCTAGTATTGGCACTACCGCACCACCGCAGCCCTCGCAGCCCTCGCAGCCTCCCCTGATATCGAACCCTCCACGCAACATGCCGCATCGTATGATCTCTGCAGCAGCCCTGGCCCACCAGGAGCCGACTCTGCCCAATTTGAGCATAGACTCCGACGATGAGGGCGAGCCACGCGGCCCTTCACCCGCTCCCCCTCCATCTAACCTCCGCAGGGAGCCCACCCTGCCTCAATTCGACATCGACGACTAAAGTTACATTCTCCGAGAGGTTCCCCCATGAATACTCTGGCTGCTTCAATTGACTTGGGAGCCAGCCCCCAAAACCCGCTCCGCTTCATTGATCTCTCATAAATAGCAATCAACGGCCCAAGGCGAAAGCAGAGCCTTAGGAGAGTTTACTGGGACGATAAGAGAACTTACGAAGATGAAACGCCAGGCAGGATCCTGACAAACGAATGTACAGTTCAAACTAATGACATTACAATTACAAATGCAAATCCTCCTCCGAATAGTAATTGGTTGGACCCTAGTGCGAATAGAACAACTCCAGACATAATCGCACCAGCACACAGCAACCCATTGGGTCCCACAGACATGAAAATAAGTTAAGCAAGTCGTTTAAACCTTGTGGTTCTTTGGAGAGTATCGAATCTTTCGATTGTACGCCTGGAGGGCCTTTGGCCAGAACAAAAGGACACCAATGGCAGAGCCCCACAGGCCAATATTTCGCGCTACTCGTCGCGACTCAATTTGAAAAGTGGAACCAGTAAGAACTCGGTGAGCGTTTCGGCTCATTCGCATAGCGGTTGGGAACATATTGGGCTTTTATAGTCGAAACAGGGGGAGAAACTAATAAATAATAAATCAGAAAATGACCTGATGATAGCCACAAATCATGCCGTATTTATAATCGCCCCCCGTTTTCCAGCGGGCGGTCCTTGTGTGTGGGCCACTGTCCATTCTCCGCGACATTGTGAAAACAGGTGATTTTGAAGTGGGTACGGAATCCCCGACACGCAACAAAGACAGGCCATCATTGCAGCAAAACTCAAATCAGAATTGCCCAATTCCGCCGCTTAGGCCGCCCAGACCACCAAGACCGGGTGTAATTGGATTGTGCCTGCAATTATGACCTGATCTGAGCTCAGATTAATATCTCTCTTACCGTCGAGATCTGCTGTTCTCGGTAAGTGCAATAGTCAGACCACTGATTATCTCCCGGTGAGATGGGAAAGATGGGAACCTGGGGTTGGCCCCAGCTCTAGTATTATTATACTAGTGATTTGATTGGTTAGCACGCCCCGGGTAGAGTGTGTACGTTTGATTTGATTTGGGTTAAGGAAGTTAGTCGTCGTCAAAGTCAATTTCCGCCGGGTTAGCGGAGCCGTTGCTATTCGTAGGGTGGTTCGATTTCGTAGAGCTGAGCGGTTTGATAGAGCCATTAGCCGGAGCCTCATTTGTAGAACCGTTAGAACTACTTTTGGTAGAACCGTTGTTAACAGAGCCTTCTTTTGGAGCGATACCCGTAACCGTAGATGACTTATTCGTAGTCGCAGATGACTTATCCGTAGGTTTAGATCGCTTATCTCTAGGTGTAGATGGCTTATCCGTAGCGTTAGATGACTTATCCGTAGCGTTAGATGACCTATCCGTAGCTGTAGAATATTCATCCGTAGCCGCAGAAGATTTATCCGTAGCCGCAGAAGATTTAGCCGTAGCGGTAGAAGAGCCCCTGAGTCGTTTAGGTGTCGCTGATGAGTGCTTGCCATCCTCGTGCTCCCGCTTCTTGCCGTATTTGATCTCGTATTTTTTGAATGCTTTGGACATGTACTCCTTAACAAACCACTTGATTTTTTCCTTCTTTTCCTCAGAGAGGCCCTCTGCGTGCTTCTCCAACCGCCCGTGTTTGCGCTCCTTCTCAATGAGTATGCGAATGACCTCCTTCGAGCACATCTTCTGATTGGTCATGTCCATGTCGCAGGCATACTTCTTGACCCAGTTCGGCACATATTTGGCCAGCTATACCCGTTAGTATATGTAAAAAAAAAGCCGTAAGTAGCGGAGTGAACTTACCGTTTCCTTGAACTTGAGCTCGTCTTTCTTCGTCCTATCGCCTCCTCCGTCCTGTGTACTACTACTCACCACCGAGTTACTGCGACTTGAGGGCTTCTTTTCCATTGCCGGAGACTCGCTGGGACTCGCCGACTGACTCATGCTCGCCTGCTCGATAATGCGCTTGAGCTGCTGCGCTCTGATGTCCCCGGCCGCCTTAACTTCCTTCTCCTCCTTGCGCTTCAGGTGCTCCTCCTCGAGCTTGTTGGCGTCCTCCACCGTAGGACGCTCCCAGCGGGTGATCCCCAGCTTGCGGTTGAAGAAATAGGCCCGCCCGCCGGGCGCTACCGAGCTCTCCCACCCTCGCGGCAGCTTAGCTCGCTTGGCCTTCTTCTTCTCCTTCTCCTTCTCCGCGCTCATGCTGCTTTTACTGGTCCCCTTTCCTGGATCGGGGGTACTTTTGCCGGTATCCTTTGCCGGATCGGGGGTAGAAGAGGTATTAGTCGGAGGCCTCTCTTTTTGGTTTTGCGTGTGGTCGCACGGCGTCCCCGGCGGTGGTGGTGAGGACGATTGGGTGGGCTTGACTCTTGGGATGCGGTAGGCCATCTCCAGGCTGCTCCAGTCTTTAAGGAGCTTTTTGGCCAAGGCACGGATCTCCCGGTCGGAAGCCCCGTTAGCCTGCTGCTGGACGACCTGCTCAATGCGGGACGACTCAATCTTGTTTTTGGTCTTTCGCGGCCATGCATCAAGCGTACCTAGTACTAGACCCACAATGGGCCCGTCAGCGGCCCATTCCTTAAGAATTCCACCAAGAATCTCGTAGCCGTGCATTCGCATGATACGCGCCTGCGGGGCTGTCTCCGAGGTGGCCCTGATGCGCTCGGCGAGCTTCTCGACGAGCCACCGCTCCTGGCACTGGGCGAGGCAGGCCATGACGCGCGTCACAGAGTCAACATCAACGGGCTTGGCCACCAGAGCCGCGGCACACTCGGCGTTTATTTCGTCTTCGGTGAGATTGGTTCTACGCTTGGCCTGCGACAGCCGCTGGATCCACGCATTGCGCTGCTTATCGGTGAGATCCAGAGCCTCAACATACTCAGGAGGCAATCTTGGGTGGGAAGCAGCCGTCTGTGTCCTTCCGCCGAGGATGCCCGTACAATTTGGCTCGCCACAGTAGCACTTTTGCGGGTCGCTACCGTACCGGTCGGCGTTGTAATCGAACGTGATCTCCTCACCCTTGAGGATCTTGCGGTTGGCGAAGAGACCCATGCGCAGGCGCCCGTTGACAACCCACTTCTCAATCGAGCAGTTTGGGTTGCACGAGTGGTTGGCGAATCGTGCCAGGGCGCCCTTCATGGTCGCGTCCAAGAACTCACCCTTCTGCAGCTGCATGAAGTAGAAGTGCTGGATTCCCTGCTCCGCGTACTTCGCCTTGCGCTGCTCGTACTCGCGCTCATCGACGACCTCGCCCGTGTACTCGTAGACAAACGTGCCCGGTGCGACGTTGCCAAGCGACCGCAGGCCGTATCCTTTCTCTGCAGCGCGGATAACGTCGACGGGAACGTACTCACACAGCTGGAAGCGCTGGTTACGGCAGTTGGTGCCGCACCCTGACTCCTGCGAGCACTCTATCGAGGTCATGCGGTTGATACAGTCCGAGTCGTCGCCGCACGCGAGGTTGACGCCGTCGACCATTTCCTCGCGGCAGTCGCAGCTCAGCTGGTCGGGCTGGCGCGATACCCCCAGGCTCTTACGCAGGTGGCTATTCTGGAACAGCTCAACAAAAGTCTTGCGGGCCTCTGGCGTCACGTCCTCAGCGTCGTTGAACGTCTTTGGCGCTCTCACCACCATCGCGCCCTCCCCTTGCAACGGCATCCAGGATTAACAAATGCTCTTTAAAAAAAATACACAAATAAGTATCAAGACAGCAAAAAGACAGACGGGACTCGAATGAATGGAGATTCCTTTTTTTTTTTTTTATGTTATTATTCGTTTCTTCGGGGTTGGAAAAAAAAAAGGATTCGGTGGATCGTGACGACGGGTCGATTACGAACCTCTCCCCGCGACCACCTCGCCAGCCGTGCATCTCGTAAAAAACGGGTCATTCATCCAATAAATAGATTATTATCAGTCGTAACTCGTCAAATTCTACAAATGGTGTAGTAATCCCTGGCAATCTGTTACCGTCGTCGTCGTAATTGGGCTCTTCAACGAGAGAGATCACGGAGATCCTTCATTCAGTAGCTTGGAGCCACCATACCTTCATAATAGCGTCAACCCTTCATAATAGCTTCATAATAGTTCCCAGATCATTCATAATTTTCGAAACCCTTCACAAGAGACTTGAGATCCTTCAAAATATAGCTCCAAGAGTAAACTTAGCTTCGCGAGTAGACAGAGCTCTTGGAATGAATAGCTTCAAGAGCAACCAAACTTCGCGAGTAAGGATAGCTCCAGAATTAATAGCTCCCAGAATAAATAGCCCCAAAAATTAAGGACACACGTCCTGTTCAACCCACACGTCCTCCTTAGTACGCGTGAACAACGTACGCTTCTCCTGATCGTTGTCATACAGGTCTACAGTGTTGACAAACATGAGGACCACAACAAAGTTCTCCTTACCCGACTCTTCGCTGGCGCCATCGACGCCCCGGGCAATAGAGTCTATTCGCTTTCGCGCATTGTCCGTCAGAAGTGTGCCTGGTGTAGGCTTCCGGAAACTGCTCTTCAATTCCGGGCTCATGCCATGCCACACCCGCTCGTACTCGGCACGCCATTCCTCCTCCGTAGGTGGCGGGAACTCCTCGTCATAGAGCTCTCCGACGCGGAAAGACGGCGTAAACACGGGGTAGAACGACGAAGAGCTGCTCGACAGCGAAGACGGACTCGACGACGGAGTACCCAATGGCACAGCCGAAGGAATCTCCGCCCTCATGGTAGGTCGCTGCGTCTGCGTGAGAAGCTGTGCAAACCCGGAAAATCGAAACTGGCACCGCTCCTTGGCAAAGTAGAAGCATGCCTCGAACTTGCCGTCGCTCGATGTAAGCTCCTCTACCTTGCTCATGCGCCGGTCAGTCGTAAACACGAGCACGCCCGTGTTGCGGTCGTCGAACAGAAAGGATCGAAACACACACGTCCGAGCGTGCGGGAACCCGTCCTTCGATACCGAGCTAAAAGTGAACAGCACTGGCGACACGTTCCTCACGCAGTTCGTAAAAGACGGCACCCAAGGTGGCATACACGACATGCTTAACTTCCCCAAATGATTCCAAATGATCGGAAATGGTTTAAACGGAGAGTTTCTATTTTCCTCTCTCTTTTTCCCTGGTGGATACCCTGTACAAAACTCGAATCCGCGGCCCCCCTAAGCTTTATTTTTTTTTTCCTTATGCCCGCCTCTCTCTCCTTCGTATGAAGATTTCAACACGCGACGGAGAAAAAAAAAGGCCTCTACTGATGCAACCAAAAAACGTGTGCTGCACTCACTTGCGCAACAAATATTTTTGAAAAAAAAAAGGCTTAAATCGGTACTGGGCGGCCCTTTTTTTAACTCGGGATAATAACGTTACAATGGGACTTGTAGGTCCCTTTGAAGCAGCCTTTGGAGTGCCAAAAAAGATTTGTTGAAGAAGGAAAAGTGTCGTGTAGTGAAGTGGTTGTATCGTTCAAGTCGCCTTCATCACGCGCAGCACGCACACGCACCCCTCCAAAACACAGAAACAGCGTACTCACCCCGCCATAATGTACAACCGCAAAATGTACAAGTCGTAGAACACCCAATGCACGTTGAAAAATATAATTCTCTAGTCGTATGCCGTATTTCGTATCCCGCCAAATACAATAGTCCAGCCGTATGCCGTATTTTTTAGGGTCTAATTGTTATTCCGTCTAATTGATATCCGTAGCTCAGCTCACGGTACCATTTGCAATGGTGTCCACAATGCAGGGCTCTCCACGCGGAGTTACCAGTCGGTGATTATCACTGCCGTAGATCACCTCGCAAGCCTCGTTTGTTTTGAGCAGACCCTGCAGGTCCTTCCATACGCTGCTCTTAATCTTGGCCCCGCTCACAGCCTTGCTCGACTCGTCGTAATCCATATTGGCAAACCTCAGAGGCTCCCCCGGCTCGCTCCCAGAGGGTGGCCGCACAAGCTCAATGAGCGACCTGTCGGGATTAGAGGCCGCGAGAACCATTGCCTCTGACTTGACACCGCGCAGCTTGGACGGCTTGAGGTTGGTCACCAGCACAACGCGCGAGTTCTCGAACCGGTCCGCCGCAATTACGCCGCGCAGCCCGGACACAACGGTCCGCGGAGCCTCCTCGCCGGCATCTATCTGAGAAACATAGAGCGAGTCGGCGTCGGGATGGAGGTTCACTTGCCGCACTATACCAACCTTGAATTGGGCGGCGGTCGAACTTACTGCCTCAATTTTAGCACTTCTCACTGCCTCTTTAGTAGACTGGATACTTACGTCGTTTGAAAATGACGACTCGTCGGGGGAGGAACATTGGTCTTTTAACAAAAGGGTTGGGTGGGTTTTGCAACGACCGGTAAGACCCGTTTCCTTTCATGTGCCCACCAGCGCTCGCTCCCTCTCCCCGATTTGAAACAACCATGCGGCGTCGTGCGGCGTAAATTCATTCCTGGTACCTAATAGTGTACTTGGGAGGAAGGGGGGGGGGGCAGTCCTTCCAAACCTTCCTGGGGGCTCCGCTGTACAGAGGTAATTAAGCTTGTTTGGTTAGTTATTCGAGTCACAGGGAATGAGGAGTGTACGATGGGGTACGGTAACTTTAACAATGCAGTTGACTCTTTTGAAAACAGTTCTACAGTTTACCTTTAGCTGCGTCCACAGTTGAGTATGATGTACTAGGCTTCAGTGTGTGGCATCTCCAATGAGCGTCATCCATCGAATCAAGGCAATCTACTGTTTAATGTACTACCTGTCAACTATCTCCAGCATAGTTCAGCCCCAGAGGTCTTTTCCGGCTTTTGCGTAGAAGAATAAGAGTGACTTTCTTGGTAGAAAAAAGTCACTTACTTGGACGAATTAGAGTCACCGAGAAGAAAAAGATTATTTGGAAGACAGTCACTTAGAAGAATTAAGTAAGTAAGAATAAGCGGAAGAATAAGAGTGATGTATAGTATATTTCATTTTACTCGGTATAACGGAGGTGAGTAGGGGAGAAGGATGCGATTGGAGTGAATCTAAATGCTCGTATTCGTTTTTTTGGACAGAGAGTAAGGTCGGCTAAGCTCTGCTTTAGCAGGTAACGTCCTGAGTGGCTCGGGAGTTGAGCAGCAAGGCGACAATGAGACCGTATAGACCCAAAACTTCGGCGAAAATGAGAATAAGAATCATACCAACGAACAGTCGTGGCTGCTGGGCAGTACCTCGAACACCGGCGTCACCGACAATGCCAATGGCAAAGCCAGCGGCGAGACCGGCCAGACCGACCGAAAGACCGGCACCAAGCTGAATGAAACCAGTGTACAGGGCCTGCTGCTGCTTCAGGGAGTCGGAAACCAGCACAGACACGACCAAGCCGTAAATGGCAATAATACCGGCCATAACAACCGGGACAACGTCTAAACGCTTGTTAGCTCATACGCATTTTCCACCATTGCCAATGGCATTGCAAAAACTTACTCTTAACCAGCAAATCAGGTCGAAGAACGGTGGTGGCACAGATACCTACACCCGACTTAGCGGTACCATAGGAAGCACCGAAGCCTAAATAATGCACCCCAGTTAGTAACGAAACTCAATTTCTCGGGCCCAAACCCATTCTCACATACAAGTAAAGACGATGGCGGCAGTGCAGCCAAGAGCACCGAAGAATGGCTACGGGGAAACGGTTAGAAAAGATGACGTAATCGCACAAACATCAACATACAGCATAAACTGGGCTAAAGTCACAAGTTAGTCAGCACACAGAACACTCGAGCCATTGATATATACGTACCAAAGATCAGACATCGCGATCGAATATACTTGACGAACTGAAAATAAGGAGGTGTTGTGTTGGTATTGTCGACCTTTGCCTCTTGGGATGTTGTGGTTGGGACAAGGGAGGGTAACCAACCCGTTTCGATCCCGGCGCCGGCACTCCTCGATTCGGAATCCGTCGTCCCGGCACACCTCACATCTAGCTAAGGTGCTATCTATGACGACACCACGGCAGGGGGGAGGGGGAGAAGCAGAGGGTCGTGGAGATGGATCTCGATGGATTTGAATGTTTGGAAGAGGGGATTCCGGGCATCAACCACCGGGCCGCTTCTAGCCCTGCTCCACCCGAGGGCAACAGCCCGACACGCAGCTTCGCCACGGGGAGTTTGAGGGGATGGCCCCTCAATAGCAGACTAAACGCTGCAATTGACTATATGCTACAAAAGCGTCTCTAGCTTCTGCTTATATCAGAACTTAGTTCATGGACCAATCACTCCGATCCACTGCCCCTAGTAGGCAGTGCCAGCGTGGGTTCATTGGAGCGCCGATGGGAGGTGCGGCTGAAATGTCGCGCTCGCAGGACAAAAAATTTATCAAGACTTTTTCATGCGAATCTTTTCTTCTTTTCTGATTAAGTGCAAACTTCTTCATCTTCTCCTATTTATATACGAGGCGAGCTTTTTTTGATTTGCAAGGAACCTCATCCATTTTCGAATAATGTCTGACGAACGAGCTTTCCCACTGGCCGATACTCAGGTCACCCAGCAGATCCTTGATCTTATCCAGCAGGCTACCCACTTGCGACAGCTCAAGAAGGGTGCCAACGAAGCCACTAAGACCTTGAACCGAGGCATCGCTGAGTTCATCGTCATGGCTGCTGACGCCTCTCCATTGGAGATCGTGCTCCACCTCCCACTTTTGTGCGAGGACAAGAACGTTCCATACGTTTTCGTGCCATCTAAGGTGGCCCTCGGCCGAGCTTGTGGTGTCTCTCGACCAGTCATCGCTGCCTCCGTCACCTCTAACGAGGCCTCCCAGATCCGAGAGCAGATCTACGACCTCAAGAACACCATTGAGCGACTGCTCATTTAAATGTGTACTACTAATAGAGGCTCTAAGTTATTCTAATGTATTCTAATTTTTTTTTCTTAACTTGTGCTAATTTGTAAGAGCTGATAAGGCTAGTGCACTTTTATTATGTGTATGTGTGTGTGTGTACGTGATGCGGATATTAAAGCCGCACGAAGTGAGGCGCCTGCGGCTGGCGCTAAAACCTTGTCGTGTTTACTCAAATACACAAGCGCCTACATTTCAATTTATCCATCCAGATGGCCGTCTAATAACATGGACAACAATCCTCCTTCAAGACGTGCTTCTTTGGACTCCATTGACCTCCATCCCGTAGGCGAAAGGAGCCTAGAAGAGCTCAGGGCCATTCAAGACGCCTGGGATCAGATCGAGGAGGTAGACCTCGATGAGTTTCTAGATAATGGCCGCCCAGGGACGCCAATGCCCACAGAGGATAACCCAGTCTCTGGAGTTGGTAGCATCAGAACATACAAGCGTAGTGGTTACCCTGAATTGTACGACGATCCCACTCAAGATGCTCTGCAGGGTCCGCAGAGCATTGCTGGCGATGAAAAAGACAACAAGCACGGGAAGAGCAATCTGCATAATGGCTCACCAACCCAGTCAAATAATTCGCCTCCAGTTGAACATGCTAGTGAAGACTGCCCGAGTCAGAGCCAGCCTATAACAAGAGACAGTGGCGACTCCGTCGATTCGAATGATTCTGGCGGAACCCAGGCATCTACTGGCTCGCCCCCTATGCAAAGTAGAAGCAGCTTGCATAACCAGGCTAGCACGACCACTATCGCGAACCCCTGCAACTTCTCCGGTGCCAATTCCTCTCCCCCCACCCGCCTGAACAAGCCAAAGAACGCCAGTGCCGGGGCAAATGAACCTCTTCTTCTTCGCGGAGATCAAGAACCAGCATCTACAAGCGCGGCGCCAGCTACAGAGGGACGCTCCGACAAATTCGTGGCCATAACAGCTAGTGGTAATCAACAATGCGAGCCGAATAAACCTGCTGCAGGCATTGATACAATTCAAGCGGTATCCCATTCTTCCCTCCTCCAACAACCCGTTGATTCGAGCGTCTTGGAGGCTATGCAAGTTTCGGACCTCGATTTGGATGAAGGCGCAGAGCAGCAACTAGCTTCTCGTCATGAGGCTGCCTTACTTGGCGATTATGTATTTGATTTCACAAGCTATCAATCCCTCAATCCTGATCTGGGAGCCCTGGCAAGTCCATTTACTGAATTCCAGGCACCCCCTGATAACGGGGATGCCTCTATGGACCAATTCACTGCCGATCCTTGGCCCGAGGAGGACGACCAACAAGGTTTCCAACGACGCCCAAATGGCACGTTCACATTGGGGAATCTGATATTCCCTTTCGACGAGGAGCTAGAGGGCAATTCCTCTCCACTTTTCCAAACACCCACGCAATTCCCGCGCTATGACCTTACTGAGCCTGCCCCTAATCCACAGTCAGCACACTTGCCAACCGAAAGACAGGCTCAAAACCAAGGCCAGCCATTGACCTATCAAAACAGAACGAGCACTGTTCGCGACTTCGCCTTTAGGCGCCCCGTTGGTGTTGCACGTCCAATTCCTCCCCATTTCACGCCACTGACGGATGGACAGCTGTTCCATTCCCCTGCCACCGCCGCTTGGGCTGCTGAGTACCACAGGCGCAACGCAAGCCCGGGCCACATTGTACCAACGGCAGAGGATTTTGAAAGGGGAAGGGTCATTGCCTATCATCGATACAATCAGACAAATAACAATGCTCCACCGCCTCCACTACCACACTCTCCTCATCCAATTGCACCCCCTGCTGGTCTTCGTCCGCCTGTTCCCTCGCCGCAGCTTCCGCTAGCTCCTCCTCCTCCCCCGGAACCGCCCAGGGAATATCTCCATCAAGTTCGAGGGTCAACTAATCAAAGAAATTTAAATTTCGAGGGAGCAATGGGAAACCTGAGAGACAATCTTGCCATGGCTGATTTCCACCGGCCTCAGCAGTACGTGCAAAACCAACACCATATCATCAACACCACTGGCAACCGTCGTCCGCGTGCTAATAACACTGTACGTGAGGCTCCTAACCTTGTCCCGAACCCAATGATCTGGAACACTGATGATGCTTTTTTCGGAGACATTCAAACCTTCGGTGGGCAGGGGCCAATTGGTACCGGCGGAGAAGCACAACGCGAGGTGGCAGTAGAGCCTGAACTTCCACCGCTTCCGCCGTGGGAGATGAATGGATTCACGCCAACACGGAATCGTGCAGAATATGAGGCATATCAGCACAATGGAAGGGCACAACCTGCTCGACCATTCCGAGGGATAAATGGGTTGCAGGCAAGGAATCACCTCAGGCTGGATATAAATCGAGTGGGTAGAGGAGCGCAGAGAGAGGTAGTGATACAACCCCCTCGGCCCACAGAAGGCCTCGAACTTCTTTCGCCAGCTACAATGGTGCACGCACTAAACGGCATGATCCACGACGGTAACTCCTCTGACACTGGCTCTGGGGATTGAATCCGAAGAACTGCGGGTAACAGTAAATTAACTAGGTATTCTAAAATTCGATTCATAAAAGCTCATAACAAATTATACATAAATTGCTCATTTCTCATGACTAGGTGTCGAAGCGCCACTGTGATTGTTGTAAGTTAGACTCGATTCCCTACTGTCCTTGACGTCCTGCTCCACAACCTCATCAATATGGTTCTGAAGGTTTTCCGGCGACCGCTCTAGAGGTTCCTGGACATCGTATTCTTGTGGAATTGCGACAGGCAGATTTCTTAGATCTGGTGAGTGATCTTGCTGTTGCTGCTGCTTCTGTTGCTGGGCCAGATTCTCTATGTACGGTTGCTGGAGAGGCTGCTGCGTCAGATAATCCGGTGGCAATGGCTGGTTCTGCATCGCAATCTCTTTATGTCGCGTACCAGGCGAGGCTTCTTCTGAATCGTAATCTCCAGGCTGCAAATGCCCGACTGCCGGCTGGTTGCTCAAGCTATCAATTAGCGTACCACCTGGCGTTCTAGGGTAATCTCCTAGGCTGAAGCCAGTAGTGTTTTGAGAGGAGATAGATGCTGACGAAGCACTAAACGGCATCTGCCGAAGCGAGCCATGCGGAGATTGCGACAACGCTGGAGAGTTTTGCATCGCCTGATTGATACTCTGTGCCCCAGTGCTGCTGACTACAACCGCAGCGCCAGTAGCATTGTGGAAGCTGAACTGGCTACTTGCAGACTGTACACTGGCCATAGCCTCAACTGCAGCAGAGTTTGCTGTACTGGTATTCGTGCTCGCAGTACTATGTTGTTGATGCATTGAGGAAATGTGGTGTGCTGCTGCCATGTCGGGAAGCCATTCACCAGAAGCCTCGTCAAAGTTCTCACCTGCGAGACCCACAACCTGATCCCGGATCGACTTGATCCAGGGATCATGCTTGAGCAGTTCTGTTGCAGTCATTCGCTTCTTTGGATCTCGCTCAAAGCACTTCATCAGGAACGCCTGGCCCGCTTCGCTAAGCTGGTCCTTAGAAGGAAGCTGCGGGAGATGACCAGCAGCGATATGGTACATAATAGCCCACTCATTGTCCAGATTGGCCCATGGTCGCCTACCTGTTGCCATTTCCAGAACGCAGCATCCCGTGGACCAAATATCAATGCTTCCATGACGACCAGGATCTGAGCCCGTAATTACTTCCGGACTCATGTACATAGGAGTGCCTGTCATACTGTTCAGCTTGGTCTTGCCATTGTTGACAGCGCCTCCACGTGTTTTTCCAGTCTTGGCAATCACCTTCGCAGCGCCAAAGTCAACGAATTTTATAACACCCATGTGGTCGAGCAGGATATTTTCTGGCTTAATATCACGGTGAACAATTCCAGATTGGTGAAGGTAGGCCAGACCCTCAAGCATCTGCAACGTGTAGATCTGGATGACAGTCTCGTCTTCAATTCTGCCATAGTCCAAAAGACCACCCAGAGAACCACCCTGGCAATACTCCATAAAAATGAACACCTTGTCTCTATGCACTTCAACTCCGTAGTACTGTACAATGTTTGGGTGGTTCAATATCTCCAAAACAGTCATCTCATCCTTAATACTCTTCAAAATATGGCGGATCGACTGCGTATCCTGTAGCCTGATCTCCTTGACAGCCATAACACCACCAGTATCCAAATTGACAGCGGCGTAGACAGTACCGAATGAGCCGCCGCCAATAAACCGACCCTGCTGCCATCGAATAGACACATTTGAGAATGAAGACGCGAGGAAGGTCAAGAACTCGCTATCTGTGTTCGTATCATCGAGAATCTTTCCGACGACCATGTTCTTCATTCGAGCTTCCTCAGTTTGGTTCAGCTTCTTCAGTGACTCTGAACGGAAAATTGTCATCAGCTCATCATCGTCCTTGTACTGAATGTTCAAAAGCTTGTTGCGTCGAGCAACTTCCAATGACTGCTGCCTCTCCGCAGCCTTCGATCTAGCTCCCATGATGTCAAAGTGCGATATCAGAAGCGTCATGCATCCGGCAACCTTAACCCGCAGCTTGGCAAACTGATCTTTCGAGAATACCATAATGTTGACTCCACGGGTCATGACCATGGCAAATTCTAGCGCCACGACTGTCCATCTAAATGTCTTGTAATCGGTGGGCACGCAGTCGTCAACAATAAAGGTCACCCACTCTACACAGAGGTTAATCATCTTGTAGCACAGGGTGCCCCGTCGGCCAGGATCCATAACCTGCAAACCACGCTGGCCAAATTCTCGCGCGAAAATGAACATGTTTTGGACAGACTCCTGACAGCCAATGGGCTTGCATCGAGATCGGAAGTCAATTGCTGCATTGATAACCGAAACGGCGATTTTGTAAAACTGCTTTCGCACTCGCGCCAGCTCATGATTCACTTTAACGAGATGAGATTTAGTGTCCACAAGAATTTCGAACATTTCAGCAATTCCAATAGCTTCCGATAACTCCACCCGAGCTCGATACAGCTCTGAAGACCTTCCTTCAGATACGAGCCTCATTCGGCCAGGAGCCAACTCCAGGTCACCGTAAGGCATGTCAATGTTGACGATATCGCCCTCCCAAACTAGTGGTTCCTGTATACATAGTATAAGCACGTAGGAAATCCTTTCATCGTCGGTCAGTGGTTCGCATCGGCTATAGCCATTAAGAATTGACTTGATTCTCTCTGGTTCGCTGGCAAGTGACTGATCGGCGATAATATAAATACCGTACTTCTCGAACCCACCAGTGTACACCAAAAAGTGGCCCGAGTTTTTCAGCGCTAGAGCAAATGATTTGAGCCTAGTTACTTGAATGGCATACTCCGAGGCATTTTCATACGTAGACGAAAGCATTCTAAAGGTATTAGTTAGTAACAGTGCTCCAGCACTCTAATAAGGTAACTTACCTGTAAAACCGCAGCAATTTACGCTGGAAACTCCTCACGCTCTCAACTGTAATAGTAAACCACCGCTCTATGTCATGGGCGGTCCAATGGGCAGGTCCTTTCATTTGACTCTCCCAGTATGCGTGGAGCTTTTGAAGCATTTTGCACTGTAGAGAACTGAACTGCTCAGCCAACACGATGTCACCCCCGTCAACCATGCTGGCAATACCTTTGAGGAAAGAATACTGCTGCTCCAGTTGCTCAGTTTCTTTGAATGTCTGGAACTTGTTGTCTTTCAAAGGCTTGGAGTTGTAGTGGATAAACTTGCTGTGAAGCAGGCCAAGATAGAAACCGAGACAATCCAGTACAATCTTGTTGAAGTTCTCATCCGCGTGGTTTGGGAACACCCAGCCCTTATCAAAGATAGGGGAGGTGTACTCCAAATTACTCCTTAGAATATTTGTGCCAATTTGAATATAGAGTCTCAGATCGGAGATCATTTGATCCACAATCATCATGGTCGGATTCACAAGCCGTCGAGCATAGACGAGTCGTAGTCGAATAATCTCTTGGATAAGCTTAACGGGGAACGACATAACATGCGACAGCCTCTCGTGGAATAGTGGGAGGCCCAGTTCAACATATATCTCCGAGTATTCGACTGTAGCCTCTCGTGCTTTGACAATCAGCGGGCCAACAGTCTGATTCAACCGTAATTCAAAAATATTGGTGATATCGTCTTGCTTCAGCACATTTTCCACAAGTGTCGAGCGTTCCTCCATAGGGTCATCGCCTTTATTGTCTGGAGGCCGCGTAGGATCCAAGTCCTGGTTCCCAGTCCACACTCGCAACAGATCCAGTTCTCGAGTGATAGAGTTAGTTATAGTGGACCAAGAAACCAAAGCGTCTAATCGCCGTTGAAAGGCTGCATCTCCGTATGCTTTACATTCTTCTCGCATTGCCTGCATCGATTTCCACAGGTTTTCAATCTTCTCAACTCGCCCGAGAATGTACTGAACTTGTTCACTGGTCGACTCTAACGTCGACTCATTCTGATACTGGATCTTAAAGTTCCAAAACTCGTCAATTACTTCCCCAACTTTGGTACGATTGTAATCAACCACTCTTTTCTGCTCAGCGACCGTTCTACCGCAAACTTTGGCTCTGATTCCGAGCCACAAGTCGTCATCGAGCATCATACTGCCGTTCTTCGGCCCCCTAATGCGTCTTTTCTCAGATCTCACGACCTCACCATTGAGCACTGACGAAAGCATCGCCTGCCATTCTAACCTTTCCTGCAGCCCTTCGCCGGCATTGTCGAGATCTTCATGGGATAATCCTGTCTCTAAAAATGGATAAAACAAGCCCATGTCGGTATACTCGTCGTCATAGCTCGCACCAACTGCACCGTTTTCTACCCGAGGTTCGCCCAGAAAGGGTTTTCCAAGCCGGTCCTCGTCATCTTCGGCACTACTGTTGCTGCTAGACTCGTCGTCTTGCGAAACTTCTGCAATTGGTTTGAGCTCCCGGACATAGTCATCCTGGAGGTCATTTTTTATCTTTTCGAGGTAAGCCTTCTCCTGCGCCAGGTATTGCGCTTGAGTATCTTTATACTTCATCATCTCGTTAATATTACTGGGCTGATGGGCCTTAGTCTTGATTGTAGGCTTCACCACGGGTCCCGGCGGGCCATCGGCACCAGGACTCCTCAATTTGGTCGTTGTGACACCTCGCATCTTGCTCGGGGACTCCGTTGTATTGGCGTGGTGCATTTTTGTAAAATAGCCATCTTCAGTGCCATTCGTTACAGGCGCCTGGCTCGCTGGATTACCCGTGGACTCGTCAACTACGATCACGTTATCGTCAAAAGATATCGACGGTTTCTTGCGCCCCGAAGCCATAGCTCTTCTCAGACGATTCCCTAGGGCCGCTTAGAACCAGGATATCTCGAATCTAGGGCTGGCTAGCGGTCAAAGCTACCAGAATATTATCTCTTTAGAAGAGATGGCTGTGGATAGGACGTCAGTCGGTCACAAGAAAGTACAGTTCGCTACTGGCTAGTGGTTACCACAGCAACCCGACTCTTTCGCCGTTAAAGGTCTAATTTACAAATACAAGCTTTTGTCACTCGCTCTGGTACGTCAACTGCTGCGATTAATCGGTCTAAACTGCGCACATATGCTCGTGTAGGCACCTCTACTCTCCGCACATGAGTAGCGCAATTAGCTGTGGTTGGGACTTATGGCGGCGCGCCGGGTTAACTTGCGATTACCTAGAAACTAATTGATTACGACTTGTACTTGTACGTACCGGCCGGGCGTGTACGTAGAAGTGCCGTCGGCAGACACTCAGTGAATAAGAGGTGCAGCGTTAAAGCTGAGATCGAGCGCTACATATGAGCATGCGAATACTGGTTCGGATGGTCAATATGAAGCTTCGATGGGTTTCCACAATTAGTACGCCGCGCGAGCCGCATCTGGCACGGCTGTAGCTCTGCATTATGTACACGACAAAAAGTCCCAACGCGACTCGGGCGCGGTCCACCACACCAAAAGAAAGAAGTTCGGTACAGGAAACAGGGGGATAGGGGCTATACTTGAAGTGGCCAAAGCAACATACTGTTGGCTGGAGGAATCTATTTTATCCTTTTTCAGACGAGTCGGAGTTCAAAAATAGAGCCGTACCTGAGTATTTTCAGCAGAGTATGCCGGGGGTAGTGAACGGTCCCGATCCCGGGAGTATGAGCGGGGCAGACCTCGATGAGTGCATTGAGCGCTTGTATAAACGGGAGCTCTTGCCAGAAGTGACGATCGAGGCACTGTGTTCCAAGATTAAAGAGTTGCTTATCAAGGAATCCAATGTCGTCCATATTAGCGCGCCAGTGACAGTAGTCGGCGATATCCATGGCCAGTTTTATGATTTGATTGAGATCTTTCGCATTGGTGGATATTGTCCAGACACGAACTACTTGTTCCTTGGTGATTACGTCGACAGAGGGCTTTTCTCGGTCGAGACAATGACGCTACTGGTGTGTCTTAAGCTGAGGTATCCGACGCGAATATACATGGTGCGAGGGAATCACGAATCCCGAGGAATCACTCAGAGCTACGGATTCTACTCGGAGTGCGTGCAGAAGTATGGGTCCGCAAATGTGTGGACGTACTTCACCGACATGTTTGACTTTCTTACGCTAAGCGTGGTTATCGACAATTCAATATTTTGTGTGCATGGTGGTCTGTCGCCGACAATCCACTCAATTGATCAGATCAAGATCGTCGATCGGTTCAAGGAGATTCCACATGAAGGTCCTATGGCTGATCTCGTTTGGTCTGATCCGGAGCAGTCTGAGCCTGACTTCTCTCTGTCGCCGCGAGGTGCTGGTTACACTTTTGGCATCGATATCGTGAAGAAGTTTTTGGCGCGCAACTCCATGAACCATATACTGCGCGCTCACCAGCTATGCCAGGAAGGGTACGAGGTGCTCTTTGACGACCGGCTATCAACTGTGTGGTCAGCGCCCAACTATTGTTATCGATGTGGAAACCTTGCCTCGGTGCTAGAAGTAAGTTCGAACGGGGAGAGGTTCTTTAACGTCTTCAACGCTGCGCCTGAGAACAACTACATCTTCAATTCCTCGGACAAGCAGTTACGTGACGTGTTTGCAGACTTTGATGAAACGAGAAGCCGCTCTTCGGATGTCTTGTTCCCTCCTACCCCTTCACCACCGGTTCAATACTTTTTGTGATGAAGATAAAAAAGATGTTATGATGTTATGCCGACACTGGCACGAGGGCTATTTATTACTAATTCTTTTTTGCATAATGCCTTTCCCGTCGGTAATATATAAGGTAATCTATAATGTACTATAATTGTATTTTAGTCGATAATGTTTGTAAGAAACTTGACCAGAACTAATAAACATAGATTGTAAGAACGTGATGCAATTCATTCTTCTAAATCATTCTATATCAGTATATATCCGTATTACCGTGAGTGTTAAAATCAAAATGCGTAGCTGGGCGCATTATTATTACACACCGCCAATATAATTTTACTACCAGGAACTAGATAGTTTTCATGCAATTTCTCTCCACCATACGAAGCTCTGGTTAAGAAAACGCTTGAAGAGCACTCTCAAGCTTCGTCTTCATTTCCTCCCATTCCTCCCCGGAATCAGACAAAATCGTAATGGCTCCACCGGCACCAATTCGCCACAGTGTGTTGTCCTCATTCTTGTAAGAGAAAGCAGATCTGATAATAACACTCCAGTCGCCTTCGTCAGTCACTGACCAAAATCCGCTGACGCCAGAGTAAATTCCTCGTCTCGTATGGTCCTCGAGGTCGCGCAGTATTTCAACTGACCGCTTCTTCGGAGCACCTGTCATCGATCCTGGTGGAAGAGAATGCGCCAAGAGGTCAATGCCAATATATCGAGGCGGGAGGTCACCCTGGATAACAGAGACCAGCTGGTACACAGTATGGTACTCCTCGACAGTCATAAGCTTTTCTACGCGAACATTCTCTACCATCTGGTTGAGATCATGCCGGATAAGATCAACAATCATTAAGTTCTCTCCCCGCTCCTTTGGCGTATTGAGAATAGCATGCGCCTTTTCATAAGTCATTCCGGGCACCTTCTTAACTGTCCCCTTAATTGGTCGGTACTCACACAGACCTCCGGCAGTCCACGACATGAAACGCTCCGGCGAAGATCCAACAAGTGCTGAGTCCAACAAATCCAGATAGCACGAGTATGGCGACGGGTTTCGGTTAAGCAGAATCTTGTACAGCTGCCACGGGTCTAAGTATCCTGGCAAATGGATCTTCGTCTGAGCAGTAAGGCACAGTTCATACGAGTCTCCACTTCGCAGGAACTCCTTTGCCTGCTCGATCTTATCAATGTAAGTCTCTCTATCAGGGAATGTGAATTTGGCCGGTTCAGAAAAGCATGAGGCACTAGACGAAGGCACATCTTCTAACTTGATTGGAGAAGCGACAAACTTGGTTATATCCTTGGCAAGGTCCTTAACGAATGCAACGTCGTCTTCAACAATTGAAACAACATAAAGCTGGTTCGTTTTCTGGTCAATGAGAATGCTTCGCTCAATGTCGACGAGACTGACGTCGGCATACTTTCGCTCAATTTGCTCGACCTTATCAGGAATGTCGCCCATTTCGTAACTCAAATAACCCATAAGGCCACCGACAAATCTGCTCTCGGGAGGAGTAGTGGCGTTCTTGAATTTCTCCAACTTTGGCAGCATATACTGTGCCAAAAACTCGTAGACTCCCTTCTCGCAAAGCGTCTCTGCGACTTCGGTGGATTCATCGCCTCCATAAGGCCTAATGAAGACCTTGTCCGGCTGGTAGGACAGGTAATGAGTAAGCATTTTAGTCTTATCCTTTTCAAGAAGGCCAATAATCGACCATCTACCGGGTTCTGCGCCGGAATTGAGCAGCGTGAAGTCGAATCCTTGCTGCTTAACAAGGTCGCACAAGGCCACTGCCAGCTGAGAGCCCTTAAGGTTCACATGATCTACTGGGACGCTCTCAAAAATCACAGCTCCTTCAGAACCGTTGGAAGCAAGCTGTCGCTGGGCAAATGGAAGCGGCTTGATACCGTAAGAACGGATAATTGCGTTCAATGCATCCGAATCTGTGGCTTTCACTCTTCCGTTAGCTTCAGACCACTCCTGGGCCATCTTCCAGAAATTGCCCAGAACAGTATCGCCATGGAAGGAGCAGACACTCTCTGGGTGGTACTGAACGCCGTAGAACGGTTTGGATACATGCTGTCCTGCCATGAGAATTCGCCCAGATTCGTCCTCGACATACGCAAGCGGGATGATTTCGTGGTCGTCCGCGCCGAGAATACCATGCAGGGAGTGGTAACGGGTGCTAAGGAATGGCTCGGTGATGCCAGCGAAAATGGACTGGCCGTTGTGCTCGATTTTCCCTGGCTGACCATGCTTGACCACTTCTAGGCGCTTCACTTCACCGCCAAACCCGAGCACCATGCTCTGGAAACCGAGGCACACGCCAAATATTGGCAAAACCTTGTCCTGAGGAAGCGTCCACAGAGCTGGCAGGACCCCTGCGTCCGCGGGGTTACCAGGAGATCCTGGACCCGGACCAACAACCACAGCGTCAAAGTGTGGTAGAATCTCGTTAACAAATACCTCTGAGGATACCGTGTCATTGTGGATGGTCACTACGGTTGCGTGGGTGACTCGTTCTATCAGCTCTGACAAGTTGAAGGTGAACGAGTCATAGGAGTCAATTAGCAAGATCGAAGGCATCGCAAACAGAAACGCCCACTACACACTGAAAACCGGCTGAGGAGAGAATGGAAGGGAAAATCTATAGCGTGCCGTTCAGACGGCTATATTTTTTTAAGATGCGGCGAAACGGTGAGCAACAGTGCAATGCGTTTTCTAACCTTACCAATCGAAGAGCTTAAAATTTCAGGGCACGGATGAAACAGGCACCAGCATGTCCTGTCACCTGAGTCACCATTCTGCGCGGCTTCCGCGTAATCGGGGGACCGCAGTCGGATCGCTGCCGGCGCCGATGTTTAAACAGAACCAGATGGGGCAGGAGTCGTATTTCGCTCTTTACAGAAGAGGTTCGTTCGGCCGCTCTGTAACTTAGTTGCCCGGGACCGTTGGACACTAATGTGTTGTGTGTGTATGGCATGGATCGGAATTGACACAGATCTCAACGGTTTTTTCTATAGCCAGTGTGGGGCTTGAGAAGAGATTAATTGGTTTGTCTGAACTACAGCGATGAGCATCGACTCTGCATACCCGGAAAAAGGGGCCAGCTTTGAAACCGATCTTGCGTGAATGTGTTGGGGACGGTCGTTGTGTTCGATGGACGGGCCCACGG
Organism: Blastobotrys vanleenenianus; assembly: GCF_965637985.1. Taxonomy (NCBI): domain Eukaryota; kingdom Fungi; phylum Ascomycota; class Dipodascomycetes; order Dipodascales; family Trichomonascaceae; genus Blastobotrys; species Blastobotrys vanleenenianus. The sequence goes on along the minus strand of NW_027481883.1, from coordinate 233,235 downwards.
ACTAAATTTTATGGCTCCTCACCTCGGAGATTTGGTTCCGGACTTGTGTAATATAAATAATGCAGCCCTTGTGAGAAAGCTGGTATGAAACAATCAAAAAGGAATAAAAAAAAAGACGTCATGTTTCAGGAAAGGGCGAGAGAGTATGGCTCTTCATGACTTGCTTATTAGCCAAAAGATTATTTTCTCAGGTCATAGCCACCAATGTAACAAGTATTTTAATCAGGTAACGTTAGAGGCACGTCTTTCTGTATTACTGTACGGTATTACCATGGTATTTCATTCAATGGTTTAAATTACGGTATTATGAATCGTAATTATGAATGCGCAGTAGATTGGCCTCATTTTTAGTATTCAATTAGTACAGAAGTAAGGGTCCCGCAAAAGCCACAGTGTACCGTATATCATTGTTTGACTCTGCAACAAATTGAGCTGTTAATTATCAACAACAACATTTGAGAATCTACGAGGTAGTTTGTACCGGGTACGTAATTTCAAAATAACTACATGTAATGATACCAATAATACGACGACTTGCTGGTGTCATGTAGACTCGCTTACAAGACCGGTGAGTACAGCTCTTTTAGAAATGGGCTCGACCTATTTCAACTCAGACGAATAGCCACGGAATTAAATTCTATACACTACCAGTGCCGATAATGTCATCGGTTTGTCTTGCTTTGATAGCATTGCTCATGGACAAGTCGGAGGGAGATTAGCAGACCCAATATCAAACCCATTGGTCTATATAATCTTTTAGGGACATCAAGGTCTAAGCCCTAAGTAGAGATACGGATCAGTCATCCATTTAATTATTCACCCTCAGGTTCATAAGCAAGCTATGAAGAGCCATGCTCTCTCTCTCCCTTCCTGAAGCATGTCCTTTTTTTATTGATTCCTTTTTGGTTGCTTTATACCATATTACTTACAAGGGCTGTATTATTTATTTTGCGCTAGTCAGGAACCAAATCTCCGAGGTGAGGAGCCATAAAATTTAGTCCGTGGGCGGTAGCTCTGGAAGGAAATTTGGCAGTTACAATTATAGTGGCATTCATAGCATAAAATATGGTTATAATACCAATGCTTGTGTACCGGTAATTCAGTGTATCGCTAGTCTCAGATTAATTCATTGTAGAGCGTTATCAGTGCTTCGTATGTGGGGTATAACTCCTGTAAATATGTATACCGTAGTCGCCCACATACTATCCGTTCTCAAAACGGCGCAAAGAAGAAAAGTAGCAGGTTATGAAAAGGCAACAAACGCGATGGTGTCCTAGCGATACCTAGGTAATACCGGCAATAGAAAGTATTGTTGGGGCCTGCCAGTAAATACCAGGCAATCGGTACAGCACAGTGTACATTTACTCGATAATACCGGAATATCCAGGTAATACCGTAGCCCTCTATCAAGCTTGGCCCCAGATCCAAGAAGGATAAACACATGGGGCTCCAAATACGAATAGCACATTAAATACTAAAGACATGGCTGATTTCCTGTGCGGCAGATTACTGAGAGCTCAAGGAAACACCTCTACTGGAAGACTGTTACACTAATTGAATTTGACCATACGCTTGTGTTCATCTTAACGTTACTGAAAGATATTTGACAATCATTTGCCAAAAAAATACTACGTGCCTATACCGGTAACAGTTAGTGGAGTTGTTCGAGCGCTAGAGTATTTCGATCGATAGAAATATGGTACAGTACCGGTAGTACCGATCCATCTGTTTTTAGGTAGTGCGCGCGCTAGTGCATTATCCGCGCGACATGAACTTTTTATCAACTACCACGATCGCTGCTTACCACGGCCGGTATCTTCACCATCAATTAGGGCAGTAGTGGTACCCCAAAAAATAATTATCGTACTATGGCTCATTTATTGCCACTTACATCAAGAGTTAAGGCAGCTCTCAGACAGCCGAAAGAGGAGTCATTTTTCTCGATTGATATTAATGGCAAGGTCCATTCCGATGCGAGCCAGCTCAAGTACTTTTATATCCCAGAATACTTCCTGAATCAGAACATTGAGCTGAGTACCGGCTATAAAGACTTTGTCCGCAAAGATGAATCACAGCCGCTTCATCTGAACAACTTTCTCGAGGCTTTGATAACTTATGAGAAGAAGAAGCAAGAAAAAATCAAAGGTGACATCATTACATACAGGGGCATAATGACGAACTTACTCTGTCTTCCATATTCTAACAATGATGATATCGATTATAATATTCTAGCATTTGATGGTCAGATTTTTATCGAAGAAGACCACCACCTTAAGAAGCAGAAAGAACGTTACATGGATGAGATGCAACAGATCATGTGCTACTGGGGCTATAAGTTTGAAGGGCTTGCCACCCTCGATAAGCCGTGGCCAGATACTACGCGAGCAGAGATTGATTCCCGAGTTAGTGCACCTGTGAATAACATTGAGCAGTATTGCTCAATTGTACGGACTGGTGTAGGACATGTGAAAACTGTGCTTGGAGGGGAAGTAGACTGTGTGTTTGACTATAAACCGGAAGAAACGTCGGGTGAAGATCCATTAGCACATTACGTGGAGCTGAAATGCACTCAGGTCGTCAGGGATGATAAAGATGCAAGAAAGTTTGAACGGAAGATTTTCAAAACGTGGGCACAGTCGTTCCTGCTAGGCGTTCGTAAAGTCATATATGGGTTCAGGGATGAGAACGGAGTATTGAAGTCCTTCGAACATTATGACACCTCAGAGCTGCCAGTGTTGGTTAAGAACAGTCAGTTTACAACCCGGCAGAAATGGAATGGTAACGATGCAATTGCATTCTATGCAGCTGTTCTAGAGTGGATAAAGACAACTATAGGAACCGATGAATCGAATGCGTGGAGGTTGGAGTACAAGGCCAATTCTCAGAGTATTCAGCTACGGCCGTTAGAAGGAGAGGCTGCCGAGGTTGTGAAGAAAACTCTTATCTTACCTGAATTTAAACAGTGGCGAAATGAGTTGAAGAAGTCATAATATCATAAATATGAATGGTATATGTTTATTGACGGTGTGGGTAAGCATAAAAAAATATATTAAAGTTCAAAGCTAACTGATTAGAAACTATTAGAATGAAAGAGATGTACTAAGTATTTAGTTGGAGGCCTTCTTCTTCTTGTAATAGCCTTTATTGCGCTATCAGAATTAGCGCCGTTACCATTGTGACCATTGTGACCGTTCTGACCATTCCTGCCATCGCTACCGTACTTGTCATCAGCAGGGGACGAGCTCTTGCCGTCTTGACCAGTAGTGTTCTGACCGCTCTGGCTATTAACCATCTGACTATCCTGACCAGTCTTGCCGTCTTGGCCGTTGGCAGTCTGGTCATTCTGTTGGTCAGATTGTTCTCCGCTAGTGTCGCCACTTCCCTGAATGTTGATACCTGGATCAGCAATGCCGTTACCTATCGCCCAGAAAACCATCATTATCGGTTGGAAGGGCGTAACCATTGGCTTCTACCGTACCGCCAATGCCAATCTGATCTTCACCTTCGCCGAACTGTCGCTTGGCAATACCAGAACCCTGATTATTTGGACTAATACCGGCGAAATCGTTACCTCCGACGAGAAGGCTACCATTTTCAGTTTGAACGGCATAGCCATTGGCATCTGTGAGGCCCCCGAGGCCAAGCTGGCCCTCACCCTGACCGAACTGTCACTTGAACTTTAGGACCTGTAGATGCATAACCTTCAGCTCCTCGTCAAGCTTAGCAGTGTCAACGTCATATTTATCGCATACGACGATAAGCTGGTCAATTGGAACACAGAGCTTCTTGATCTCGCTCTGAAGTTTCTTGCCTTCACCCCCTTCCATAGCGGACACCTGTGGAGAACCTTGGTAAGGGAATCAACAAACGGAGACAACGAATTGCACCCGGGCTTGTCCCCAAAGTCCTTACAGTGGACGTCAAACAGAGTCTGTTCCGTAGAACCGGACACACCGCTAACAGACTGGTCAATACTGTAGATGGCATTATACATACATGGACACTGAGGAAAAAGAAAGCTGTACCGTCTGCTTGTTGGTAGCAATAACACTAGCAATAACGGTCTATACATTATATAGATCATAGTTTTTTATGTACCATATTATACCTGATATTAGCGCATCGGTTACTTTGAAACTACCGGGTACAGATAGCAACGCAGAATCGAACAGGTACCAGGAACGATGTTTTAAACAGTAATACATGTAGTTATAAGAATACATACATTATTTACTACCGTATACCAGTCTTCTTCGATTTCTAGTCATATTTTGCACAATACCATTAGAGAAGGCAGTGTCTCAGCTGCACTACGAAACCGGATGATCAGCGTTGAATTTGTTACACCTTAAATGTCAAACAATCTACAGTAGAAGAATCAATTGTGTGGGACAAAGAGTTGGGGGCGAACGGGTGAAAAGAAGGGCCGGTAAGGGAAAGGCATATGCCAAAACAGTGGGTCCAATTGAATAAATATTATAGTTACTGCAAAGTTAGCATAGAACAGGAAAGAGATGAGGAAGCCTATCTTCTTCGCGACTTGAGTCCACTCCCGGGGGTGTAGAACCGAGCGGTACCCGGTGTTTTCCACTGCGACCTCCTAGTACCGCTGGCAGGCGTTCGCGGAGAATAGGCGTTGCTACTCGGTGTGCTGCTTGGCGAAGGGTGTGATTTTGCCTCGCTATTTGGTTTCAAGTTTGCTCTAGTGTAGGTCATGACCATGTTGGACATTGTACCCGTGGATAGGACAAAGATCAAAATGACAATAAGAGATTTCCAGCTAATTGGTTTCAAAAAGCTGTGGATAATCTCTCCAAACGTTTCAGCACCGACTCGGGCGCGGCCTACGACCTGGGGGTCTCTGTTCATGCACCTCTCCCACGAGTTGCACAGCTTTTCAAGTGCCGGAACACGTTTGTCAGGCATGCAATTGTTCTGGATATAGTTTTTGGAGCACTCTGACATCTCTGCGAGGATCTCGAGCGAGTATTCCTCGACTTTCATGTCGACATCATGTCGCACAGTCGACACAAATAGATAGATCATGTATATGATCGAAGCCATGAACATGAAATTGAAAATGATCTGCATGTAGCCACTCAGGACGTATGGTGTGACTGGGTCCCAGAAGGGGTTTCGGGTCAAAGGTGCTCTCTGGGTATAGGAGGAAGAGGACGAGTTGCTGTTACCGTTGGCGTAGTCTCCAGACGTGCGGTACTGGCCGTCCATGTCTTCCCACCCTTCATTTGACGCGGGCCTATTTCTGGCACTGTCGTAGTTACCAGATGAGGCGGCGCTCAAGACATGCTTGATGAGCTGGGTCTTTGAAGGCGATTTGTAGGAGACCTTTGGACCGTCTGAGATATCAATTTTGGACGTTGAAGAGGATGACGGCAGCGCCAGCTGATTCTTGCGCAGCAGGCTGGATCCAAGGGGGTATTTGTGAACGGTTGGCTTCTCTGGTGAGATTCGCACCGATTTCTTCTTCGAACTGTACATTGGCGGGGTTCTCATCATACGAGAGAGCATCGCTGGGTTGATATCAAACTCTGGTGTCTCTGACCTCTGCTTATCGGGCTGGAATACCGTCACGATGCTTTCAGCCGCTCTGCGAGCTGGCCCGAATAGCGACTTCTTAACGGGACTCGGGGAGTCTGTTGTGTCTCGCTGGTAGTTGTTGGTACGTCCGTATCCGTTGAGAGGGCTGCTATTCTCTTTCTCCATCTCGAGCGCCCCATATGGGCTCGAGTTGAGGAAGCGAGATTTGGGGTTGAGGCTCGAGCTTATTACGGGTTTATGGCTTGACCCGCCTAGGATCCTGCGGTTATAAGGTGTCCCTTCAAACTCTGATATGTCGTCAGAATCGTTAGGCGAGTGTACCGAGAAGCTGTCAAGAGGAGTCTCCAGATCCGAATAGAGCTCTTCGGCGTATCTATTTTCGAATTGCGATGCCGGTTTATCAGAGCCATTCGGCGATAGCTCTGGAGAGGACTGCATACTTAGCTTGGCCATCAGAAGCTTCGGTGGAGGGGATAAGTTGATGTAACGTAGTAGACGTCAAAAAAAAAAACAATAAAAGGGTATCCTCTAATATACATATATCTATATATACATATAAGAATGTCTACTCGTCTAATAAATATTAGCCACCTGGAGATGCGACTTGAAATTTGATATTTTGATTTCGTTTCTATCAATTGTTTATTTTTCCCTCCTCGTCTGAAACAGGAACGCCGCACGTCCAAATCGAGCGAATTCCGGGACCGGCGAATTTTGCAAACATTACCCGGCTCTCACGAACAGTTCCCATTTGGTCCCACAACCTCCGAGTGAAAATTTCATAATCCTGTAAGGCCGAAGAAGACACTATGAAGCCATCCCCAATCACACAACTGCTGAGACCATGGCAGAGGTACCGAAACGGCCTTCCGTTTTACGGGTTTGGCCGGAAAGGTAACAAGCGATGGCCGCTGACTACCAAGCAGGGTAACAAGAACTTCTACAAAGGTACCGGTTCCTCAGGTGTCGGTCGGTGGACGACTCGAGGACGGTACATCATCAGCTGGGAAAAGGTTCGAACGTACGTCGTACCAAGCGGCGTGAGCGAGTCTCCGCTCAAGCCCCTAGTGTGCGCCAAAACCACGCCGACGAAGAATACCTTTGGCGGGTTCCCGCTGGGCGCTCTCGACGGCAAGCTCTATCTGCAGAAGGTGCGGGAGTACATTCGATACGGTGCCTCTGAGGCCCCGGCCGCGAAGAAGCGGGGCCACGTTGAACGGGGCTAAACATCTATTTATTATGCGCTATGAAATGTGTAAATATGATCTTGTAATATAGTTTTGTGCATTGGAGTCATTCCCCATATCCATTAATAGCGACATTTTCGCATTGATTTATTATTACAGTAGTCGTTGATTACAATAACATATTATATCAGTTAGGCATAGTACAATTCAAGGTTAGACCCATTGTGGATCTCATAGTCAGCAAGAGTGATGTGATCCTTGTAAACAGTGTTGCCTTTCTTGAGTACTGAATACACGGCTTTGTTAGCACCCAATTGACCGCAGAAGTTTGTTAATTTATATGTTATCACTTACCAATTTTTTCTGGAGCAGTACCGATCTGGGCTGCCAGCAGCTTCTTAAAGTCGCCAATAGTGTCGTCCGGCATACACTTTACTCGGACTTTCTTGCCCACACTACTCGGTTAACACGGCTAGCACTAAGCAGTATGTATACTTACCGATCATTGCACAGAACTTCAATCATCGTTTCGCCAATTAATGCAGGACGACCTTAACTAAGTTGGTCAGATCAACAGCATTAACATAGGTCCCAACGCACCGTCTAATATCGCGTCTCGGATCAGCCAATCGGCATGGCCCTGATACATCTATAGATGGGAGACGATTACCAACGGAATATATGGAGAAATGATATGAAACTGCTAGGACAATTCGAATGAGTGAGAGCTAAAAACCACGGTGCAATTGAATAAGTTAGAGCTACAAACACAGGTGAACTATTATGACAAAGTGCATTATATATATAGAGTAGTTAGGGAGGTCATGTTTTTAGGAGGCAGCAGATTGGGGGTCTTTTTATGTTTTAACCAACGATAAGCTTGTCGTCGTCCAATTCGTATTCTGGGATCTCCAGGTTGAGTGGGGCCGGACCTTTTCGAATTCGGCCAGAGATGTCGTAATGCGAACCGTGGCATGGGCAGAACCAGCCACCGTATTCTCCAGACTCGCCAATTGGGACACAGCCCAAGTGTGTGCAAATACCAATCATGACGAGCCACTCCGGTCGCTTGACTCGCTGGTCGTCGGTCTCTGGGTGTCGCAGCACCGACACGTCGACGGCACGGGCCTCGGCAATCTCGCTGGCGGTTCGGTGTCGGATAAACACCGGCTTGCCTCGCCACTTGATGACAATGTTCTTACCCTCTGGGATGTTGCCCAGGCCGACCTCGACCTTGGCCAGCGCCAAAACATCGGCAGACGCGGACATCGAGGTCAGGAAGTCCTGCACGGTCGCTCGCGCAGCGGCCGCGGAAACAAGGCCCAGGGAGCCGACCATGAAGTACGAGAACACCCGGTTCGAGTCGCTATTTCGGTCCTCCTTGAGGTATGGGCTGAAGTCTGGCACCTCGTAGGATGGGCCCCCGATTGGGTTCGTCGAGGCGTATCGCACGCCAGCAAGAGCCCCTCGCATGGAAACTGGCTTGGCCAGTCGAGACGCGGCAGATCTCAAGAACGACATCTCTCTATAAATTGGTCTGGAATTGGAAACGGGGAGGAGTAGGGGTTGGAGTGGACCAAACAGAATTGGGAATAAAATATTTCAATTGGGTGTCGCCCCGTTTGCCCTCTCTCGCTTCACAAGAGAGGTCTGACAAAAAATTGCGCAATGGTGATTGGTCGGAGCGGTTTCCCGGGCCCGGAACACAGAGTGAGATTCAATAGCCAAACTCCCAATTAACTTGGCACGATTTAGTGCGCCGCATGGCCGCCGCTCGACGGCTCACTGCCATACGCGGGATCGCTGGGCGGGCTGGCCGTTCCCGGCTGACCTTGAGGCGTGCGTTCTACCCGCATCACATGTGAAGGGCGACGGTTCTGGAAAACATTAGCACCGTACCAAACTTTGCAATTGGAAAACAATTGGACGAATTGGGAGCGAGCAGCTATGGGGTTGGTTGGCTGCGGAGTGGTGGTCCGACTGTCCGGGGGGCAGCCGTTCCATCGGGAAAGTCACGTTGTTCCGTCCCGCAACACAACGCAACGCAAGTGGCCGGCTCCACCTCCTCCACCACGCCCTTTCACGTATCATCGCGCGGGCGTCACAAGATTGTTAGAGACGTGCACCATCTGCATTGTGTGACAGGCGGGAGGATCTTTAAGCCCTCCAGAACCACTTCTTTCTTCTTGTAATTTTCCTCACATCTGTCACGCCTATGACTCTGTAGTTTCCTCCTTGTGTGTGAGCAATGAATGATATACCAATTTCGCTGATCACAGGCAAGACGCCATCAGTGCCGGAGTCATACCTGTTCAGCTTCCTGTCGCCGCCCCTGCGCGACCAAATCCGTAGCGACCTGTCCGAGGCGCAGGTCAGAGAGATCGAGCAGAAGCAGGACCAGCTCCAGCGCGACCTGGTGCAGAACATTGAGTCCTCTATTGAGATTTTGCGCCAGTTTGCCGAGCACGTGTTGAGCCGCAGCAAGCCGCAAGAGCCCTCGTCCAAGTCGGCGACTCCCTCGCCATCCCCTCGCGCGGCCTCTTCGTCGCCCCAGCCGCTCAAGAGCAGCCTGGCCAAGGGCTCGTCGTTCGACAAGCGCTCCAAGAAGGTCATGTTCGCGCCGCAGGACGAGGTCTCCATTGTAGAGGACGGTTTATCGGCTACGGACGAAGACGACACCAGTGAGACCGACGACAATTTCAGCGATAACGAGGATATGGACGATGATCAGTATGACAGGCTGACCCAGAGCCAGATTCTGGGCGATTCTGCGCCAGTTGAACTCATGAGCGCCGCCGCCGGAGACGAGTCTAATGGGTTCGCATTATCGAAAGAACTCTCCAACATTAAATTGGACAAACCTACTAAAGGTTCTGAAGACGAAATGACCTCCTCTTCGAAATCAGACGTGTCAGAAGACATGTTCGAGTTCGATGAGGCCCTGGATATTGGCTACGCCAATGGCGAGATTAAGGACAGCTCGCGTCAGGAAGACCTGGCTGCTGTTAACGTGACTGTAGACAATGGCGAGGAGGACGGCGCCGATCTCGTTTCTCCAGCATTGGGCTCGTCTTTGCCGATTTCAAACTCTTTCCAGCTTCGCGGGCGGTTTAGGCCTCGTCCATCCACCAAATACCTCAAAGAAGACGCCGACGATCTCGATACTCTACCAGTCAGCCGCTATAGCGCCCAAAGACCTGTAGACATGCACCACATTAAGGACGCGGACATTTCGACTTTCGCATCCTCGCTGCCCATCACTATATCCAGCTTCAAACCTCACTCAGCCAAAACTGATCTTTCGAGTGAGATCCCCGGGGAGGCAGTTGCATTCAGTCCAAGCAATGCTGCTGGCACGAAGACGAACCCGGCTCAGATGAGTTTCTCTGAACGTTTGCTCTGGGAACAGCAGAATCAGCATGCGCTTGAACATTTTTAGAGACGATGTATTTATTTTTTATCCCGCCCATTTAGCTAACTATTTATTATAATTTGTCTTCCTGTTAATCGATTTCTGTTTTAGTTATGGCATTCTGTGACCCTTTCATAGCGTATATAACTTACTACACTACAACGTTTAGTACCTGGTATTTCAATTGAATAACAATATTTCTACGCCTGTTACAATCATACGGACGATTTATTCACTTACAATGTACTCCGTATGTTCTTGATGAAATGCCGCATTTTATTTATAAGCCCCGACATGATTTCAAATCGGATCACCAAAAATCGGACTTGGTCCTTCCCGATAAGCAAAATGTCTACCGAAGTGCACGGGTTCTACAACCCGGAAGTTGTACCAATAGATCGGTCAAAGATTAAAGTAGATGATGATGAGGATATCTGGGCAAGCTCAGACGACGAACAGCACAATACCATCTCACAAACAGTCGCTATCAAGCGACAACATCATAAGGCCGGTTATGTCGACGGTGTCACAGCGTCAAAAGACGACGCCTTGCAGAAAGGATTCGATAGCGGGTACCCAGTAGGTGCCAAGATCGGTCTTGCGGTGGGCCAGATCCTGGGCAGACTGCAGGGCTTAGGACTGGTGGATCTCATGAACCAGGCTGCTGAGGAGCTTGAAATGGAAAAGCTCTTTAATGCAATGTACTGGGACGACGAGGTTAATAAGAAATGGGACGGAGAAATCCATCCAGTGGTCCTCAAATGGCAGCAGAAAATTGGCCAATTGGAGTAGACGGTTATTGTTTGACGGTTCAGCCTACCTGAAGACTCCTCAATATGCCGAAGTTCAATCAAATACCGTGCAAAACTAACATTAACTTATAGAAGAATCAAATTCAAATGTAATTTTAGTTCGAAGTAATGACATCGCACACTGTATTATATATATAAATAGTTCTACCAGAATGAACACCAGCCAACATAGTGCTGGCATAGGTTCTCTATATTAGTCGCCTGTTGAATAAGTCGATCGACCTGGTCAGGAACCTCCAAGTCCTTATGATGGGGGAAATCGTTACCAGTGAGCTTCTGCTTGATTCGACTGAGTACAATCTCCGCTCGCTGAATCCTTTCAGCAGACTGTCCAGCCTTGGAAGACTCGGTCTGGTCTAGCTGAGCTCGTCGTTTCATCTCCGCAGGATCCACGTTACCATACGCCAGGCTTGTCCGTCGTTCGTCGCCCTTATTCTTGTCAATAGCAGTCGGGATTTCGAAACCCCAATTGATCAATGGATCGTACGCAAATGCTTCCAGAATAGCCATCAGGGACTCGCTATTGTCACGTAGCAAACGCATGACGTGCTCACATGTAATTCGGAAGCTACCCTCAATACCAGACACCTCCATAGCATATGTCAACATTCGAGTCAGTCGGAATGGCACCTTTTCTGGGAACTTTTCCCGCAGCATGGCCGCCTCGAAACAGTCACCGAAATCAATGTGAATAACCTTGCCCGTCAGCCTGTCAAGCATGAGATTGGACGGGTGTCGATCACCAAGACCAAGAATATAGCCAACCATTGACATGACGGCTAGAGACCGAGTATACTGCGTTCGCCGCTCAAGCCACGCCTCTGACGATCTGCTCTTGAGCCACAAAACTCTATAAAGGTCTTGTCCTCTGGTGTTGTCCAACGCATAGGTGAACACCTCAATCTTTTGTAAATGGGTCAGATTATCGTACTCTGGAGCCATCTGAAGCATGATTCGATGTTCGATATTCAGCAATATCTTGCCCTCTCTGTATTCTCTGATTAGCTGATGGAAAGTATCACTATGTGGCACAAATCCAAGCAGACCAGACTTGGGCGATAGAGGGATTGCGGGGTATTGTTGGATGTTAAGATGCCGCTTAAAACAGTCGGGATCATCAGTCAGAAGCGTATTAACCAGCCCAAAGAGCTGCATAACCAAGTTATCCTGTCGAATATCCTCGTGTCCCTTGAGAATGTATGTGTAGTCCTTTCCATCATTACCTCTGCATGTGAGCTTTCGGGGCCGCTGCTTTGAGGAAATGACAGACATTGACGTCTCGAATTTAACAATGGAGATAACTTGCTTGCCCGGTACATAGGTACCAGGAACAGCCAGCTCCAAGTTCTGTACTGCCATGAGTTTCGGTGAGACGTACTGCAACTCCAAATTCTGCAGTTGTGGTAACTGTCTCGTAATTCGCCTGAATACACTGTAATAAATATCCCATGCCTGATTTAACTGCGTCAGGTCACCGGTTTTCTTGAAGCTGAGGGCCCACTCGTATGCATCATGCAAATCACGTCCAAATGCTGTCTGGAAGGACACTTCTCGTAAGGTTTCAGGTCCCTAAATAATAGTTAGTAGCAAATCATAAAATCAGCAAACCAAAAAAAAAGCTTACTCTTTCCAAGGTCTTATGCAACGGTTCTAGGGTTGCAAACATCTTATCAATATTGTGATCGCCAAAGAAGAACCTGGAGGCATCTTCAAGTCCTTCATGCCACTGTTCATGCCACAGCACAGCTACTCGGATCAACTCGTGACTGACCATTTCTGCCTGGTCAACTAGCCGTGGGCTATGAGTCCTCATCTTGTCAAGAATCGTTGTGGCGGCCTTCTGACGCGAGACGCTATCTGACTTGATAGCAACCGTTAATGGATAAACGAGAGCCTGAGGATGTCGTTTACCTAGTTCGGTGAGAAGCGAGTGCAACGCCTTGCTGACGACTGGATCAGGCTGATGAATTCGTGTAATGAGCTGCGGTACAACATCAAGCCAAACTTCGATTCGGATCAATGCTGTACCATCAGCCATTGCAGCAGCCGGTTCTGGAAGGCCACCAAACTTGAACCAAAGAGTTAATAGACGAAGGGTATCTTGGAGTGATTTCTGTTCTGAAAGCGCAATCGAATGGAAGAAACCAGTGATGGCTGGGCAGACATGCCGCGGAACAAGATCATTGGGCACTTCGTATCCTTCAACATCTCCTGCTCCATTTTCCCGCTCGCTAGCGCTGGCTCGTTTGAGGCGCTTGCTCTCATGCATCGAAACAACCTCAAAATTTGCCAGAGCCCAGTTATGCCATGCCTTATACCAAGTCGGATCAAAGTGGGTCGCAAGGAGATAGGCGCCCAATATCGTATCAGGAGCTTCTGTTTTCCAGTCATCTCGTAAAGCGACCTGCCACTCACCTTGCTTAAGGAAGCACCGAGCAAGAAGCTTGGTGTAATCCTTAATTTCCTTAGTAGCCCCTGGTCTCTCAGATGGAAGTGGCTGGCTCATGTAATCGTCACCAACTAAATCCAAGTCAGAGGCCATTCGACTAGTAAAGTCAAAGAGATGGTTTAATGCTTCTCGCTTGTTATGCGTAGCCCACATATACTTCAGCTGCGCATAAACAACCTGAGGTGGAGCTCGAGACGATTTGAGTCTGCCGTCACCGTCCTCGAGCAACTGGTTAAGAGATTTCTCAGCAATACCATTTCTGCCTGATTTTCGGCACAAGTTGGCAAATTTAATCCACATGTCCATATCCTCCTTTGGAGTGACAACCAACGCTCGAACCTTCAGCATTCGTTCCCAGATATCAACGTTTCGCTGGCAGCCCTTCAGTCGCTTCATCCAGGTCTGCCTCATGGTTATCTTAGTCTCAGAGTTGTCTGGAAGACTCTTATATGTGATAATCTCCTCCAATTCCGAGAGCATCTGCACACGAACTATTACGCCGTAAGCACGGTTGTAGCTTTCACTAACCAATGCTGTCAATTCAGTGATAAGCTGATCTCGAGCTTTGATAATTTGTTGTGCAGCTTCTTCAAAGTTATTTCGGTGGATAAACAAGATCGAATTGAAGAACGACCTGTCTGGTGAGTCAGACTTCATGACGGAAATGTATTGGTCCATCTTCTCCCATTGAGCAAGGCCCCATGAGGCAGCAGCAGCAAGAGGAGCAATGCTTCTTCTCACCTCGTTAGAAGAGTTTGTCCATTTTTCTTGCGCCAGCTTGGACAGCTGCTCCCATTCACCAAGAGCGTGCAAACATCGCATCTTACCCATGGTGACTTCCATTGACTCCTCGGCCTCGCTTCGCTTGTTGTACGCCTCGAGGGCATCCTCCCAACGCTGTAGCTTCTCGTACCACGTTTCCTTAAGCTGCAAATTATGATGTCGCTGTGCGTGCTTAAGTATACCAATAGCCGCGTCAGTTTGTTGCAATTGATTATTGATACTAATCAAAGCCTCAATTGTCGGGGTTGACGGCTCCTGGATAAACTCGAGCTCCTTGTAATGCAATGCTTTGGCATACGCATGGCACTTCTGAGCATACAGGGCCAGAGTTCTAATATCCATTGGAAGTGGTTTTTCATCGTGTTCCATGAATTCGGCCAGGTTCAGCAAGGTCTGTAAAACCTCTGGAGGTATGTTCACTGAGGTGAGTGCCGTCTCAATAGACTTAACTAGATCCTCCTTGTACTGATCATACAGCTCGGTCCAACAACTGAAGAAGCTAGCATTGAAGAGTTCTTTGGCAAGAGGGGTATACACCACTGCGATACTTGCGCAAGCTCGAATTGCATGAGATGGCGACTCCTTGAGTAACTCGACGCTAAACCGTCTAAGCCATTCAAACCAGTCCTCCTTCGTAGACCTCTGAGAAACGTCCCACGCCTGCTTCAGATGCTGCTGATTTACAGGGATTTTGCTGGTGGGAATATCAGCCGGCGAAGCCTCGTCTCGGTTCTTGTCCCGCTTTCGGTATGGATTAAGGTTCTGCGGAAGAGGTTCACCGTTCAGGAGCTTGGCAACTAGTTGCTCATAATTCGATGAGTGCACCTTGTATCGTGCCAGCACCTTGTTAATGACTTCAACGAAAACGGTAAACTCGCTACCCATCTGATAACACAGTGAGCACAGAGTATCGACTGATACTCGTCGGAGCTCTTCATTCCCATTTGCTATGACGCGCAACAATGGGTGGATAATTCGAGAGGCCATATCATTGAGGTTCACTGTTCTGCAGAGATCCCCGATACATTCAATGGCAGAAAGTCTGAGCTGAAGAGGCGCATATTCAAACATGTTCACAATGTTAGGAATAACGAGATGCACGTATTCTTCTATGTTGGAACCGAACACGATGAAGCTATTCATGACCTTCTTGGCCGCTTCATTGGATACCTTGTCCTGCTGCAGAACGCCTACCATCATTGGAAGGAGTGTAGGGACATAAATCTTGAATTCTCCATCCAGGGCTTGGGCGATTGCGTCAATAAGAGTGAGAATTGTCGGCTGAAGTGTCGGATTGTGGAAGAACTCCTTGACAATTTCAAAAATACTGTCAAGGTAGATTCGAATATGCTGCTTCACAACGTTCACCAAGATAGTGAGTTGCCTAAAGAAGAATTCAGTCATTGTACTAGTGCTTGTCCTCATAACACCCAACAAGCCTGGGATAATTTGACTGAGGAAAGGAACGCATTTGAGGCCGAGGGACTTGAAGATGAAAAGGATTGCTTGAGCAACACTGGTATGATGACTGGCCAGCGAATTATCCTTCAAAAGGCCCATGAGCGTAGTAATAACGACAGTCGGATAATACTCATCGTTCGTCGGACTCATGCCCTTCATTAGAAGCTTCATATCAGTGGGAGTTGCTTCTTCTTCTTCGTACTCATTCTTTTGCTCCACCTCACGTAGCTTGTAAGGATCGAGTGCACCAAGAATACCCATTAGCCGCACTGTTTCTCGCCGGTTCTGGAGTGATGGCTCTGTTCGTAGGATGTTAACCAAGATCCCCAAAAGCTGCGGGTAATGCAGCAGCGGCTCAATAACGTAACCCGAGCTGCTAGCCAAGTGTCCAAGCGTTTTGAGAGCTGCCTCTCGCTTAACGGAAGAGCTCTGGTCCTGCAGTGTTTCGAGAATGAGTGGCATTAATTCAGGGATATATTCCTTCATTTCTTCCGCACCCACCTTGGACACTTCGCCAATCGTAGTCATCACGCTGGCAGCCACCGACGAACTTGGATCCTGAGCGCTTTGAAGTAGCACCCGGAGGATAGATCTCACATACGGTTTGACTAATCCTTTCGAAGATGCCACTAGGGCTGAAAGGAGCTTCGCGCTCTCCTCCTTATTGCGCACATTGTTAGAGAATTCGAGCTCGGTAAGCAGTTGAATCAGCGTCTTTCGCAGGGACGGAATCACGTAAGCGGGGTTGCTTTGAGTTAGTCGCCCAATGACCTTAATAGCGACATGTCGCACAGCAAACACCTCGTCATGTAGGGCAATAAATAGTAGTCGTACATTTTCGGCCTGCGAAAGATGTGGATCCATAATAGGATTTAATGACTGCAATACCTCGTATCGAATTTCTGCAGATGGGTCGGTAATTGCCACTGTGAGAAGCTTCTCTAGCACAAAGCTGACGGACTTAAGCGAATTAGCGCTAACCTGGAAGCAAATTGGGTCATTGACATATAGCTCGCACGAAGTAAGGGCTGCAGCTTTTCGGACATTTGCATCTGAATGCTCCATAAAGTTTACTGTGCAGTTTTTAACAAATTCGCTCAAAGAATATCCCTTAAAGTCAAACGTCCTCAGCATGTTGAGTGCAAGTGTGATGAGTTTCTCCTCCGTCATGTCTGAAGTGCCTTCTCGTTGCAGCATGGCTTCTCGGTACTCCTTTGCCGCTGATTCGTTCATCTGCTGTGATGAATTTGGGCTTCCAGGAGGTTTAAACGGGTTACCACTAAGCGTGTAGCTGAGGATATTAAGTAATCGGTCTCGAATCGTGATTTGAAGAGGCGGAATATAAGTAACAAACTGGATCAAACAACTGTTCAATGACTCGCTTAGGCCGCAAGAGAAAATGAGATCTAGGATTTCTCTCGAAATATGCTTAGCAAGAGCCTGTCCAACAGATGCCGCCAACATTCCAAGGCAGTCGAATATCGGCCCTTCCTGTTCTTTCTTTCCGCGGCTATTTTCAGTAGGTTAGTGGCGGTCACAAAGAAGATACTATGAAACTTACCCTCTCGAGCTGAGTCCCTCTCTGACATTCTCTAAAATCGGCTCTAGGTAAAACGCCATGTTGCTTCGAACCGAGGTGGCGATTTGGCCAATCGCTTCAAATACCAAACTCCTATCTCGTTCCCGCTTCAGCTGGCCAATTAAATGTGCCATGCTATCAACAAGGTATCGTTTGGTGAATTCCATGGGGTTGTAACTCGATAGACATGGCAAAATGGTCACAACAGTACGCCGTACTAGAGGATCTTTATAGTCTTTGTACTTAAGGACAATCTCGCATACCTCCGTGTACTTCGGCTGCATGAACATCCCTGCAGAGCGCAGAAGCTCTCTATACACTAGCAGGCTGCCGTGGATCGCCTCGACAGTGCCGAGTTTGAAACCATGCTGGGCCTCGTTGGATATCTTAGTGAACCATTGCTGTCGCTGGTGACTATCTCTCTGGTAAATGATGTCCAGGCACGTCTTCAAACAAGATGCAGCATCGACTCGAATGGCAACCTTAGGGTCACGCAGAGCAATCCAAATATTATCCAGCACGGACCCGACGTAGGCGTATAAAAGGGTGGGGCTGTAAGTAGCGATGGATTTAATGTTAAGCACGGCCGCATGCCGCCTCACTTCCTGTCTATCGGACTGGAGCCATTCAAGCGATCTCTTAACTTCAAAGTCAACCAAATCGCCGGCCAAACCACTGAAAATGGTGAGCTTGCCCATTGCGTTACACGCCGCACGCATAACATCAATGTCCGACGTTAGCACAACAGACCGAATATAATTGGCAAAACGGGTAATCTTCACTGCGGCCTCCTCACCGGTATCGGCATCTATAAGTTGGTCAATGGCTAAAATGGCACCAATTCTCGTGTTGGGGTCCGGAGAGCGAAGCAGCTCAAAGATCCGCTTATTGATATCATTGTTGTGCCGCGTGTACTGGTCCGACATCATTTCAGGAGAAACGGACACCAAGTGGTTCCGCAGTTCTTTGGCTGCCCGAATTCGTTCCTCTGACGACCTGTTATTACTATTGTTAGTGGATTCGTGGCAACAGATCCCACAATCGTGCGGGACGGGTAGGAACAGGGGTATACGTACCTCGACCGAAGGCCGCTGAAGATGTTGTTGATAACAACATTTTCCGGCTGTTGGCTCGTAGACGCCATACTTATACCGCCAATTCAACCAATCTAGAAAGCGCTTTTTTATGTGTCGTTAGTATGGTCGATTAAACGGTATATGAAGAAACCTTGAATAATGGAATGGGGTGCGTGGATATGAAGGTGAACGAGTGTTTAAGAATTGGGAGATACTACAGCAGGGTTCGTTCTGGAACTAGAAAGGCTCTTCTATCGCCACACAATTTGATCAGATGAGGGAATCTCCTTGAGCCGGCCTACAATTATAGTCAAACGCAAAATAATTGACTAAAATTTTTGGAAAATTGCCGTTTCACTGCCGACAAATCAACTTGCAATGAGACCAACTCCAAGCAACGGATGGCGGAAACGTCAGCCGGCTGCGCACGCGCTAAATGTTCAGCCGTGCCTCACTGAGAATAATCTGCTTTCGGAGCTGAAGCGAGAGCTCTCTCTCCATGGCATGTCGTCGAAGCGGATCGAGTTCGTAAAGGCCAACCTGGCGAGGTTAGGCAAGCATATCAAGGGGCCGCGGGTCCGCCGGCTGAACGAGGTCATTCTTCCTGCCGATACCAAGCTTTTTGGTGCGACCGAACGGGCTGCATACGCCAACATCTTTGGCACTCCGTCAGAACGGAAGAAACTAGAGCATGGCGTACGGCAGAGGCACTACGACGATGTATACCAGAGGTTGTCACAGTCCTTCGAAGATACCGGTATAAAGGCGCCATATCCGGATATATCAGGGCGGTCGATAGCGCTCAATGCATGCATGAAGAACTTTCAGCTGTACAAATTTGCATTAATTCTTGAGTGCCAGCACCCCAAGTTTATCAAGTACGTTTCTCAAAAGTACAGCATGCGCGCTGAGAGGCTACAGGGCTGGGTCACAATTATTTCCAGGGATGATCTGAGAAGTGTACTGTGGGCCGTGGATTCTGGTCTTGAACCTTTAGACTACTGGAAAAAGGACATTTCTGCTGCGCCGCCGATGGATTTGCTACGCTTAGTACGAGCCAAGAGCCTGGTGATATTTTTTGACCATCAGGGAGATGGTGAGAGTCTTGAGCAGCTGTTGAAAGATTCGAGAGATGAAGTCAAGGTGAAATCGCTGGTAATTAGTCTAAAGGGTATCGGCGACCAAGGATTGGAGAATATCATTGCAAACCTCAACTCTCCTTGGAGAATTTCGCGGAATGATGAGTGTGATGGGATTGCTCAGGTTTTGAAAGAAATGTCCTCCTACGATTTAGTGCATGGCTTTATTGGTCCAGGAAAGAGATTATGCGTTACGAACAAATAGATAGATACTAACGATTTGTATATATGAATTAATACTGCACGTATGGACCTCTTGCGGCTCTGCGATATTATAATTATGTGTGAGACTCTGTAGCTTTAATACCCGAGATCTTTAATAGTCTTAACCTAGAGGGATGAGCACTTACCGAGAAAAAGAGGATACGTGCGCTGATTAATACGGTAATTAATCAAGCTCTCCCGTAGCTGTCATAGTCAAGGGCGTAGTCCCCTACTTAAGCGAATCATTCTGAGGTAAGGATGGCCAATCACCCACATGCCCGATAACATTTCGACATAGTGTAAACGTTCGGAAAGCGAAAAGGATAAATCGTCGGTGAGGAATTATAGATACTAGTGGTATACAGTAGTAAAGTTAAGTAATTCGAAGGATTTTTACGCGAAGGGCATTGCTGAAGACAATTCGATCAGCCAATTAAGATACCGGTATATTTTGCATTGATCAGTTCCGAAGCGTTTTGTTATCTGAATGTGGATTACGACTGTACGACAATATCACTCATGCAAACAGGACAGCTTAAATCCTACGAAGCTGCTGCTAAAAATTACAAGCCGTTAGGGATGTACTAAAGGATAACCCCCTCACTATAGGCAAAGTCCAGTGCTCCGAGTACTGAGTAGTCGTTCGCACAGCTAAGATTGGTGATTGGTTCTTTCGGCTGTACATTTTACGGCACTGCTATTAGCCTATAACTTGATCAGTATAGCGACATAAAGGTTCAACGTTCCGAAGTGCTCTCTCTATTAGTTACTGCAGTACCGGTATTGATTATTTTCTTGCCGTAGGAAGTATGAGATGTTTTCGACTTTAATACGTTGAAACAAATTACGGAAGTTGTCTAGCCGCAGTGAGTACGACTTAGATTGATCTCAGATTTATTTGTAGCGCTATACGGTTACACTATACTAAGCAAAGGAATACCGGTAGATTACAACACGAAAGAAAGACCTCTTTCTAATCCCTCCAAATCTGCTGCACATTGAGCTATGGGTGCTCGAGTGCTTGTCCTCGACCCTCCACCAGGTAGACGTTGAGAGCGATGGATTGCGGCTCGTGGTCTGAGACAATCCCCTGCATGTGAGCCGCAGGCGGCTCATGCAGCCAGCCAACATTCCACAAACACACTGCCCAGACAAAACTTCTTTACCCGATCCGCAGCGTCGCTCCGTTACGGAAGCCGTCTTTCCGAATGTACTGCTGTTTTGCAGGCCATGCATGACAGCGGCTCAATTACTGATACGAACAGGTCTTATCTATGGCAGGCGCGGGTACATTAAAGTATAAATGCGTATATTTGGTCACGGATCCCATTCGCCTGAGACATTCACCATTTACAACAACGTGTCGAAAGTTCGAAGGGTACTGTGCATCACCTAAAAGGAAGGAAAAAAAAATAACCTTGTTTCGAGGACCAACTGTACAAATCACGACGACGATTTTTGTGACGGCAGAGAACTACAACCGTGAGACGCACGAACTGTGTTTGAATTCAAAAACTTCACATTCGCTCGTTTAATATTTCAAGTTTTTCCAAGAAGTCTCTCGCGTGTTGGTTGTTCAAACAATGAGTCTGCCGTTCAAGCCCGAGTTCGACTCTTTTCCAGGGCGGTTCAGTAGGTAAGTTCACACAATCTTGAAAAACATATTCCCATTGTGATTTGAAAAGAATTTGGATTTTTTTTTGTTTCCAGAATGAAATGGAGAGTGTGTGTTTGGGTGCTCAGCAATGAGTTGGCCGGAGGGAAAGGGGGCTTAGACATCTTCGCCAAATTATGTCGAATCCAAGGACAATCGTGAAAGCTCAAATTCCTACGTCATTTGGGGGCTTTGAAGTTTCAAGCCCGAGTTCCAGACCCTGTCCTGCAGAAGATTGATTAAGCGGGAAGAGGCTTGGTACGGGGAATACGCTCATTACTGCCAAGCAAGGCGAATAATCTTATTTTCAGTGAATGATATCAGGCCTGAGCCAGGGGTGCGAGCCCATTGCGAGGGTTTCACCTTTTTTCCCTCACTCTTACTTCTCTTTCCGCCAACTCAGTTTCCCAGTGTTTGATCAGCTATTTCTGCAGGCTGAGCGAAAAGCGAAAAAAGGACTTTTGGGCTTTTCCTCATTGCCAGCATATTGGAAGGAAAATCATTGATTCTCGAATTATGGGATTGTTGTCATCATGTCTGCCGTACTAACCACCGTGTATCGTAGATCGTCGAAAAGCATACCGTCAGTGCTGAGGTCGCGGTCTGTGTCCAAACTTGCATATTTATTTATTATGCTCGCTGTGTGCGTGCTGGTTTTGTTGATTCCGTCGCTGCGATCTCTGCTGGTGCCCGAGTTTGGGGTCATGGAGATGAAAGACGATCCGTCTGTAGAAAACGTCTACCACTACGACCTGGGCAAGGCCCGCGGCACGGGCCAAGGCTGGAATCGAAACGAGCGAGTTTTGTTCCTGGTGCCCCTACGAGACGCCGCGCCCCACTTGCCAATGTTTTTTGGCCACATGGATAACTTGACCTACCCGCATAACCTTATCGATCTTGCATTCCTGGTCTCCGACTCGAAGGACAACACCCTTACCATGCTCAACGAGTTCCTCGTGAAGTCCCAGCAAAACCCCGACCCGTCCAAGCGGTTCGGCTCGATCGACATTTATGAGAAGGACTTTGGCCAGGCAATTGGCCAGGGCTTCTCTGACCGACACGGCTTCGCTGCCCAGGGACCGCGACGAAAGCTCATGGCGCGGGCTCGAAACTGGCTTCTTAGTGTGGCACTCAAGCCAGACCACTCGTGGGTCTACTGGCGAGATGCCGATGTCCAGACCGTACCCCCGACCGTTCTCGAGGATCTCATGTCTCACGACAAGGATGTCATTGTGCCAAACGTTTGGCGTCCTCTGCCAGACTGGCTCGGCAATGAGCAGCCGTACGACCTCAACTCGTGGCAGGAGAGTGAGACTTCGCTCCAGCTTGCTGAGCAGCTTGATGAGGACGCAGTAATTGTAGAGGGCTATGTCGAATACGCCACTTGGCGTCCACATTTGGCTTATCTGCGAGACCCATACGGAGATTCAGCTGTTGAAATGGAGCTGGACGGTATTGGTGGTGTTTCCATTCTCGCTAAGGCCAGCGTGTTTAGAAGCGGTGCACATTTCCCAGCATTTTCCTTCCAGCGACATGCCGAGACCGAAGGTTTTGGCAAAATGTGCAGGCGGATGGGCTACTCTGTGGTGGGACTGCCGCACTACACCATTTGGCACATTTACGAGCCGTCCACTGATGATCTTAAGCACATGGAATGGATGGCTCAGGAAGAGGAGCGACAAGCCAAGGAGGCGCGACTCCGCGAGTTGCATGACAAGAAGTGGCAGGCTGGTTTCCAGGACGTCGGCAAGGAGTGGGCCGTTGAGAAGGCCAACATGCTCAAAAATACGGAGATGGACGTGAGTGAACTTAAGGAAGATTGGTACAACGGCGACTCGCCTGATCTTATCAATCCAAAGGGTAATTCTGCTAGGCACGGAGCTCGTCCTG
The DNA here is from genome assembly GCF_965637985.1 of Blastobotrys vanleenenianus. Taxonomy (NCBI): domain Eukaryota; kingdom Fungi; phylum Ascomycota; class Dipodascomycetes; order Dipodascales; family Trichomonascaceae; genus Blastobotrys; species Blastobotrys vanleenenianus. The sequence continues at coordinate 210,030 of NW_027481883.1, read as the reverse complement.
TAAAGGATGCAGTAGATAAGGGTGCTGCAGCAGCGAAGAAGAATCAGCCTCAGCCTGCTCCAGCAGCTAAAAAGAATCAGCCGCAGCCTGCTCCTGCACAAGCTCCCGCCGACAATAAAAAGGGTACTAACCAAAAACAACAATAAGGTAAATAATTAGTTCGGGCAAGAAGGTGATGGGGTTTATAGAATAGTGTACTGCGACTACATTAAGTTAGCTCGATGGTAATACGTGTGTGTACCGTATATCGACCAAGTCTGCGGGTGAGATTCATTTAAGCAATGGGATCTGCTTGCCACATTTGCGGTCATAGTACCGGGTAGGTAGTGCCAGAAGTAACGCCCTATATATATTAAGTCCAATTATTTTGCTGTCTTTCAAATAATACTGGTATAAGTTTGCGCCAATCTTAGTGGTGCGACTGTCACTGTCAGGTACCGGCACGGCTATCGCAGTCAGGTACAAGTGTGGCTGTCACTGTCAGGTACCGGGATATCTGTCACTACAGCACCGATGTGTCGGAAGGATCGGCGATCATAATCTCATCGAACGAGACATTAACGAAATATTTTTTTTTCTTCAACAGATTCTCACTGCAGTTGGCAAAATGGTATTGACATATCGCTTATTCAGCCCCTGGACGGTGGCTTGGAATGATGTAGTGGAGATGGCAGAAGTTAACGCTAGGGCGTTTGAGTCTACTCCCTATAATGCATGGTGGTTGGGCCCCAGGTTCTCCAACACGATAACGATAGAAGACGTCAAGAAAAGATACCCCGGGGAATACCAGAGGCAATTGGACGCAATAGTCGACCATGCTAAATGTCAGAGAAAGCGAGTCATGACATTTGCTAGAAGCTTCCTAGCTCATATTCACAAACCAGGACAAGCCGTGTACGGCGCTTATGACGGAAGTAATCTCGTGGGCGTGGCTGTTTGGCACTACCCCGGTAAGCTGGGCAAGGATCTTGACAGACAGCTTGGACGAACAGGCGTGAAATGGTGGATATATGACCTGTATATTAAAGTCCGGACTGCTGTAGGCGAGTTCTTGGACTATCTCTTCGAGGACGACCACCCAATGGAAAATGTGCGGGGCACTATGGGACTCGAGCTGCTGCGACAAGGGTACGACAGGATCCCCGAAACCTATAACGAGAACGAGCCAAAGGCATACGAAGAATTGGTCAAGCTGTCCTATCCACGCTCTAAGTACGTATACCTGCATTTGTTCTTCATAGACTCTAGGGCACAGCGCCAAGGGTTCGGGAGACAGTTACTGAGCTATACCATTTCTCAGGTCCCCAGCGTCCGTACTACCTTTGAAAATGGCTCGGTCGGTCCACAGAAGTTCATGCTTTCAGCACTTGCCCAGGCTGTGCCATTGTATAAATCGGTGGGATTCTTCGAAACTGCCAGAACCGCCCCAGAAATTAACGACAAGGTCAAAGAAAAGTTACGTATGGAAATGGTCCGCCATGACTACGAAAAGAATTAGAACAGCTCTATAGATATGTACAGATAGTCGTTTATTTGAGGTTGCTGTGGACTTTTATAACGTCGTCCAGGTCCTCTAGGTTAGCAATTAGTTTCTCGTGGATGACTTGCTTGTCATCGTCTAGCGACGATTCGGGAACGGCGGTGTCTTCGTTGGCTGCGTACTCGAGACCGAAGTCAACAACGGTAAACTCATCTTTAAGAGTTTGAACGACCCGGTTGGTTTCTGTAACCTCAGTATAAACCATCGCCATCCCGTCAACCTCTCCAATGTCCTCGGCACCAGCCTCAATAGCCTTATCCATGACGGCATCAATCTCAGCATCCACTTTGATATATCCACGTTTTGTGAACAGGAACATTGTAGGGCTGAAATTGCCCGACAGCTTTGTGAAACACGCCTTGATCTGGCCGGCAGTTCTAGCCTTGTTATCGGTCAATGCCTCAACGACAAATGATACTCCATTGACCATGCCTTCATACACCGCCATTTCCGAGTTAGTACCAGATCCACCAGCAGACCCGCTACCTCGTTTAATGGCATTTTCAATCACTCTTTTGGCGACATTTGCTGAACCTCCGTTAGTGCTTCATTCGGGTCCAGGCTTCGTTATAACTTACCTCGGCTCGCATTTTCAATAGCGGTAGCCAGCTGAAAGTTTATTGATGGATCAGGGCTTCCACCGACTAAGCTGTATTAGCACTTTTTTATAGTTCACCAGCATGGATTAATAACTGTACCTTTGGTTGCAACTGCGATGATCTTAGCGAACTTAGTCGCAGTAGCATTTTTCAGCCCATCATTCTTAGCTTTGTCATGCTTGATCTTTGACCATTTGTTATGGCCAGCGAAAAGAGCTCTCTGGCTTGAGAACCTTCGCACAGCTTGTCGTATCATCTTCGACGCCTTTTAGATCTTTGGGGGAGATGGCAGACTCCAGATTTCGGCTTGAAAAAGTTAGATGTCACGTGACGACGATTGAAGTTCGCGAAATATTGGAGGACATTGCGGGAATATTTGCCGGAATTTGATATAACAGGGCAATATGTATTTATGGATATGTAGTTGGAGTTTGGTATACTGATCGCTAGTCGATTGAAACGAGAGCCACCCTATGAGCCGCATAATATGCGGCGACATGGACCCTACCTCTTTTCATCTTAATATTCACCCCATATTCACGCTACTCAAGCAGTTAATATAAATGCAGTGAAATAACTTATGATTTTTAACGATTTATAGAAACTCTAGCCTTGGCCCCGCTCAAAAAAGGTGCTACAGTAATACAGGTACATAAGGCTTTGGTTGGACAGTGCGAAGGGAGGGGCGCGCCCTCCGCTGTCACCGTCTACCATCACGAACTGCAGTAACCCAGCCTATAACCTACAAACCCACCCCTTATCAATGTCACAGTCGACGAGAGAGTACGACAAGCGAAATTTCCTGGCCGTCATTGGCGATGAGGATACGGTCACTGGTATGCTGCTAGCCGGAATTGGCCACGTTTCCGAAGACAAGTCGAAGAACTTCATGGTGGTTGATGCAAAGACCAGCCCAGAGCAGATTGAAAAGAAGTTCGATGAGTTCACCAATACAAGGAAGGACATTGCAGTACTGTTGATCAACCAGCATGTATGTGGATTTTATTGTAAAGTTTTGAAATATCTGACTGTTATTTAGATTGCGGACAAGATTCGATTCCGAATTGATACATACACCCAGGCATTCCCAGCGCTGTTGGAGATCCCATCCAAGGACCATCCATATGGTAAGTTTGGTTGTTTGAAATTATGGTTTTTTGCTAATGTGAATTAGATCCGGAGAAGGATTCGATCTTGAGACGAGTCCGACGACTTTTTGGCGAGTAATTGTCCTATAAATATTGGTATAACTCACACGAATCAAACCGTATTGCATTTACTATTGTACTATGTCATTTTACGTTGCAATTGACTGTAGCGTGGTTTTTATTAAACATTTAGCAGGCCGGATGTTATTACTGTCGAGCCGAGCACAACTGTTATGTGTTCGATCGAAATACCCCTTGAACAGCTGGAACGGTACCAACTCTACAGAGAGCGTAATGTTTGCTATAGGGATAAGTATGCCAAAGCACGCGCCCAAGCAACTAGTTCGCTCTCCCAGGGGTTGTTAATGCTATTGCTTGCCATAGATAGATGTATAGTCAAATGAAGGAAAAGGTTTAAATAATTTCTTATTATCAACCCCTAAAGTACATTACTCGCGTTACAGTTCTACATCATCCATCTCCTCCGGAGCTAGTAGCTCCGGAGCTGTGGAAGACGTATTGCTCTTGTTCTTTTTCTTGTTCTTCCTCTTTTTCTTCTTGGTCTCGGTAGGCGCTTCGGCAGACGCTTCGACAGTAGTATTGGCCTCTGATGCCATTGCGTCCGACTCCTTCTCTTCATTGACGGCTCCATCGCGCTGAGTAAGGTTCTCTACCACCACTGTCCCGGCTGTGTTTATAGGCGTCTCCGGTTCAGCATTTACGTCTGTCAGATCCTCAGCACCGGGCATTTCAGTTTCTGGCTCAACATCTACAATGCTTGCACCAACACCATTGGGCTCTTTATGCTCAATTTCACCATCCTGCGAGCTCCTGGTCAGCTCCTCTACCGCCTTCTCTTGGGAAGGCTCCATCTGCGGTATCGCTTCCTCAATTGGGCTCGCCTCTGTCGCTTCAGAAGACTCCAACGATATCGCTTCCTCAGATGGGTTCACCTCTACCGCTTTCTCTTCAACCTCCGGTATCGCTTCCCCAAGGTTAACCTCTACCGGCTGTTCTTCCACTATACCATGTCTTATCTCTTCTGTCGAAGAAGGCTTTGGCTCAGTCTCCGCTCCTTCGCCAGCTTCCTCCTCCTCCTCCTCTTCTTCTTTTGGAAGCTCTGGCACCGGCTTGTCAACGTCCAAGCTTTTCTTGGCTTCCTCTCTCTCATGAATACTTGGCGCCGTTACCTTCATTTGAGGAACAGTACTAGGCTGCGAGCCAGAGGCACTACTAGAATGAGACTCTGTTCGCGGCAATGGCGGGCGGTTCTTGGGATCCGCGTCCAGATAGTATGCAGTAACACCGACCAACCGTCGCTCTGTCTCGCATGCCTTAACCCACTCAGGAGCAACAACCGGAATATTCAGCTCCTGGGCCTTCATGCATTGAGCGCCCTCGGCTCGGGTGCAAATGAAATGTGTAGTGTCAACCTTGACGGCATCCTGGAGTGGTTTCGCACCAATCTTGTTGGCAATTTCAGCCAACTGGCTGGCATCAATCTGTGAGCCCTCCAGACTACCGACACACATGGTAATACCAGTCAGGTCAGTCATCTTGGACGTCTTGAGGGAGACAACCTCCGAGATATAGGTCCCTGCCGTAGTAGCCAACTTAAGGTGGAAAGTGTACGCAGTGTCAATTGCCAGGCCGCTAATCTTAGTAGAGGTCCGCTGCAGCGGGTTCGTAATAACACCAAACCGCGCATTGTTCTTGTACAACGTCAGCGACTTGACCCTGGCGGTGGCTACGTCAATCCTGTCCCACTCGAGCACGACCGAAGTCTGCGTGATATTGCGAATTCGCAGGCGAGGCTGGGAGGGCGCCCGCACGCCAAACTCCTCTAATATCTCGGCCTGGACCCGATCGAAAATCTGGCGGTTCGACGCCTCTTCCTTCTGGTCCCGTTCACACGATATCTTGACAATTGAGCCGGCCTCCACGTTTTCCGGCAGCAGTAGGGTCGGGAACTCAATGAGATGGTGGTCTTTGGTCAGCAGAAGCGCCAGCGAGGCATCGAGCTTGCCCACTGTCAGCGAAACTTCTACCATTGTATCTTGTCGTCGCTTTAGTAGTTATATCGTCGTCGATTTGTTAGCCTGAAGCACCGTCCTAATGCTGTGCATTTGACACGCGTCCCCAAAGTCGATTGCCCAGCTAATTGTGAATTAACGGCTCTCTAATTATGCATACTTTCATACTCCGCCCCCTCGGAGATCCGATGGGGCAGCAGCTGGGACCGACCGACGTAGCCTCCTTTCATGGATAGCCTGGCAAGACGACGACGACGACGACGACAACACCAAGACTAGAACACAATGGCTGACCAATCGACTCCGGCCGTTGTCATGGGTAAGTGGAACAGAGCAATTGAACATGGACAAGATATGCTAACGGCTTTTTAGACAAGTAAGTGGCGGATTCCGCTACCGGATTACGGGGGGGGGGGGGGTGTCAAGTGATGATAGGTGAAGTGATAGACTAACATGGGGTATTATAGCGGTACCGGGTACACCAAGCTGGGCTACGCGGGTAACGACTCTCCGTCCTTTGTGTTCCCGACGGTGATTGCCACGCGGCAGGGCTCTGGGTCCAAGGGCAAGGGCGGAGCACACCTGTCGGGTAAGCGGGGCACGGAGGACCTCGACTTCTTCATTGGCGACGAGGCGCTCGTCAAGGGCGAGGGCGCCGGGTACGGCATCAATTACCCGATCCGCCACGGCCAGATCGAGAACTGGGACCACATGGAGCGGTTCTGGGAGAACTCGATCTTCAAGTACCTGCGGTGCGAGCCGGAGGACCACCACTTCCTGCTGACCGAGCCGCCGCTCAACCCGCCCGAGAACCGAGAGCGCACCGCCGAGATCATGTTCGAGACATTCAATTGCGCTGGGTTGTACATCGCGGTCCAGGCGGTGCTGGCGCTCGCCGCATCGTGGACCTCGAGCAAGGTGACGGAGCGGACGCTGACCGGCACGGTCATTGACTCGGGCGACGGTGTCACGCACGTCATCCCCGTCGCGGAGGGCTACGTAATTGGCTCTGCCATCAAGAACATCCCCATCGCGGGCCGGGACATCACGTATTTCATCCAGAGCCTGTTGCGGGACCGGAACGAGGCTGATACGAGCTTACGCACCGCGGAGCGCATCAAGGAGGAGTACTGCTACGTATGCCCGGACATCGTCAAGGAGTTCAACAGGTACGACCGCGAGCCGGAGCGGCTGGCGCACCTCATGGTCGAGAAGGTCGTGGGCACCAAGCCGACCCGTGTCGACATTGGCTACGAGCGGTTCCTGGCCCCGGAGATCTTCTTCAATCCGGAGATCGCGAGCAACGACTTCCTGACCCCGCTGCCGGACGTGGTCGACGCCGTCGTGCAGGCGTGCCCGCTCGACGTGCGCAAGGGCCTTTACAAGAACATTGTCCTCTCCGGTGGCTCCACCATGTTCCGCGACTTTGGGCGCCGCCTGCAGCGGGACATTCGGTCCCTTGTCGACACGCGAATCCACCGCAGCGAGCAGCTGAGCGGCGCCAAGTCCTCCGGCATAGACGTCCAGGTCATCACCCACAAGAAGCATCAGCGTCAGCGAAACGCCGTTTGGTTCGGCGGCTCCTTGCTCGCCCAGACGCCAGAGTTCAAAAACTTCTGCTACACCAAGAAGGACTACGACGAACGAGGCCCTGGCATCGTCCGACAATACTCCGTCTTCAATGTCCCCACCTAAACTATCTGTATCCTACTACTTACCTTTAGGGAATTGTACTACCACCCGATTCAATATCTCCGCGCAGCGGAGCCCCAAAGGGGGGGGGGGGGGGACTGGTCCCCCCATAAACACACATCTGCTTAACCAACTCCCCGTGGCTCCGCGCAGCAGAGGTTCTGCTGGCTACACCATCTCCGCAATTTATCATGGGGGCCAGCCCCCAAACCCCCGTAACTCCGCGCAGCGGAGAAGATCAGGATATCAAATAACTTAGGACATATATTTACAAGAGGAAATAACTCGTTAGAACTTCTGGCCAAGAACGCTTCGGATAAAGTTGGCGCAATCGAACTTGATGACGACCTTGTTGGAGGTCTTCTTGACTACAATCTTGGACTTGTCAATGACGAGATGCTTCTGAAGATCCTGCCGCAGTTGCTCGGCGTTGCCCTCAACGTTTCGAATGACCGTGTGAATGTTGCCGTCAGAGACTTTGATGTCCCGGTACACCGGCAGCTTGCCACTCTTGGTCCGCTTCACGTTGTACCATGCGCCAGCGTCGGCCTTCTGGAGAACGAGTGAAGATGCATCGATTTCGTCTAGTGATGGGAACTTGTCCGCAGTTGTGTTCTGTCGTGGGTCCAGACTCAGACGCGGAGCACTGGATGCAAAGTATCGAACCCCATTAACGGGTCTCAGGATCGGCCTCGCAAGTCTAAGCATTTGTTCCCTTACCGTTCAGACCTGGTCCTGTCGTGAGGTTTGAAAAATTGGTGATCCGAAAAACCCGGTCTGGGGTATACCGTTAAGCCGCACATTAATAGTGAACATTTCAGTATAAAAAATCAAGCCTCACGCGGCTCGCCTTCTCCGCCATTATCGAGGCCCAAGAATTACTGGAATAGACTGATTGTAGCAGCCATTGTAATAAAAATAGATTAGTAAGCATCTCCGCGTAGCGGAGCCACGGGGGCTTGGGGGTTGGCCCCCATATTGAATTGGTGGTAACACAATTTCTATAGTAAGTAGGTCATTACGGGAATAGATTAGTGAGTCCAGATTCGAACTTTTTTATCTCTGCCACCGGAGACTACCCGCTCGCCGTCTATACTCCAATCCACAGCATACACAGCATCTTTGTGGCCCGGCAGATCAGTGTGCAGTTTCCTAGTCTTAACGTCCCACACTTTAAGGGTTGTATCCTTCGACGCGCTGACGAGATATCGGCAATCGCTCGACCAAGCTACCTGGTATGCATCGGCAACATGCCCGCGGAAGGTGCCCAGGAAGTTTCCGTCTCGACCGTCCCACAGCTTTACAGAGTTGTCAAACGATGCGGAAGCAAAGAATCGCCCATCCGGCGAGAATGCAACATGGTTGACCACCTTCTGGTGGCCAGTGAGTCGCTTAATGGGCTTGCTGCTCTTGCTGGGCTCCCACATGTACATGGTAAGGTCGTCACTGGCACTGACAAGCCTCTCAACCACCTTACCTCCAACACGCGCCAGCTTCTCAAAGTTCAGCTGCGCCTTGACCTTCATCTCAGCCTGCTGGCTATCAGTAACAGGCTGCCCTCCCTTGTTGTCGAACGGACCAACTCGCAGCGCATGCTCAGTAGAAAGCGCCAGGTGGTTGACCCAGTGTGCATGGCCCTTGAGCGTGTTGACCAGCCGGCCGTCCTTGGAACTCCAGACCTTAATCGTCTTGTCGTGCGCAGCAGAGTAGATATCGCCGAGACCGCCCCATTTAACGCACTTGACAAACCCAGTGTGCCCGCCCATGGAGAAGAGGCACACCTGTCGCACTACGTCCCACACTCGGACTGTACCGTCCTTGGAGCACGAAGCAAGCCGCGGAGCCTGGCCTACTTCGACCAAATGGTACGGTTCCCAGCTAAGCGAGGCAACGAGATCACCGTGGCCAGTCAATGGGCGCCCAATCTGCTCGCCAGTCTTAGGATCCCAGATGCGAATAGTGCGGTCCTGCGACCCGGTAGCTATGTACCGCCCATCAGGGCTCCAGCTGACGGCCAGAACAGCGTCCTTGTGCCCAGAAAGCGTCTTGAACGAGGTCTGCGTGTAGCAATCCCAGATCCGTGCCGTGGCGTCGCCACTACCGGTGACCATGCGCGATGAGGTGTGCGGGGCAAACTGCGCGGCAAGGATAATTGTGCCGTGGCCAGACATCTCCGAGGAGGATCTAGTCACAGGCTTGACCCTGAACACCGCTCGCGGAGTGTACACCAGCTTGAATTCATCCTCAGAGGTCTTGTGCCCCGGCTTGAGCACCGACGAATAAATATTGTCCTTGATGTCTATCAGAGAGGTCTCAGTCGCTGACTGGCTCTTAATAAGCGAGAATGTGTATGGAACTGGGTCCTCTTCGTCGTGACCAAGCAGCTGGTTAAGCAGGTCCTCGAGCTGCTTCTCGGTCGTCCCGCCAGGTACCCGGATGTTGCCGCCTACTGATTCGCCCGTATCAGCGGCCTGGAACTGGATCGTCACATTGGGCAAGTCCTCGGGCACCAGGTCAACCTCTCGGGCCAGCTGGGCCTCTCTCTTCTGCCTTTTTGAAGGCGGAGGTACTAGTGTCGCCATTCTATATCTATCCTAATACACAGCAGCGATTCTATACACAGCAGTTACCTGGTGGGCTGAAATTTTTTTATCGCCGCCGCTCAGCCGTGCGTGAAAAGTCTAGATCGCCGTGGGAAAAAAAAATTTCATTCCCAAAGCGGTTTATGCAGGATCTGATAAATATCGGATGGTAACCTCCTGATCACGATATCATCACCAAAAGATAGAAAAAGATAGAAAAATGGATGAACTTCGACAGTCTGATGGGCAGGGCCAGGAGCTCTCTGCTCTGAGAGCGACTCTTCTCAACCTTGATGGAAAGACCCAGCTGGCTCACCGGTTCAGGGCTCTGTTCCACCTTAAGAGCTTGGGCACTGAGGGAGACAAGCAGGCGATTGACGTGATCGCCGAAGGATTCAAGGACGAATCCGAGCTCCTCAAGCATGAAATTGCATACGTTCTGGGCCAGACCAAGCAGTTGTATGCTATCGAGCCACTGAAGGGGGCGCTGGCCGACCTCAACCAGCAGGCCATGGTGCGACACGAGGCAGCTGAGGCCCTGGGCGCTATTGGCAGCGATTCGTGTCTCGAGATCCTGCAGAAGTACCTCAAGGAGGACCCGCTCGAGGTTATTCGACAGACGTGCGAGCTGGCTATCGACCGAATCAACTGGGAGAACTCGGAGAAGGCGAAGAACGAGAAGCTCCAGGAGAGCGCGTTCAGCTCGATAGATCCGGCCCCGCCACTTCCTACCGAGAATAATGACAGCGTGGAGAAGCTGCAGAAGTTGCTCAACAACCAGGAGGAGACTCTGTTCAACCGATACCGGGCCATGTTCCGACTGCGAGATATTGGCACCACCGAGGCTGTTCACGCCCTGGCATCTGGTTTCGAGGACCCTTCGGCGCTGTTCCGACACGAAATTGCCTATGTGTTTGGCCAGCTGTGTAGCCCGGACTCTGTTCCTGCGCTGATCAAGGTGCTGGGCAACGAGAAAGAGGAAGGCATGGTGCGGCACGAGGCAGCCGAGGCTCTGGGCTCTATCGCCACCGACGATGTTCTGCCTATTCTCACCAAGTTTGCCAAGGATTCGGAGGTTGTTGTGCGACAGTCTGCCGAGGTTGCCCTTGACATGTACGAATACGAAAACTCTGGTGAGCTCGACTACACCGAAATCAAGGCCTAATCTTAATTCTACTAATAAATATAGTCTATTTTCTTTTCTATCCATTGTGTTCTTCGATCTACTTATTTATGTCTTCCGGTCGATTTATCCTCGATTTATCCATTGTATTCTTCAATGTACCTGCTGTAATCTTCAATCCACCTGTATTGTATTTTTCGAGCTAACTATTTATTGTGCTGTTCGGTCTAGCTATTGTATTCTTCTATCTCATGGCGCGTACTGTATAATTCTATCTCGAGGCGTATAGTGTATAGCTCTATCTCATGGCATGTATACATCTGTCTATACTTCTATGGCAAGTAACCTTCTATCGTATGGTGTAGCAATTGCCAATTAATAAGAACTGAGCTAAGCCCCGGTACCCCAATAGTGTTCAAAGCGGTATAACTGTCTCAATGAACTACAGCATTTCAGTATCAGATGGTGTATACATGTGGTAGCCGTACAGAAAGAGTTCTATTGTACCGGTACATCTAACTCAAAACAGGAGCTCTACGTCAGGAAATCACATTTTCGCTTATTCTGTAGCTTCAAGACTATATTCTCAGGCTAGGCTATATATTCGAAAGTGTTCGACCTGGCAAATTTGTACATTTATTTTGGCAGAGGATAGATAGACTTTCGTCTACCATAGGAATCTCCGCGCAGCGGAGCCACGGGAGTTCGAGGGCCGGCCCTCGATTATCTTCTCTCTACAAGCAATGTTTACTCCAAGGCAGGCCCTTAAAGAAAACTCGGATAGCAGAAGAAAAGAAGATTGATGGGGGTCAAATAGTCTATACAAATACAAAAGTTAGTTATTCTGTCGGAATCGATAGTTGCACTTGGTGCAGGTATAGAATACCGTAGCACCTTCGTCGGCACTTCGCAGCTGGAGGGTATGATACTGCATCTCGTCGTTACCACACTTGGGACATTTTTCCTTAATAGTTGCGCCCTCCTCCACTTCGTCGCTATCAAGGATCGTCTTAACCTCAGATCGCTTCAGTCGCAATGTCGAAGGGAATGCATTAGCGGATGATTTCGTCACCACCTGGAGGTTTGCAAAGTCTACACTAGTTAGAACACATTAAAAAACAACCACCAAATCAAATAAGTGCTCACCTTTTGATGGATACGACTGGCCGCAGTGGAAACAGTCCAGCGTTGATTTCTTATCGGTAACCGACTCTAAAAGGTTACCACAACTCGTGCAGAAGATCAAACTGCCAACCGCTGACATCTTATATCAAATAAATATTGCAAATAAATAAATAACCCCTGCTGGCCTCAATATACCGGAATAACCCTCGTTCCTGGCTATCTCGCTTCTCGTTGACGGTTCTCGGTGGTTGACGGTGATCTGAAATTTTATTCCGGGCCCGGAAAAGGGTTGGAAGGTGGTGGATTTTCCACGCCGCGCAGGGGAGTCGCGAAAAACCAAACGGGCCACACTCCTTTGGATCAGACACTCCACGGGAAGAAGAAGAAGAGAAGATGGCTCAACAGGCGATTCCGATGCCGGACATGTCGAACGCCATTGTGGCGCAGGACGAGATGGGCCGGCCCTTCATCATTGTGCGGGACCAGGGCAAGAAGCGACGACAGCACGGGATTGAGGCTGTCAAGAGCAACATCCTGGCCGCCAAGACGGTGGCCAACATCGTCAAGACGAGCTTGGGGCCCCGGGGCATGGACAAGATCCTCATCTCCCCGGACGGCGACATCACCGTGACCAATGACGGCGCCACCATCCTCGGGCAGATGCAGGTCGAGAACCAGATTGCTAAGCTGCTCGTCGAGCTGTCCAAGTCGCAGGACAACGAGATTGGCGACGGTACCACCGGTGTCGTCGTGTTGGCCGGCGCGCTGCTGGACCAGGCGTCCGAGCTCATTGACAAGGGCATCCACCCGATCAAGATCGCCAACGGCTTCGATGAGGCGTGTAAGGTGGCCGTAGAGACGCTGAACAAGGTGTCTGACGTCGTTCCGGTGAGCCGCGAGGACAAGACGAACCTGCTCAAGGCGGCGCGGACGTCGCTCGGTAGCAAGATCGTGTCCAAGGCGCACGAGAAGTTTGCCAATATTGCCGTAGACGCTGTGCTCTCTGTCGCCGACATGGATCGTCGGGATGTCGACTTCGAGCTTATCAAGGTCGATGGCCGACGTGGCGGATCGCTGAGCGACACAGCGCTAGTCAAGGGCGTTATCCTCGATAAGGACTTCTCGCACGAGCAGATGCCGCGTCGGGTAGAGGACGCCAAGATCGCCATTCTGACGTGCTCGTTCGAGCCGCCAAAGCCCAAGACCAAGCACAAGCTTGATATTGGGTCTGTAGAGGAGTTCAAGAAGCTGCAGAACTACGAGCAGGAGAAGTTCCAGGAAATGATCGACCGCGTTAAGGACGCCGGCGCCAACCTAGTCATCTGCCAGTGGGGCTTTGACGACGAGGCCAACCACTTGCTGCTCCAGAACGGCCTGCCAGCGGTGCGGTGGGTAGGTGGTCCGGAGATCGAGCTCATTGCCATTGCGACCCAGGGCCGCATTGTGCCGCGGTTCGAGGACCTGGCGCCGCAGAAGCTGGGTAGCGCCGGCCTGGTGCGAGAAATCGAGTTTGGCACTACGCGGGATCGCATGCTTGTTATTGAGAACTGTGCCAATCCGCGAGCCGTCACCGTGCTGGTGCGGGGCTCCAACGATATGATTGTCGCCGAGGCCAAGCGAGCGCTCCACGACTCACTGTGCGTCGTGCGAAACCTCATCACCGACAACCGAGTTGTGTACGGTGGTGGCGCTGCTGAGATTGCATGCTCTCTTGCCGTGGCGGAGAGCGCTGACCAGCAGTCGGGCATTGACCAGTATGCATTCCGGGCTTTCGCCAATGCGCTCGACGCCATCCCCATGGCTTTGGCCGAGAACTCGGGCCTGGCACCTATCGAGACCCTGTCAAGCATTAAGGCGCGTCAGGTCAATGAGAGCAACTCGCGGCTGGGCGTCGACTGCCTCAACACTGGCACCAACGACATGCGGGAGAACTTTGTCATTGACCCGCTTATTGGCAAGCGACAGCAGCTGCTGCTTGCCACCCAGCTGTGCAGAATGATCCTCAAGATTAACGACGTTATTGTTTCCGGCAAGGATGAATATTAAAAGTACCTAGACCTCCGTATATGTTATTTTGTAATGACCACCACACTGCTCTACCTTTCCGGTAACCCGCGATTATTCAATCGCTACTACTTTTACCTCCCCCCATAATCAGCAGTCATTTGTTCATGTCTTCGTCGATCAAAAAACTAAAGCTAGTTTGCACCTCTATGTATCTTAAATCGATTTCAAGCCCTGAGCACGCCCACATGAGATCAATTCCTTTAATTCTGACTTCGGTGTAACACAACCAGTCGTCGCGGCGGTTTGGGGCAGTTGGAGACGTCAATGAAGTCAGCATATTCCAGAAGAATAAGGGTTTGGTTAGCTGGAGATGTACCAGATGCTCTGTAGGGGTTAGTTGCCTTTTAATTTGCCATTGTGTTCTCCAATTCCTGTAACCGTAACGTTACCGTCAATTTGTACGGTAATTGAGTCAGATAAGCTGACTGTTCGCATCAATTCTTTGCCATCATACACGCATAGATTATTTTTGATATTGACGACTAGTCTTTTTGCCCTACCGATACCCTTAACCTCGTCCACAAAAAGTTTCAATACGGCCAGGCATTACGGTATAGCCCCGGACTCTTACAAAATCTCTGCTGTAGATTCAATTGCCTAATGCCTTTAAGAAAGAGCGATACTTCAACTTTGGAAACGTCGCTATGCGCCAGTTCAAACGTCACAGTCGATTGGAGCACATCATACTATCAGAACCCCAGGGTTGAAGTAAGTAATAAAAGTATATATATACACACTTATAAACTATGCAGCCTTGAGGACCCGCTTTTCAATGCCATCAAAGATAGAATAGTGATGCACGATCTCCAAATTCTCCGCCTCTGCATTGTACAACTTCTTAAAGTCTGTCCCCGGCTGCTGCGGCATCATCGTAGGGGTAGCGCCCATGGCAGCCATACCTCCAGCCGAGTTCTGAGAGCCGAGAATAAGCGAGTAGACGCTCTGAAGACCCAGCAAGTTGAGAAAGTACCACGACAGAGAGGACACCCATCTAACATCGAGGTCTTTAGTCATGACTCCGCTTTGCATCATGCTCTTGAACCGGATGGTCAGCGGGAAGGGCAGGCGCATGAGCACGAACCCGGCAAAAAAGGCGTTGATCCACCCCATCATCAGCGTCTGGGGCACGACCATCATGATCTGGCCCTTCATCATGCCCATCATGCCCTCCATGCTTTTGGGATCGCTGAGCATGTTGGCTCCGGCCGAGGCGGCCGTGGCATTGGGGTCCTTGAGGAATGTCCCGGCCTTGAACTTCTCACATAACTGCACCTGTCGGTTGGCAAAGGCGCTCTGTGGCAGGGAGCTGTAGTTCATACGCAACAGCGCGCTGTAGGCCAGATATTGCTGTTCTCGAATAGCTTTGGAGTCGTCGCCCCGCTTCGGCATGGGCTGAAGCAGCTGGGTGGCATAGTGGCGGATGACACCAACCAGAATCATCACCAGGAGAATGGGGAACAGCACCCAGTCCCGAAGACTGGGGTCCAGTACTAAATCAGGGACCGACATGGTTTTGTCAATTGTACCTGGGTAGCGGATGACGATGATGTTGGACATTGGGACACCATCCCACCCCGTAGCCGGAGGGACTAAGCCTCCAGATATGAATTTGTATTTAATATAACAATTACTCATCAAAAATGAAAGAAAGTAGTTTTTACAAACATCTCAAATAGATTAAGTGCTATTACGTGCCAATATTCTGTTGAATTGAGGCTAGTATGAGTGTATATGGGGGACCAGTTATATCCGGAGGGACTGAGAATCGACATATGAATAGAATTTGTTACGGGGCATTTAAAATACCAATTACTATTAAAAATGAAAGAGATTAGTTCTACATACATATCAAGTAAATAAGTGCAAAGTGATGCCAATATTTTGTGAAATTGAGGCTAAAAAATAAAACGAATGCTAACGTGCCAATATTTTGTAGAGCCACTAGGAGGGTATTTGGGGGACCCTCCCCCTTCTAGGAAGAGTGCGGACGAATAGCTCACCTTTAAGTATATAGACCCTCTTCTATACCAATTGGCGTATCCTTGCCATAAGCTCTGCTCCAGGATTGCGGCCGGATCCAGGTAGAGGGACCGCTGATCCCCAGCGCTTTACCGACCTCTCCTGCGAGTTTTTCCGCGTCGCTAAAGTTATCGCCTTCATACGCAAACATGATTATGCCACACGAGTTCTCCAACTGCTGCAGAACGTCCACTGCAATGCCCGACTCAGGGAGCTGTTTAGGAACCGGCTGGACGGCCTTGCCGACCGAATCAAGGTCCAACGCCGCTAATTGAGTCGAAATAGAGTCTGAATAAACATGGATGTTGTTCTCTGGGTCAATGGGGCTCGTTTGCAAAGCAATGTTACTTGAGCCTACCAGCAGGACCGATTTGAATGCATGCTTCTGTGCAAACGGTACGAGGGTCTCACGCACAAACCGCTGCTTGTACCCGGGCAATGTCGGCGACCGCAGCTGGACTACAGTCAGACCGCCGGCGTAGTACACATCTGCAGCCGTCGAAATCTTGTTGGTTGGAGCATCGCTCGATATGGGGTGATCCAGTGGGCCCGCAAAGGGGTACAGGTACCGGTCGTCGAGGTTACCCACAAGTTCGGCGCCCAGCGTATGTATCAGCAAGTCCACCGCCAATTGAGCAATGTTCCCGCTTGAAACGGTGGGGATAACCAGCACGCTATTCGCTATTTGGTCCATGGTTCGATGCGATTCGATTCCAGCCTGTGGCGATTCATCAATGTAAGGTGATGTGTGGCGCGCCGGGGATTATTGGGAGATTTACAAATCACCATCCTTATCGACGACCAGCGAAGGTTTTCAGAGCGAAAAGTCGTTAATAAGCAGGCGAAAGAGTACAAAGATGCCCGCAAATATCATTTGTATTGGCATGGCCGGTAAGTATAGACTAGTACAGTGATATGGTCTGTGTGGATCTTCTTTTATGGCCCGAGATCAGCGAAAACAGCTGATTCTATCGGCTATGGAGCAGATCGTAATCACGAACCCTAAATACAGTGAGCTAACTACTCAGGATCCGGTAAGACGACGTTCATGCAGCGTCTCAATTCACAACTGCACAGCAAGAAGCGTCCTCCGTACGTGATCAATCTTGATCCGGCGGTGAACAAAGTGCCCTTTGGCACGAACATCGACATCCGAGACTCGGTGAACTACAAGAAAGTGATGAAGGATTACAACCTCGGTCCTAACGGTGCCATCATGACCTCGCTGAATCTGTTTTCCACAAAGATCGATCAGGTTCTGGGCATCATTGAGAAGCGAGCACCGCAGGTGGATCATGTAATTATAGACACACCGGGCCAGATCGAATGCTTCATCTGGTCTGCCTCGGGTGCCATTATTACCGATGCCCTGGCGTCGAGCTTCCCGACCGTTATTGCATACATTGTGGATACTCCGCGGACGGCGTCTCCGGCTACTTTCATGTCCAACATGCTCTACGCGTGTTCCATCCTGTACAAGACGAAGCTGCCCATGATTATTGTGTTTAACAAGACTGATGTCAAGGACGCCGGGTTTGCCAAGGAGTGGATGTCAGATTTCGAGAAGTTCCAGCAGGTGCTGCGGGATGACGAAGAGCTTAATGGCGAGGGGGAGAACTCGTCGGGGTACATGGGCTCGCTGATGAATTCTCTGTCGCTTATGCTGGAGGAGTTCTACAGACATTTGGACGTTGTTGGTGTCTCGGCGTACACGGGCCAAGGGTTTGACGAGTTTTTAGCGGCCGTCGATAACAAGGTTGAGGAGTTCAACCGGGACTACAAGGCGGAGCGCGATGAGATTCTCAAGAAGCGGGAAGAAGAGGCTGCCAAGAAGAAGACCAAGGATCTCACTCGTCTTATGAAGGATATTGGCATCAAGGACCAAGGTGGCGAGGAGCAGGTCGATTCTATTTCTGACACTGAGGACGTTCTTGACGAGGAGGATGAGGGTGCAGGGCTTGTGGAGCGGGACGAGTTTGAAGGTGGCAGGGAGTATGATTTGCCTGATCGAAAGGGGGAGATTAATAGCTCTACGGATAAGGGTATTCAGGATCGATATAAGGAGGCGTTGAAGGCCACTGATGACGAGCGAGAAGCAGTGCTCAAGCACTACATGGAGCAGATTAACCGATAACTTTTTATAAAAAGCTCAATGAATGTACATGATTATCTACTAGGTTACACAAATCGGTCATTTGTACTGTACTGACTCTGAGTATCAGCTTGTAGTAGTATTCATTCTTCCATGTATGCTACGTAATAGGGGTGGTAGCAATTCCTATGCAGGCCCTCGGGTACCTGGGCCTCTAGTAGTAACCGCTGACGTTAACACCGCGCTGATATGTCGTCATTGGACTTTTATTAACCTTCTCAGGGTATAAAGGGGCCCTTATAGAGTGCTCTCCGATGATGAGCACACATCTGCTAGAATGTAAACACTTTCAGTCACTCTCAGTTACTTTCAGCTACAACAATAACGAATAAAATGTAGGCACAGTAGTTACGCAATCAAGAGAGCATAATACGAAGGTTCTACGACTATATAGGTAATGACGTGCTAGTAAGATAGTCCACTGCTGTGAAGTTTCGTATCCATATGAAACGGCAATGTCTCTGCGTGGTAATCGTTCGAAACCAGGTCAATTGGCTCTCCGCGAAGCAGAGCTACGGGAGCAAACCATCACCAAACACGTTGAGAACCGTTGCAGTGATGGAGGAGGGCCTCCCGAAGCCCCATGGTGTGCGGCTCACATTCCACGTGCCAAGCCCGGCGAGGTCTTGGCAAAGTCGGGCGGTGCCTGAGCACTACGAGGATCCACCGGAGCAGGAAAAAGCGTTTTCTACACAAGTACGAGTCATACCGAACGATGGATAGATGGCTTGGCTTGCAATAGCACTGGTGATTGCAGGCACGACGATGGCGGGGGCGCCGCACTGGCCTGGCGCCCTGGAACGCAACCCGATCTGGCGGGACCAGAGCTACTACACGACGACGTTTGCAGCATGTGACCCACTGACTCTGCCGACAGGCACGATCCTGTACCGTTCGGCGACCGTCACCATCGGCGACGCTGCGGCGACGTTCACTCCGCTGTGTCGCCAGGGTCGCCCGGTGACGATCGTCGACAACATCCCCGGGCTGCAGCTGATTACTACGAATCGGTCGAGCTGGCAGGAGTGGATCTCGAGCGACCAGGGCGGCTTCCATGCCTCGCTCTACCCGATGCTGTATTCCCTCTCCTCGTCGGTGATCATATGCCTGTTGCTGAACTTTGTGGTGCTGGACGGTCCGTACAGGCCGTTTCTGCAAAAGCTTTCCATCACCTTGTCAAGCGTATACCTGCTTGTGACTTTCATTACGGCGACAGTTGCATTGAGAGAGCAGTATAACCAAGGATATCTCGACGCAGAGCGGCTGCGGCGCGACTTGGAGTCAAAAACTCGGATCAACGTGCTCTACCTCGTGTTCAACACGTTTGTGTACATGGCCATGGTTCAGACGCTCATGGCGCTGTTTCCGCGGCAGAAAGAGAAGCGGCTTATCTTTTGGGTTGGCGCAGCGCTCATTGTCGTGTGCCAGACGCTGTGGGGCGTATCAGTGTTCCATCAGGCCGACGACGAGAGCGCATTACCAGCATTTGTGTACCTCTTTCAGATATCTGTGTCGGTCATGTACGCTGGCTGTGTTGTCTACTACACAATCACCAAGCATAGAGCGACTCTGCACAAGCGCATGATGCTATTTACGCTAATTACCATCATGGCCACCCTCGCGCCCATCGCGCTGTTCATCGTAGATGTAGGGGGCTGGTGGATCGTGGAGTCGACGGATTCGGTCTCGTGGCTCACCAACGTGCTTTCTATCGCGGTAGTGTGGGAGTGGGCGCAGCGGGTCGAGACGTGGTTGAGGCATGAAGAGCGCAATGGCGTGCTGGGACGGCAGGTATACGAAAACGACATGGCGTATCCCAGTGTAAAGTCGATTAACGGCCACTCTGGGGACGACGAGCCGGGGGGAGATGTAGAGGTGGTAGAATTGACCGAGCTTGACAACAGCGGCATCGCGCTCTCAATTGACCGCATAGTATTAGACTCGCCGAACTCTTCGTCATCCAACGAGGCGACTGGGCTTTACAGAAGTATGCGTCGCGTAGTGAGCCCTATAGTGTGGATCTCAGACCAGCTTATTGAGCTGGGGTACTTTAAACTGCGTATACGCTCTTCCTCAGTGCAGTATACGGCCGACGACGACTCAAGCCCGCATAGTGACAATGAGGATAGACAGGACGAGATTCAGAAGTTCGTCTACCCGATGCGAAAAACCTGATGCTAATGATCATCCCACAGATACGAAATGCGTCATATAATGATTGTCTACGCGATATGAAATAAGTGATTGTCGGCTCATAATCAGCGAGCCAAACTCTACTAACGATCTTGTTATCCAACGATAATTCAAACGCTTTTTATCTAATGTGATCTCAGCAAAAGCTATTCATCAAATGTTGTAGTGTAACGTACTCTCATCATCTATTTGGCCCTCCGCGCAGCGGAGCTACGGGGGGTCCGGGGGGCTGGCCCCTCAGGATGAAAGGGTAAAACGTGATTCGGAGATATATATACAGAATGGTGCTTATTTGTTGAGTTTTCGTCGCATGGCCCGCTGGGCCTTCCGTCGCTTCTTGTACTTATGACGGTTCATCTTAGTTCGTCGCTTTCGCTTGACAGAGGTAGCGTACATGCTGGGGTTTCTAAGGAATGAGTCTGAGACGGGAGACAGCTCGAGGTCGGCTTCTGGCTCTTCGAACGGCCTCGGAATGTCCTTCTTGTTGATGAGCACGACCGAAGCGCCGCCGTTGAGACCCGGGATGGTCGTCACCTGCAGGTTCTTCAATTGCGAGCTGATCTTCTTGTGCAGCTGGGATGCAAACGAGGACGTCAGCAACGGGTCGAGGTCCCAGTCGGCCTCTTCCTCCATCGTGTTGCTGTAGCCCTGGTCTTCGTATGGCCGAAGAGTCTCAACGACCTCCTCGGGAACGTCCTTCATCTCCGGGTTCAGGTCCCGACCGGACGCCGAGGCGATCCATGGCGACCGCGGGGCCTCCTGTCGGGCGTTCTCGCCCTTGAGATCAAGTAGGAAGAGCGGCCGGTGTCGCGACAGGAACGCATCGAGCGCCAGGTCCTCTCGGTTGATCACGGACCGGGCATTTCTCTTGACGGTCTCGAAATCTCTGAATGGAATCGACGGCTTCCGCAGCTTGCCGGCAGCCTTGGATGCAAAAGACCGCACCACAGGCCGCACTATTAGTCGTGGGTTTATCATGGGCTGGTTGTGGTCTCTCGTGGTGTACAAAAATTTGTCTTTTTGTCGGCGAAGAGTGGGAGGTTAGGACGGGATGTTACTTACGCACACCGTGCACACCCCAGCAACCTACCATTAGCCTACGAATTCGACAATTATCTCTGGTCTCCAAAATTAAAAGCATTAATTCTATTTAAACAATTATAGGTCAATTGATAAGCTGGTGGTGCTGTCTGCTTAGCTTGGATGGTTTGTATGGCATATTAAACCCGTCTGCCGCGTAGGCTATGCGAGACCCATCACGGGCCCACTCCATGCCTCTCTCCCTGGGGTAGGTTGAACACTTCCATCCATGTTAGAATATCGCTTTTTTCGATTTTTTTCGATGGGCGTATGCGTTTTTACCATGCTTTATGGCTATAGGTTAAGACAGCCGTTCTCAATTGGTGCTCGGCTTGTGCTGCTCACTATATCAGATTGAGTAACGAATATAAATGGTAGATACCTCCTAATCAGTTTTATTCACAATCGCGCCAAATCCTTTTGGTTAAACCTATTGTCATGCCATCGTAGCAGTGTTAGGAGAGGATCATATTTCGGGTAAGTCTAACTCTACACTGTACTGGTATATCAGCGGTATATCATCTCTCTGATTGATGGTATAACTTATGCGTAAAGATTCCTGAACCAATACACTTCATAATATGAGCCAGATTCTATTAAATAAGTATACATTAATATGATCAGAGGTGACGAAAGCCCTTTCAATTGGTGCCCAGTTTGTAATAGAGAGATTGCCAAAACCAGTACCCCTACATTATTCGGCCTATAAACGTCATAACATTTGAAACGGGTCCAATCACGTATAGGTGGCAAGCTAAACAATAACTAAATGACAGCTAAACGGTAAATGACATGGTTTCAATCAATTAGCCAACAAGATGAAACTCGTTCACACTTTCAGAAGCATAAATAGATTAATGTATTATATTATAAAGGAGAAATAGAATATCGTTACAAGAAAAGCATTAGAAAAATTTTAGCGCACGCCAACCACAGAAAGCTCCAGTGTCCAAACACGTCTAATGTGAACCCGCACTGGCCCGTCGGCGCCAGGAACATTGTCGAGCACCATGGCATCCCACCAACACTTGCGCGCCGGCTTCTTCCAAAACAACAATAGCTTGTGCGGCGTAGGCATTTCTACCTCGTCGTTTTCATACTCACCATCGTCTTCGGGGCGGTGGTTTTGAAGGCGCGTCAGGGACAGGCTCGACACTACGGTGCGGTACGGCTCAGAAGCCCTAAACCCCCACTTGTCGTCGATTGAGAACCCCGACGAACACAACATGTCAATTAGATGCTGCTCGGCGCTGCCCGGCTCGTCGCCCTTGCGCAGACCGCTGAATATCTCACGCTGGCTGACGATGATGTCTCCACAAGCGCGCTTGATAGCCTGAATGTCTGTGTTCGGGCCCGGATTCATCGGGATGCAATAAAAGTCAAGGTCCTCCCGCAGTACAATGATGGCCGGCCGCTTCTTGAGAATCGCCTTGATGTCCCAGTACGGGTTGTACACCTCCTGCTCGTTCTGGTGTTCCTGCTGCTTGCGCGTCAGGTCGACGGCGGGCATCTCCTCCTCGACAGAGGCAGCCGACTCGCGGAATACGTCCAGTGTATACTGGAAGCAGTCCGGGGAGAAGTTGACCGTCCCCGAGTCTACGATTTCCAGGAGATTGTGCACCATGACCCCGCCCATCGACGCGACCAGCCCGTTGGTGATGCTCAGCAGGATCGACTCTGGCAACCGCAACAGCTCCTCCTTGGGGATGTCAAACACATGCCCCCTCAGATCGAGGCGGATGTTGCCCCTAAGGTCCGTCGCCTCGTAGTCGTACAGTAGCCCCTGCTCTGCGTCCCCGGGCGCCACCTGGGTGATAATGGATTTCGGTTCCGACTCCTGTGCTACCGACATTGTGAAGAATTGCGCTATGCGTGGGGAATATGGCGGTGGAGCAGTCGAATTAGTGTTGTCTACAGGGCACGGCGCGTCTAAAGGAGTGACTGAAGTTGGATGCGGCAAGTGCGTCTTGTTCGATATCGTGAATGCTCAATGGTACTCGTCACGATTGTATGGTTGTGTGCTCCGCTGGCCCAGGTCTTCCCGCGGGTCTGCTCTCTCCCCTCAAAAATTGCTTCGTCGTACCTTCTGAACTGGGCGGTTTGTGGCCCCTGAGATAGCGGAATGAAGGTGGTCGATAATGCATTGTATTGGAGATAAACAGGCTAACAAAGCGTGACGTGTTGTACGCCCTGGCGTGATAAAAAGTACGCCGTCCCTCTCTACCTTCGCCCTCACCTCCGCCGCAGGCCCGCTCCGTCCCGTGGAGCGGGCCGTCGACCGGGCTAAAATTGAAGAAACTAGAGAACTTCTGAATTGAAATAAGTAGACAATCGAGATCGATTGGTCTTTGCTAGTAAAACCGCTGTAACGATGGTGATCAATTAATAGTTGCTGGCAGACGACTGTGAACACTGGGGGCCTAGACCCCCTCGTAGCTGCGCTACGCGGAGATCAATCTCCTCTATCTTTACACTCCTGTACTAAATACATTATCCCGAGCCTCATACATCGTTACACTGTCAAAAATGGCTTGATCTAGGGGTCAAATGATACTGGCAGAGAGGTTTCGTTCATGGGGGGCCAGCCCCCCAGAACCCCTGGCTCCGCCACGCGAACATCTATTCAAGCTCCTTCAACGCTCGGTATCATCACTCTATCAAAAATACGACCTTGGAGGAGATTACCCTTGGGACTAGGCAATTCATGTTGGTGGGATTGAACAATTGTTGTTGGTGGAGAGATTTCCGGAAAGGAGGGTAATGGCCTATTCAAGCTCCTCTATCTTTACGTTCTTGGGGTCTTTGTGGGCCCTTTCAATGTACTTCGTATGCGATCCTCGCGCAAAGAGACTGTTCGACTTGGCGTCGTAGAAGTTCATCGAGGTGAACGCCAGGCGCCCGCCAAGCTTCTCACAGGTACAGTCAACCGTGATCTTGTTACCGACGTGACCTCCACTGGCGATGTAGGTCACATTGAGATCCGTGCTGACTCCCGTGGAGTAGAGACCCTTGGACGCGACCGCGAGCGACCCGCCCAGATCAACAATCGACGCAATAGTCCCTCCGTGCAAAATACCAAGCCGATTCACATGTTCTTTCTCCACCGTCATTTCCAGCCATACTTTGCCTGGCTTGGCTTTGGTTATAGCCAACTATACCATATCAGTTCTGTTTCCCCCGGCCCCGCGTAGCACTCACGTTCTTCAATAGCGTAGGCTCAAGCCCGCCGATTTCTAGGAAATTGGCCCACACCGACCTAACAAATGCCACTGTCTTCATTCTATTATATCTTCAGGGGCCTACCGATCTCTCGTGGATCTACTTATACATGTATCTCCAGGGGATCTGCTAATCTATATCGCATCTCCGCTCCTCGGTCCGGCCAATCGGATTGCGAAATCTAATTCACGGAATATTGTGGCATTCCGCTATTAGCGTCCGAGTGAATGGCACGCTTTGCGGCTGAAATCCCTCATACATGTGAAATTACGCTACAGTACTAGGAAATCGTCGTAAGCGGCTTCCGATGACAGTTTGAGTGTATTTGGAGGGTACGTATTTTGGATCAATGACAGCCGCTTAATTAATTAATGGGGCTAACGTGCGCCGCTTTATGGGAGGCCGGCGCATCGCGATAAAGCCGCAGCTTAGTAAGGCTTTATTTGCTCAATCAGCTCGCTTAATTACGGGCCTATATATAAACCCTTCAGGTACCCACCTGTCCGACGACCTATCCGACGAAGACGAAAATGCACGAATACATGTTTAATGTGGCAATGAGCTGCTCCGGTAAGTTGTGAAGGTGTTTGGTCCGAGAAAGCGCTAACCCTGGCAGGCTGCTCCAACGCTGTCAACCGGGTCCTTACCAAACTGCCCGGTGTCCAGGACATCGACATCAGCCTTGAGAAGCAGCTCGTCAACGTCAAGACGGACGACTCCCTCCAATTGGATGCTGTGCTCGAAGCTATTAAAAAGACTGGCAAGGCCGTCCACGAGAGCAAGATCATTGCGTAATTCGCTACTAACTAATGCTATTAAATAAATAGGTATCATATTAATAATACCGTACGTCATTTTACCGAGTCATCGCAGTCATGCACAAGATTAGCAAGATAGCAAGGGGAGCTAGGAAGAAAGAGGAGCTACTCTCCAAGGTCTATGTCCCACACCCAGTCGTTGATGCTGCTGAACAGCTTCTCCTCAATCTCGTCACCTTTTCCTGCCGCCACACGGAGCACCAGTTCGTTCAATTCCGTTCGCCCCAGGATGTCGACATGCTCTGCCGTTTTCGCGCCTCCTCTAATATCCAACCGGTCCGGCTGGTGCAGCATCTCAACCACCGTGACCTTCGAGTTTCCCGGGTTGAACTTGGAGTCCTTCTCCTTCCATCGGTAGCACATCGTGTGGGTAAGAAGCGAGATGGTGCCGTCGCCCTCGCCAAGCACAACAGCCCCCGGGTCGCTCTGAGCAATTGTAATGTTGAGGTTGGTCAGGTTCTTGTCGATTTCCTCCTGGTAGTAGTAGCCACGCTCGGTGGGCTTGCCGACGCCGTAGAAGCAGTAGATCTTCATGTCCGGCGCATTGGGTAGCGCAACCTCGAGCGGGTTGACCCACTTGCTCGGGTCGCGGTTATTCTCCTTGACCTGCTTGCGAGTACGAGCCAGCCCGTTCGAGTACTGCTCGCGGGCTCTCTTGGCGAACCACTCGGGCGCCTGGTCGAACAGAAAGTCAATTGACTCGGAGATGGTCATATTGCGCGAGGAAAGCTCGGAAACCGTGTTCCTGAACCGAATGAAGTTCCCAAACGACGCGTTCGCCGTCGTCGCGTTGGCGCTCTCCACCGTAGAAGCCAACAGCAGCTGCGTGTCGTCTGGCGCCCGGTCAAGAGTGCCCCAAATGGCGTCGCCACCTTTGGGCAGCATGGACGCGATCCCGCCAAAAGAACGTAGCATGTCGGCCCTTTCTCGGCGGCTAAAGAACTTTTCGAGCCCGTACACGGCCAGCGCGTTCAGCTGCACGGTGTCCTTCATCTCACCACTCAACAGCGCCACAATGGCCTTGGGAGTGCCCAGCGTCGAGCCCGAGATATCTACAAACGCTTCAATGTGGCGGTTGACCCAGTCAGGCCCGCCCTGGCCGCTGGTCGGCGCCATGTCCTCGACCCACTTGAGGAAGTAGAAGACGACCTGCGAGCCCATTGAGTGGCCCATGAGCACCGTCTTCTCGCCGGTCTGGGACAAGTTATTCTCAATGGTGCGCTTGATCTTGCTGAAGTACCGGTCGCGCCGCTCGAGGTCGCCGTAGGCGAGCCGCCAGTCGTACGCCGCAACGGCCATCGTGTTGACGTCGTACCCGAGCGCCGCCAGGTTCTCGAGGATTTTGTTCCATATCCAGTACCCGGGCACAAAGAAGTCCGCTGCCTCCATGCCCTGGGCCGCCCGCAGCTTGAACCCCGGCGGGTCGAGCCCCGTCTCCGGGTCGAGCATGATGTGCCGCAGCCAGCACTGCTTGTCGAGCAGCATGGCCCGCAGCATGTACCACGATCCCCAGAGCCGCTTCCGAAAGTAGTGCTGTGATGGGCACTCGGAGGTGCCCGTAATGCCCCACGATTCGAGCCCCGTCGAGATGACGCCCGGCACGAGCACGACGGGGTGCTTGACGCCGAGGCCCTGCTCGTCGCGGAGGTGGTTCCCCACGGCGAACGAGTCGGCTGGGATGGCGTGCTGCTTCTCCACATTACGCGCCTCACGGATGATGCCTGCGGGAAGCATGTCCCTGAACTCGTCCAGGATCGAGTCGAGCGAGATCTCGTTGAGCATGTCGAGCGATACAAGGTCCTGCGACTGCGCGGTGTACCACGCAATGCCGAGCCCCAGGAAGATGCCAATGAAGAAGATGAACCGCTTGGACTGGGTCAGTTTCCATTGCTTCTTGTGTTTGTGGTGCTTTGCGTGATGGTTGCGATGGCTCTTTTTTCCATCATCGCTCTCCAACCCGCTCGACTCTAGGCCGCTCGACTCCGAGAGCCGGCGACGCTGTCGGAGCTCAGACATCCTCTATCAGCTACACGTCTATTCTACGACCAACCAGGTTATACTACGATTGTTGTAAAAGTCCAACTACTGTAATTTCCGACCGTAATGGTGAAAAAATTGCCTGGTTAATTTGCGCTATCAGCTCACGCCTTTGATACGCCTGCATTGGGACCGATCTATCTACAACTGTAGTATGTAGACTACCTGAAACTGCGTAGTACACTACCGTGGTAGTAATGCAGGGGCGCCTCATTACCTGGTAGTACTATTTAAAGTTTGTTGGCCTGCCAAGCTCTCCTCCGCGGAACGGGTACAAGAAAGAGGAATAGAGGAAGAAACAAGATAGGACGAAGGTACCCGAAGTCTGGACGTCTACATGAGTAAAAATGAAAATGTTCGCTCATGTTCAGCCAAGAGGGCCGCTTTCCGCCGCTTGTGCGGCTTTGTAGACTTGTCGCCAGTAGTTCCATCACGTGAGCGTTGCCGTTTGAGGCAGCTGTTGTAGACAGGCGGCCCTCAAGGGGTGATGGGTGTTCTCATCGGAGACAGTTGCGCCAGTTCTATAAAATAAGCTTACCTGCCTTGTTTTTCTCCTTCATTTTAACAGCGATTGTTAGTTACGTTTTGAGGAGCGTAGTTCTTGCGTTCT
The DNA here is from genome assembly GCF_965637985.1 of Blastobotrys vanleenenianus. Classification (NCBI taxonomy): domain Eukaryota; kingdom Fungi; phylum Ascomycota; class Dipodascomycetes; order Dipodascales; family Trichomonascaceae; genus Blastobotrys; species Blastobotrys vanleenenianus. The sequence goes on along the minus strand of NW_027481883.1, from coordinate 181,993 downwards.
CCTTTTATATTTTTTTATTCGTTGGGGGTATATGCCGGCGGTTTAAGCCCCAGGTCATATCGATCTTACCCCAGACTTTTCCAAAAGCGGCAATAGAGGCGCATCGAGATTTCTAGCCCTCTTTTGCCTGCAAGAAAGCGAGAGCTATTTAAGGAGCTAAAAGGGCCCTTTTACCAAGTCCATTTTATTTATCTTCATCGTTGTCCGATTTGAAGAAATGTTCCCTTCGATAGCGAGCTACTGGGACCACTTTGTGCATCGACCCGGCCGAAAAGACGGCGCACCTTTGCCCGTCGAGCCCAAACGGCCTGCCGCCATCAGCCCACAGCAAAGCGAGCGAGATGGAGCGGCTAGAGATGTTGTCATGGGCTGTTCGTTAGTCTATTAATCCTTCCAGGGTACTTTATTTATTCGATGTTTTTATTTATTACTGTTGTGTTACGATTTATCAATATTATACCTACCTACTTGCTACGGTAGTTGAATAGTTACCAGCTCTCCAAGAACCCTTAAGAGGTTAAGCGGTTCAGATGCGTAAAGCATTGTAAATTGCGTAGTGCAGTATACCTCTACCTGGTACACTACATTTCATTTATTGACAAAAAGCACACTAGCTGTCCAGTATAAGTGACATGGGGCATGGTCATTTCGTGATTAGCTACCAGCGATTGAATGAGATGCGTTGAAGATCGATCGGACTTCAACACGTGCATTGCATTTGTGACCATCCCACTACTCTGGCCAGCCCCTATACATGGTAATAACTACTGTAACTCATGTTATTGTACAAATGGGGCATGGCAAGAGTACAAAAACACAAGTGGCATACTCATTTGTGGTGCAGTGGTAGCATAATGGTGGTTAAATATCTTCAATCGTCTCCTCGGTTGACTTGAGCTCCAGCTTCTCCTTGGCGATGGAGTAGTCCACCTCGTAATCGCCCTGCTTAGAGAGCAACGCAGAGATCACCTTGACCTTGGCGCGTGCCTTCTTAGCCATTTTTTCATAGACCTCAACGTTTTCATCACTGTTCGTCATGGGGATGTCGGCTATCATTGCTTCCAGCTGATTCAAATGTTTATCCAGCCGGTCGTCTTTTTTCTTCCTCCACTCGACCAACCTCCCCTGTAGTAGTCCAATCAATAGAAACCTCTGGTATCCGGTTTGGATGCCAAACTGTATGCCTTCATGGTACCCAGTGCGATTCCCGTCTTCTAGGCCCTCATTGTATCCGTCCTGATAGTATCTGCCATATTAGTAAAATCACTAGTATAGACTAGGTAGATCTTCTACCTACTTTTCTTCTAAACTCAGCAGCTCGTCAAACACGTCCGCCATTTTTTGTATAATATCTTTCACGATATCTCGGCGATCAAATCTTTGATTAATTATTAATATTATATATAATACTTAAATCGGACGAATTAGTGGACCTAGCTAAAATGACCGAAATATACGTCACGCGTGCGCGTGCGGCTCATCTGGATTACTTATGCTGCGAGGCGATGAGATTTGCAGTGGTCGTCCAGCTCTCCTCTGCGGAACGGAACCACGGGGGGTTTGGACGGCTGGCGCCCCCAGGAAGGAGAAGCTACCAAATATCAATTGCTCAATCAGAGACAGACTGACTCCCATGGGTAAGCCGCCCTGATCGAGTCATTTTCGGCTGTGTAGCGTTAAATCCGAGTCTCGGGGGGTGGTGTGTGGTTGGAGAGATATCAGGACATCCCAACTTCACGTATCACCAACGCAAGCGACTCGTCAGAAAAAATGCAGTTCGATCCTGCGAATCCACTAACGGTGGTTCAGAATGCCGAAGAAAAGAGGACTGAGGAGGAGGTGCTGCTGGAGGATGATGTGTTTTCCTCGTTGCGGCGGAAGAAAAAGGGTGTCCGGGTTGATCTGTCCGACTCGGAGGAGGAGAAGGTAGATCAGGATGATGATATGTTTGAATCCGACGAAGAGGAGAGGGAAACGAGCTCAAAAGGAGCGGTTGAGACGCTCGACATGACCAAGTTTGAGCGAGAGCTTAAAAAGGGCGACGAGGGCGAATTGCCGAGCCTGGATCATGACGAAGAGGAGGAGGACGACGATGATGATATGTTCAGCGATAAGGAGGCAGAGGAAGACCCAGAAGAAGAAGAAGAAGAAGAAGAAGATCAGCCAAAGATGGATTCGTTCAATTTGAAGTCGGATATGGACGAGGGCGTATTTGATGCCGAAGGCAACTTCATCCGTCACGCGGCTGATGAGAAGGACTACCAGGACGCCTGGCTGCAAGGAGTCTCGAAGAAGGACATTCGCAAAGCCAGAGAAGCAAACCGGAGCCAAAATGCCCAAAATTCCAACAAAAAGAGGCCAGTGGAGTCGGTGAAGTCGCTGTCTCTGCGACTAGCGAGCGTCCTGACTTCGCCGGACCAAACGCCAATTCAAGCACTAAAGGCCAATGCCAAATCCACTCAGATGGTTGATTTTATCACCGAACTGTGTACCTCTCTGCTAATCGACCACGACATCACGACCATCTACGACCAGGCCAAGAGTGACATCGAGGCACTTGGGGGGCTCACTACCCACGATACAGGCGCCAAAAAGCGCAAGCGAAGTGGAAAACAATATATTCTGAAATGGAGCAACGATGCGCAAGAGCACGGCCCCTTCGAAGAGGCCACAATGGCCGCCTGGCTTGACGAAGGGTACTTTGACTCCGGAGAAGCCCTTTGCAAGCCCGCCGACTCGCCTGACGCAGACTTTGCCAACCCGCTGGACCTCTCCTTCGACTAAAAACTATACGGCAATTCTCTAAATTAGCGCCATTTATACGCCTATAAAGCGGCCATGGTATAGTCATGCTCTATACCTGGGGTCACGCTGGCGACAAATTTGAGGAAGATAACCAGGTACTGGTCGACGCGAATAACCCCTTCGTCGTCTCCCTGTTTGACCTCGACCTCCTCCCACTCGTCCTGGTCGGCGAGCCCCATCTGTGCAATGCCTTTTTCCACATCCTCCTCGTCCATTTGGTTACGCAGGCGCTGCTCGGCACGGTCCAACAGCACCTTCATGACGCTGGCGTGCCGGCACGGGTGGATTGATATCAGTGTGAGGTCGTCCTCGAACGGCGCCCGCTCAATCGTCACCGTCTTGTCCTTGTAGTCGCTTATAATGTCTTCAAACATCTCGTCTGGCGACAGCGGCCCGCCGTTGGCGTTGAACCCGCTGAGATACAGCTTGGGCACGCGGTATGCCGTCGAGTATGCAATGTACAGATTATACGTCCGCGACGGTCCCGTGGTGCTCTTGTCCTGGTACACGTCGCCCTGTTCGTTGTCTTCCAGCTGTTCGTCAATGTCGACAATCTCCTCAATCTCTTCCTCCTCGTCTTCAGAGGCGGTGGTCCCAGGTGCGGCTGGCTGCTTGGTGCTGCCACGATGCTTGACTGCGGTGACCCATCCGTCTTCGCCTTCCTCCACCTCGTCGTTCTCGCCGGCGCCGCCTTCAAATGCGGCTGACCTCAAGTGTGAGGGGACATGCTTGGTTACTAGGTACTGCTTGTCTGCTGGAAGGTAGTCTTTGCGCTTCGATGGCGATGCAGAGGCCCACGACCACGTAGGGAACTTGTAGACGAGGTAGTCCCCCGCCACCACGAACTCCTCTGGCGTAATCTGGCCCGTTTTCTTGAAGGATGACACATGTGATACGGGGGTCAGGTACTCGCGCAACTCCCGTATGTGTGAAAGCGTCGCATTGAACATGGTTGCTAGCGGATTAATGAATGGAACGCAGCTGGGTTATATAGAACTATGGTAGTCGTTATCGGTTGATCATATGGCACCTTCCCCAAGGGGCGCAACAGCCGGGTAATTGTTATCAAGTGGCGTTCCTCGATATGTGCTGTTAAGGTTTGTTGTTAGGGTACATTTGGGAATGGCAAATTTTGTGCGGCTGGTGAGGCTCATGAGGCTCATGAGGGTCATATGAGGACCTGCAGGACCCTAATCTCCGACGCGATTTTCCGTCCTCTTTGTCAATTGGTATATTGTTGGCAATGGGCCTGGTACTACTGTACTACAACAGTTATATAATTGGAAGGTTTCTATAAAAGTTGCTAATGGTTACCACAAAACTGAGCCTACCTAGAACACCCTTGCGATAGGGCCAACATGAGCTCGGAAAAGCTTAGCTCCCAAGGGGGTTTTACCAATCTCTTCCAAGATCAATTGAATCTCCGTAAATCGGGCCTATTATCCTCGCATACAACACCTGCGTTGAGACTGGGTAGTAGAGCACCGCGGGCTCCAGAGATCCGGGCAGTGGAGGCGCCCACCGGCGCGCCGTGATTTAGCGGAAAAATAAGTTGACAGAGGCAAAAAGCCTAAAGAGCTGTGACCGCCTCCAGGCAAACACTTCATTTCCTCTCCACCACTGATCCACTAGCTTCAAACGCCGGGATATTGCTCGGGAGAAGGGGGTCTACAAAGCTTACGAATTTCAGGTTTTTAGTAGAGAAGAAAGAGTGGTTTAAAGATGAATAATATTTAGCCTATACCAAGCTAGGTGCCTACATTCTACCACCACGACGCCCCCAGATAGACGGAGAGCTACGAGAGGCTCGGATAGATTGCTTCTTTGTTGTCGTTTCTTTAACATTTGAACCTCGCATTCAGTGCTCTTTGGCTGATTATACGACCTTTATTATACACGGATCAGGAAATTTTGTTGCATGGCTCAACCGGTTAACGAGCCTTGTACGGCGGAGCCGAGTCCTCTCAAGATGGCCTCTCCTCGGCAGAAGCCCTCGCTGACCCAGCTGTCGGCTACCCTTTCAGCGTCGTCGTCCCTGTCCGGATCGACGCAGCACTTGTCTCCACCAAACGGTTCAGTGTCTTCAAACGACTCTTCGGGCCACAACAATGGGAACCGCTTCAAGCATTATACGAAGCCAACGGTCTCGGACTCTCCGCAGTTAGTGTCGCTTTGCCAGACGTATATTGACACGGAGAACATTGAAGGGCTCGCCCATATTGCGCGGAATCGCGGTCTTCCACCTGCCCAGCGGCAGTACGCCTGGCCCTTGCTGTTAAGAGCACACCCGTTTGTCGTTAACCCATGCATTGCGCCCGAGTTTCCGTCGAGTAGCGAGGACGACCGAAACACGGGAACCATTCCCTATCGTAGAATTGAAAACGACATTGCGCGGTATCGCAAGAAGCTGCGCAAAAAGCAGGAACAACAGAACCAACAACTGCATCAGAATCAGCAGAACCAACAAGGCCAACAGTCCAATCAGTCGAGCCAACCACATACACAGTCGACATCGGGGCCATCGTCAAGCTTCCTCATTTCACATCAGCAGTCTACCCAGTCAACTCCGCTCTCTGCATCTCCTAAATCAACAGCCAGCAGTGGCAGCATTGCAGACGCTTCGAAAATGCAGGCGGCTATTAACGAGTACTTTTGTCAGAATCTCGAGTCGGAAAAGTTTGAGAAGATCGAGTTTGCCATTAAAGCGTTTTGCCAGAAATGGCACAGCGTGGTGCCGTACGAATCGGCTATGCTACAGGTTGCTGTGGCGCTCTCTGACTGGATTTACCCTTCGGTGTCGTCTACTGACTCGTCTCCGATTATGACCCCGGTGACGGTCACAACTACAAATACTGCCGGCACGTTGTTTGACGAGATATTTGAGCAGTTTATGATGATTGTGTTGCATGCTCCGGCCCCAGCCTGTGATGGACCGTATGGCCCGTGCGATTCTCCACTGACGGAGCGGATCTCCCTCTTCTTGTCTATTCTACGTAAGCAGCTGCCAGAGTTGGCCAAGCACTTTGACGAAGAGGATGTGCTGTCGAGCTATGCCGGCGGCGACGAATGGCTTTTGTGGTGGATCAAGTGGTTTGGAGCCAAGACTTTTTCTAGCATTGACCGCGGCCGTCTGTGGGACATGTACCTCGGATGGCGTCCGGAGAAGACGTCGATTGAGCAGCCTTCTGATCAAATCGGCGTTGATCCGTTTTGGAACGTTGTTGAGCTCGAGTCCACAGCCATTCTGGACCTGCATCTCCAACACCTGTTTGCATGCCTGGCGCTTCTCAAATCCAAGAAAAACGTGCTCATGGAGCTCGATCAGAGCGAGATCCGCGAGTACCTGTGTCATTTCTCCAAGTCAAAGGACATTGAGAGTGTTATTCAGGAGGCCGGTGAAATGTATAGAGCCTGGAGATGGGTCGAACGAGATGATTATGATGAAGAATAATTTTTATAAATGGGTATTATGAACTCTAATGGATTTGAACTGCACCACTTGAACTATTAATTATTACTACCCGGTACTTCAACTATATTGATGCCGGTAATGGATATTGTTTATTGCTCTTGAAATATTGCCAGGTACTGGTAGTTCCAATGATACACGACCCTCGATGTTCCACAACTCCGCAACTCGCCCTTTTCGTTTTCATATACAACATCAATTCCCATCTAAAATCACTGTTCGGAACAATACGGAGGATGGGTTTGTATACAATTCATACTTTTAGCTCTCCTCTCTATAGGGGTACGTAAATTCAATGCATGCCATACTATTCGTATCCTAGACCTGATATAGGGTGAAGTTGTTTGCACCTTTAATTTTGACAATAATGTCTGCTGGATCCCATCCTGATGCATTGCTGCAAGAGCTTGCCTACTGAATCCTCCGATGTTCTGCTGTAGACCTTCTATTGAATCCTCCAATGAGGAGTGTAGATCTTTTGCTAAATTCCTCCAATAATGAGTTACTGCAGGCCTTCTACTAAATCATCCGATGAGCTGCTGTCTACTACTTAAAAGAAGTAATGTATAAGAGATAAATTATATACACTATTTTGTACAAGAACGTGCATTCAATCTAATACCCCCAGTCCTCGTCTAGAGAGACCGAAGTATTGGCATCGTTAAACAGATAGGTCATGTCGGAGACGACGGGCGCGCCTGAAGCCGTAACAGGAGTAGAAGCGGCGGATGCATTGTTGTTCTGAACAAACTGCCTTAAGATATGCGACTTGTGGTCTTCAGAATGCAGACTGGTGTGGATCGTGCCGCCCATCTCGCTGCCGCTCTCGCTGGGAGTAGGCATGAAAGTCTTTTCAAATTTCTCAATCCGTTGCGACATGGACGCACCCGTCGGAGTCGAGAATGCTTGCTTGTTGATGCGTGACCGCTGGGTGTTTGGCTTGATTGGTTTCGCGCTGCTACTACTGCTGTTACTGCTATTGCTGCCATTTCGAACAGTCTTGTTACTAATGACAACAGGAGCAGCAGTAGTCACAACAGGTTGCTCGTATGCAGTAGTAGCAGCAGTTGCGGTGGACGTAACGTTGGTGGTAGTGGCGATGGTGGCATCGAGGTTACTAGTTGTTGGTTCAAGGTTGTCGTACCAGTAAGCCTCTGTGAACATTTCGGCTGGCTGGGCGGAAGTCGTCGTATCAGGCTGTTCAATGACATATTCATATTCGGGCACCGTGACCGGCACGGCCAGACCGTAGTCCATGCCCATGTTGAGCGGACCAGTCGCAGGAGGCATGTAGTCCAGCGGGAAGTCGGACTCCAGGCCCTGCTGCTGTTGTAGTGGCGGCTGTTCCTGCTTAACTGGTATAATTTTCTGGGCAGAGTGTTGCGGAAGAGACGGAAGAGGCGCGTACTGGATCTGCTGTGGTTGCTGTTGTTGCTGAACCGTCACATACTGCGGCTGCATGGGTACATTGATGGGCAGAGGCTGGCTCTGAAGGTATATTGGAAGCTGTTGGGGCACAGACGAAGGTGGAACATACGCTGGTCCGGGGGAGCTCGCCAAATGATGGTGGTGATGACCAGGGTGAGCATGTGGATGGTGATGGTGATGATACATCATCGCTCCGCCCTGAGGTGGTATTGGGCCGCCACCGTTCATGGAACTGATGATGTTGGCGTCCTGAACACTGACAATAGCTGAAGTAGACGCATCGGCGATCATAGCGAGCGGCTTTGGGATGCCCTCAATGATCTCCGCCAGCTGGTCGTGCAAGCTCTGCTGCGAATCGTACCGGAAGGAGAGCGCGGGCTCATTGACGGCCTGAGTAGAGGCCATGCGCCCGAGAGACTCCTTTTTGAGGTCGCGCTCCAGGGCGTCCAGGAACAGCCGGTCGTGTCCGACGGAATACCAATGGAACACCTTCTGCTTCTTCTGCGTCCGCACGCAGTTGTTGCGGTAGAGGAAGTCGAGAAACGGGGACTTTGGCTCTTCTAGAATGGCGTCTGTGTCGCACTTGAGATTCCGCAGGTCCGAGAAGATGCCTTCCTCAAACTTCTTCTTGTTGACGACATTGCGGCCAAATGCCTGAAACCGGTAGGTCAGGCACCGCACAATGTCGGTCCCCGTAATATAAAACACGTTATTCCAATATACACAGTGCACAATCTCGTCGCTGGGCAGCTTGAACGGCTTCTTATTCTGGCTGCGGTCCCAGTTCGCCGGAGCAGACGCTAGAAATATTTTGAGTTCGATCAGCTCCTTCAGGGTCTTCGCATACTGGTTCGCCAACGACTCATCCTTGAACGTTGTAAGATCAGACATATTCGACTAGAAAAAAATAACAAAAAATAACAAAAAAATAAAAAAATTCCTTCTCAACCAGCAAGAAAGAAAGGCCGAAAATAAATTAAAAATCGAGATTTAGGCAACCGATCAACAGTTCCAAATCCCAGTGATAAAAACGAGTGAATATAAATAACAACGAGACTTCCCCCTGTGAGAAATGCCGAGTTGAAATTAGTTGGTCGGAACGGAGTCAAACGAGTGAAGTGAATGGTCGGGTGTCGCGGTGAAAAGTGGGAAAAACGATGTCAACTTTTGTATTTGGGAGGAATTCACCAACGCCAGGGGTTGTGGGATATGCGCTGCAGTGAGACCAGGGGGAGGGGGTGAGCGTGCAGTGGAAAAAACGCACGCGTTAATATGGGTCCGTCGGAAATAATCAACGATGACGAGTGCCGGGATACGCTTGCACAGCCGCTCGGCAAATGGTTGATGTGATTGGGCACTACTGTAGTTGGCAGGGGACCAGGGTATGGAGGTGATCGAAATGTCAAAGCAGACACGCGGGTTGAGCTCGATATATATGACAGCGCGGAAAATATATGTGGCAGCGTAGATTGGTAATACAAGATAGTACAGCCCACCAGCAGCGTTAAAAAAAGATAGTCGAGACCGTTCTGTAGAAGGTCGTATTTTCCGCCGATTGAGCCTATTTCGACAGAAGCTGGTGTGGTAGTGGCTTTGCGTAGATGGGTGGTATTTCAAAGTAAGCTCACCGGCCGTTGGGATGGGGGCAAAGCAAAGAAGGTTAGCTTTTCCAAGGGCTGTCAGAGGCTAAAATATACAGTAACGAAGAGGCAAGAGGTACCTAGCGGCGGGAAAAGTCACCAGATCCTCAAACGAATGAATGGAGTCCTGGCTCTAGCTTATGCGCTGACTTTGGGGATGAGAGTCGAGGCGCTACTTGTACTACTGCACAGGGGTGAGTATGCGGGTTCGAGTATAAATTTTTAGTGGAACTTTTCCAGGGCCATTTATATATTTGCATCTCGATCCTCTTCCTCGGTCCAATTAACGTTAGAGTTCATTTCCTTTTTTCCTCTCTTCCTCTTTCTTTTCTTCTCATCTCTGTCGTTCGTTTTTTTTTTCACCTTCCCGCTAAACCTTACAAGGCGCAGAAAAGAATAGACTTTGAAACAAATGCACGATCTTTGTCCAAAATATGGTACCTGACCGTAGTAGCTTACACATGAAAGCTAATTCAAGAATCATATACGGCATTTTCGTCCTTCCATATGTTCATACTCTCGCCGTGTTCTACTACCGTCGGTGGTAGAAGCACTCACTTGGGAGTCAATGCGACGCTGGAGCCCTCATAATTCATTGAGTTAGGGCATGTGCCCATGGTACATTAGACCTTAATACAAGGTAAAATGTAAAGTGCAGAACCCTTCCCACTGGCCCTGCATCAGCAGCTTTCCGCATCCCCACGGGAGATCACGCAGATCCTCTATCTCTAACAAGGTGCCAACGATTGACTGTCAACTGTTCTCCGACCATTTCAACCGTTGTTCTATTTGTTGCAGTACCATCATCGAGCTATGGCGACGGCGCTGGCAAAGGCAATACTATCTCCGTCTCCTTCTCGCTATATCCGCGCAGGGAACAGTTAATAGTTGTCAAATCGGCGATTTGCCACTGTACGTTAATGTTGTTGTTTATTTGGTTCAAAAACCACTCAAAAGATATCCGCCGTTTAGCCTTCTGGCGTATGTGAGATTTGAGGACCGGTGATCGTCAGGGGTAGGTCCCAATGGGGCAATTTTAGCCTGAACCTGCATGGCATTGCTTGTACATTATTGGCCCTACAAGAGAATGCCATTCCGTGCTATTTTTGTTCGCTCCCATCTTTTCTGCAGTACACTGTAGATGCATTTCACAACATTTCTACTACTGGTAGTCACTTTACGTACTTATCTGCATTATTAATAGATTGTTTTTCTTTTTCTGCTCCGTGCTTTGAGCCGTTCGCCAGTTATTCACTCGGTGAAACCTCCATGGATTTAGGTTCGGAGGTTTTTTACCATTGCGACACTACGACTACTCCAATGATACCTTTCGGCTATCAATAACAAGCAGTCTGATTGGCCCATGATCTGTCCTTCCAAAAAAGTCCCTTTCAAATAACGGCAGAGGTAGAGACACGCACCTCCACCACTCCTAGTGGAAACAAGGTAACTCGCAGGCCACTCCATCCCCTGCCATCTCATTCCAACTCAGGCACAGACAGGGGAGAGGACAATACCCCGAATCTTAAAAAATATCGTGCCCTGATTGAAATGAAAAGTTCCCCGTGCGGCTTTACTTGTCACGTGCGGCCGGTCACGTGAGACAATCAAAAAATAAGGAGTTCCGTCCCAAGCCACCCGTCGTTATAAGTAAAGGCAAGCCGATTGACGACCGTACCTGTACCAAGAAAGGCACACAACGAGGTTGTTTGATAAAACGAAAAATGAAGCCGGTTGTTGGTGTATGTGACAATACAGCCAGAGTAGTAAAGATAGCTAATTATAATGGTAGAATCTAAGTGCATGGTTTTGCACGGTGCTGTCAGTGTTTGGCGTTCTTATTCTCTCGGTCCTGGGCATGCTCTTCAAGAGCGGGCACGAGGTGCTGATGGGCTCAATTAACGACCCAGAAGATGGCGCTGCGTAAGTTTTTAGTTCCTATTTGTGTGTATTGATCGATACCCTAACTGGCTATCTAGCGTTGCGAACACGATCTTTGGAGCGGTATTCGTCTATCTCTTGTTCTTCCTATTCTGTGGCTGCCAGGTCGCCTTGCACAGGCGACAGAATCGAATCCGACTATAGAAAGGCAAAAACATAGACAGTTATTTATTCGCATAAATATAAACATTATATGTACAGTGTGTTATTGGCAATTACTAGGCGGTGTACAATTGACTGTACACCCTCTGACAGTGCGCCTTGACATTAGGCCCGACAAGCTTGGCCAGCCACGAGTCAGCCGCGAATCGTAGAATGCAATGGACATAGGCAAACAAAGTCATGTCTAGGTAATAATCCTCGGACAAAATGTCATACCCTTCTAAGCGTCGCTCGAACAGATCAAGGCACTCCTTGGCCCGGTCGTGGATGATGCTCTCGATCGCCTGGTTTCGTCTCGGCCACCATGACTCATACGCCTTGGCGTAACCCGGGTATCGCGATACCAGCCGCTTGACTAGGGTATATAACAGCTCGCTGGACAATGCTCGTTGGATCAGAGGAGCAGACTTGTCTACGCCATACACCATACGGCGGACCGGCTCATTGTCAAGCATAGCCAGCACCCACGCGTCATCCAGTGTAGATTCTACCATTGATATGTACACTTTGTCCTCGCCTCGTTCGACTGACTTCCCTGTTCGGCTCTCATGGCTGATGCGTCTGACAATTGCGTCGGTCGTGCTGCATACGACGGCGGTTTGGTTGCTGCGCTCCAGCTCGACCAACATAAGGGGGAGCTCGCCACTGCTGCTGATTCGTCTGCTGCCTATAGCGATCTTGACCTCGGACTCACTGCTGCTATGCTTGACGACGGACTGCACGAGTAAGCCGCGCGGGTCAGTGCACACTTCGCTGTCGTCCATGCTGTAGACATATATGATCTTGCCCGAACTGTGCGGGCTGAAATCAGGGTCTAAAGATTTCAGCGGAAACGTTTCAAATACCCTTCGTACCCCGGCTGGAACTTTCATGTCTGCCTCTCTGTATGTTCGGTGATTGTGATTTTTCACTCCGACCGTCTCCCCAACCAACCACAAACTAGTTTCGCAATCGTGGTTCTCCCCGGTTTGGAGAATTGACTAATAGAGAGATAGAGAAAGATGCAGAAATACAGGGATAGTTTGTCCAAATATTTCGAATTATGTATACCCCGGGCAAATTTGCTTTCGAAGCAATTTGCGTAGCTCTTCGTATTGGTCCAGTATCGTGTATTACCAAGACGAACAGTATAGTATCATATTAGATTACCTGGGGTATTACCTATAATCGTATGTTGCAAATTGGTTAGCTATCCAAAAGCATTGCCTAGCAAGTGGTATTTTTAGCCTTCTTAGTTTTCTGGGCCCGCTTATGGCTGTGAATGACCTTGGATATATGGCTCCGATAGCGTATCCCAGCCTCACGATCAGTCATGAATACTGGCCGGTTGGTCCCGTAGCCCGAACAATCAATGCCCAGGTCTTTGCAGGTCCTGCACTTGGGCAAGGTCTCATCACACTTCTTTCTCCTACATCTACACGTCCAGCACCCATTTTTAGATCGCGGAAGCCGTAGTTTTCTGCGCATTTTCGGGGAACTGTGGCTAGTCTTAGACTCACCACCACTGCTCGATCGGCCGTCGTAACTAATACTCTTCCTGGCTGCATTATTAAGCGATTTTTTGCCAGCATCGACGCAGGTTTCAATTTTGCAAGTTTCTTGAGAAACCCTACGCGGCAAAGTTTCGCTATTACACCCAGAAACCGTACGCGCTGACTCGATGTCCAGGTATTTTTCGACCATTGCATTTGTAGCATCTTCTTTATACAATTGATCACCATGCCCAGTTGAACCGAGATCAATTGGGTTATCTCGACCAAGGGATACGAGAAAATGCGAATTCTCCTCTCTAGCACCAGTAGTGGCCCTAAAGGAACTAAAGCTTGGTCTGATTTCGACCATCGTAGCCAATTTAACTCCGTGAAACAACTCAGAGGTGGGTTTAGGCGCACTCGGTCTCTCATCTTCAGCAGCCTCGTGCCATTCGACGGTAGCGTCTACGTCCTCCCACAGCTTTTCGCCTGCGCCGCTCTTCTCGGGTGCCAGGGTGATGGACATGTCTGCACCCTGCTTATAGGGAAAAATTCGACGCATTATATTAATTAATTAATATGTATGGCTAAGTGCCACTGAATCTCGAATGGGTTGTTTACTTGGCGAACTTGGGGTGGGCGGGGCGGCTCGTGATCTACAGTACGCCGCATGAGCCGCATCATTCAGTACTGGAATATGAAGCTTACCAATGCCTGGTATTAGCCTACAGGTACTTGATCTTGATACTGCACACAGTCACTGGCACTAACTTAACTACTGTAGACATATTAACTATTCTAAACGTATTAGGAGTCTCACCCCCCCCCCCCCCTCCCGGAGGGTCTATTGCAATTCTCTCTCCCCTCCCCCCCTGAGCCACGAGACCTAAGGCATTAGAGTAGCATTAGCTCTCGCAGCAGCGCATCTCTCCGCATCATTCTGCGTTCACGCGAGTACCCATCAATGATGGACGACGGCCGGTGCACCGATGCATTAAACCTCCGCGCATGCACGATCATTCACAAACGGTGCACCGATCAGTCTGTATATCTACGGCATCTGGACTCCAACAGACCTGAGAAACGAGAAGCAGTGAAGATAAAATAAAAAATGAGTACTAGGACTGTCGAGTACGCCCAATCGCTTGACGAGAAGTACCCCGCCGAGTTCCGAAAGGAATTCTACATGCCCACGCTAGGGTCACTGGCGGCCAAGAGCGCGACCTCCGAGGAAGACCGGGCCAGGGAGTCCCTCTACTTCTGCGGGAACTCGCTGGGCCTGATGCCAAGGGCCGCTGAGAAGGAGGTCCAGGACGAGCTGAACGCATGGAGAGACCGGGGCGTCATCTCGCACTTCAACCACCCACGGCACAAGGGCTGGGTCGCCATTGACGAGGAGATCCCGGCCCTTCTGGCGCCGGTAGTGGGCGCCCAGAAGCCGTCCGAGGTCGCAATCATGAACACCCTCACGGGAAACCTCCATTCCATGATGGCCGCCTTCTACCGGCCCACCAAGGGCCGATATAAGGTCCTGTTCGAGGCCAAGGCGTTCCCATCTGACACTTATGCCCTGCAGAACCAGGTGCGGCTGCACGGCCACAGCATTGAAGACGGCCTCATTGCCCTGTCTCCACGGGAGGGCGAGTACATCCTAAGAACTGAGGACATTCTCAAGGCAATTGAGGAGGAAGGCGATAAGATCGCGGTGGTAGTGTTCTCTGGAATCCAGTACTACACGGGCCAACTGTTTGACATTCCAACCATCACCAAGGCGGCCAAGGCCAAGGGCTGCGTCGTGGGGTGGGACCTCGCTCACGCTGTTGGTAATGTTCCGCTCGAACTGCATGCCTGGGACGTCGACTTTGCCGTCTTCTGCACTTACAAGTACCTCAACTCGGGCCCAGGTGCCATTGGTGGTTTGTTTGTCCATTCCAAGCACGATAACGAGGATATCCCCCGTCTTGCCGGCTGGTGGGGTAACAACCCCGTGACTCGATTCCAGATGGCCAACGAGTTTGATCCAATTGTTGGTGCTGGCGGGTACAAGATGTCGAACCCGAGCGTGCTCAATGTTGTGTGCGTCCAGGAGAGCCTCAAGATCTTTGAAAAGGCCGGTTACATGAAGCCGCTTCGAGAGAGAAGTGCCAGCATGACCAACTACCTCTATGAGCTGCTTACCTCGTCCAAGTACTACTTGCCAGTTGAACAGGCCAATGGGTATTACAACATCAAGGAGCCCAAGTTCACGATTATTACTCCAGCCGATTCAAGCGCTCGAGGTGCCCAGTTGTCGGTGTTGTACCTGCCATCGGGTAAGGGCGTCATGCAGCATGTGTTTGAGTATGCCGAGGACCGGGGTGTAATTGCTGATGAGCGGCAGCCAGATGTTGTTCGGTATGCTCCAAACCACTTTTACAACACTCACGAGGAGTGTCTCAGGGTTGCCGAGCTTGTGGAGGCCGGCATGGCTGATTTTGCCTCCAAGCATTAAACGTCCGCTGGTAGATGGGTACTGCCAAGCAGTAGACGTCTAGCAGTAGATTACCGCCAAGCGGTAGACGTCCATTAAAGTGATGTACTGACAAGCAGTGGATACGATGTATTATATAATGAATAATGCTTACTCTCGTGGGTGAAAGGTACCATTAATATTTTACAGTTGCTATACTTGGAAGACTTTACTTGCAAAGTGGGTCTGTCTTTAAGAGGGGGTTCGCAGTTAGTTCTTGTTGTCCTTATCCCATTGCTCCTTCCAGCCAACGATTCTCTCTACATTTGAATCCATGTCCTCTACGGTATTGCTCTGCAGTTCGACGACAATTTCCTCGGCATAGCTCTCCCGCGCATCCTCAAGCAGGACCTGCATGATCTCTGCATCCATGTTCTCCTCAATCTTGTTATCAGCGTACCCTCGAGCCTTTAGTCGGTCATACAGCACATTGGTATCTGCCCTAAGGACAACAACCAGATCGATCAGCCGCTCAGGGAAGATATCGCAGACGTGCCAGTCAATGATAAGCCCTCCCTGTTCCAGCTCATCCTCGATGGCATCCAAAACCTTCTCCTCGTCGACAATGGCACTCTTACGCTCCTCATCATAACCTGTAATACAGTCTCGTTCCTTGGCGATCTCGTTTATCGTCATGAGCGTCATGCCCTCAAGGCTATCAGCCAGCATCTGGGCATGGCTTGATTTACCAGTACCCTATCCTTTCGTTAGATCTACCATTACCACATATAAAACTTACTGGGGTACCAGTGACAACAATGTTACACTTTCTAGCCATTGCTATACCGAATTTTAGTCTATCTTTAACAGCCGAATATCCAGCACTTCTAGGCAGACAAAATCTCTAATATCGAGGTGAAGAAAAAACGTAACTTAATTCGCAGACGAACATAATTCAGCGTTCCTCCCACCATGGACGACTTCGATCACTAAACTCCGCCAGAGGCACTAAGCCAAAGCGACAAATTTGACTTAATACCACGAGAATCCCGGAAATATGAATAGACAAGGTAAGTTTTTTGAGTGATGCAATTACGAGTGGTTAAGCTAACACTACTGTTTAGTGCCTGGAGGCCGGTTTATACAACCCAGCCAGCAGAGATCAACATCGGGTTCCGTGCCAGGATCACGCCCGTCAACGACTCCACGGCAAGGTACGTGACCCGTTATCGCGAACAGCTAAACGACGACTGGAAGCTAACTGATCTAGTGAATGGCCAGCTGTGGAACCAGGCGCGCCCGGGCCAGCAGCCCTCGTTCGCGCAGGCCATCAGCTCCACTAACTCGACTAGTGCAGCGCCGGCGCCGCCAGCCTCGGCCACAGCGCAGTCGACATTAAACCTGTCAGAGTTCCCGGCGCTGGGGGCCGGCGCCGCTACCGCTGCTGCCGTTCGCCATACAGGCTCTCCGCGGCAAAAGCCGCCTGGCATGGTGAACAAGGACGACACAGAAGAGTTCCCTGCACTGCCTGGCACTCCGACAGCGACCGTAACTAACGACCCGAAGAAGGATGAAAATGACATGAACAAGTTTGGCCTGGAGGGCATTCTCAGCATTATCCGGATGGAGCCTAACGACCAGACCACCGTGGCCATTGGCAACGATCTTACTAACATGGGCCTTGACTTCAACCCGACGAGCCAGCCACTGTCGCGCACCTTCTCGTCGCCGTGGATCGAGACGTCGAAGCATAAGACGGAGCCTGAGTTCAAGCTGCCGGCGTGCTACGAGGTGCCCGCTGCGCTGGCCCAGAAGCAGGACTTCAAGATCCAGAACTTCACAGAGGAGACGCTTTTCTACATTTTCTACACCATGCCGCGGGACTCGATGCAGGAGGCTGCCGCCGCCGAGCTCATGAGCCGTAATTGGCGGTACCACAAGGAGCTTAAGCTGTGGCTTACCAAGGACCCGCTGAGCGAGCCCATCCAGCAGACGAACCAGGCCGAGCGTGGCATGTACATATTCTTCGACCCCGTTGTGTGGGAGAAAGTCAAGGTAAGTCTCTCCCTTTCCCCTGATTTTTCTTGATTGTTTGTTTTACTAACCCTTGACAGAAAGAGTATGTTCTCTACTACCCGGACATTGCATAATTTATATATACACTATGTCCAGTCGATGAATTGATATGACCCCGCTCTACGTTGCTATGATATTATAGTGCTCTTTAGTGTTGCTGGGGCCAGCCCCAGACCCCGTAACTCCGCTGCGCGGAGGTATTTTTTCATCAGATGGCTCTGTATTTCAGCTTGAATCTTGCAGAAACCGTTTGGCCTGTGCTTATCTACAGCCGGACTAGCAATCATCTTTCACAGCCATTACGCCTCAGTTCGAAGATATGATTGGAGCCTATTTTAAGATAATATGAGATGAACGGCCATTTGCCAAACTAACAACTCCTCATTACTTTCTGGAGCCATTAGCTAACAGTCTTCTGCCAACTTTATGGTCATGGCCCCAACTCTGAATTAATCCATCTGCAATTAATCTTTCACGTGCGCAACACAGTGTGATTTGACTACAATAGTGTGTTTACCACGGTGGGTGGAGATCGCTGCTCTGAAAGGTCCCTCCGCGAAGCGGAGCCACAGGGGCGTCAGGGGACAGTAACTGCACTACTAGACTGTATTCGAGGGCTGTACTTAATGGTTCAGGATTCTATTGGATCAATATCTAGGAGTAGCGTACATTGAATCAATATAGGAATAGGATCCAATTTTCAACGGGCCACACAACAATCATACCCCCAATACAGTTAACTTAAAACACAAAAATACACAATAGATAGCCCAATGTACAAGAATCAAGTGAGATCCCCCGTCGCGGGGTTAATCTCAGCCCTACACCAAACCAATTACCTGGTATATAAACATTCACTACGATCCTCGATTCCAAGTACAAATAGAAAACCTCTTGCGAGATAGATTAGCAAGGGACAAACGATCAGCTGGGGCCAAACTAACGACCCCATAGCTTAAAATGAGGCGTTTCAGGGCTCTGGTCCTACTTCCAAAAAACTCAAATGTTAGGTCAACCGTATCTTCAATTAATCTATCGAATGCGGAACAATGAGATCTTACTAAAACAGAGTGCGTGTGTCTGCTTACGACAATAAATGGGTGGAAATCACTACTTTAACACTCTAATTTCAACCGCTTCCGACATTTCGGCGGTTATATCTCAAATGACATAACAGCCCAAAATAGCACTTTAACAAATTGAGATCAATGAGCCATTAATCTCAGCCCTACATCTACCGTATAGCATACGTACAGGCATAACTTTCCACTACGGCCTCCGAGACAACACGGTTGCAGATCGATCTTCCATCTACGCCCTTCGCAGTACAAGTAATAGCGGTGAATGGCCCAATTGAAAGCAACATTATGTACCCATACGGCTACAATGGGACTCCAACCATTGTACACTGAACATCGTGCACCGTAATGTGCCCTGATGTCATGCAATGAAGAAGTGTATTGCCCTCAACCAGCCTCCTCGTCGAAACCCCTACCACCCCCCCTTGGCGGTGCACTGGCCGTGAGCAGCAGCATTACCCCTTGGCGGGGGGCGCCGTATTGCGCGCGCACGCACTAAGGCGTTGGGCGAGGTGCTAAAAATACAGGAGGATCTCGAAAAAATGTCTCACCGGGTGGCCCTGCGGGAAAACCACCAGTAGCCAGCCTCCTAAACGTGTAATTGAAACCTTCTTTTTCCACCGACCTTTGGCTTTTTTTTTCCCTTCTGTCGCGTTCTACTGTGGATCCCGGGATTATTGGTAGCCGGGAGTGGACAGAGTAGCTAGGGCGTTTTGTCTAGGTTGACTTAACATATTACGAAAATACCAGACAGAGTAAGTAATTGATAGCTTTTGAACTCGCGAAAGTCCGTTGCAATGGGCAGGCTAACTAGAGATCCAGTGGATAGAGCGGGCTCGTTTAGACGTAAAGGTTCGCAGAAGCGCAACTCGGGCAAGGAGAGCGACTACCAGTCGTTTGACGCCGAGTCTTCCGCGGGCGTTGAGTTCTCGCGGAAGCGGTCGCTGATTCGCCCCGAGCGGTCGCGTATCGAGCCAGGCCACCCGCAGTACCACTACACCCAGAAGGCCGCGCAGCAGGCCGGGCGCATCAATGTGCTGCCCTCGACCACGGGCAACGACCCCGTGCTCCAGGAGGGCATGCAGAACATCCCCATGACGGAGATGGCACGGCCTGAGGAGATCAAGGAGGAGAGCGAGGAATCCTCGCCAGACCTCAAGGGCGCCCAGAGCGTGGTGTACGGTCTCAATGACGAGGTTGGCTACCACCGGTCGACTTCGCAGGCCGGCAATTACGGGCCTCAGCACATTGTAGACAACGAGTCGCCCGACGCGCCATTGCGGGACCCGGCGACTGGCGCCCCAGCCGGCGGGCGCATGACACCGGGCCCCAAGAAGCCAGTGCCGCAGGCCAAGGAGGGCCTATCCCTATGGGCCGCTTACTGTAAAGTAGTCACGTTCTGGGCCCCGTCGTTCCTGCTAAGTCTGTTTGGCCCCAAGACCAAGGCGCGTCAGATGGCGTGGCGGGAGAAGATGGGCCTCATCACCATCATCCTCTATGTCGCAGCGTGCGTGGCGTATCTGACATTTGGTTTCACAGCGACCGTGTGCGACAACACGGTGATGCGAATCCGCAACAACGAGGTGCCCAATGAGTACCTCATCATCAATGGCCGGTTCTACGACCTGTCCAAGTCCAAGCACCCTGCTGCCCAGGGCATTAGCGCTGGCTCCAACATTCTATATCCGCCTGTCAACGCTGGGGGCATGGACGCGTCCTTCCTGTTCCAGAACGTCAATGGCAACTGCAAGGGCCTCATCACTCCAAAGGCTAACGCTGTGATCCCGCACAACGGAGACGACTTGGCGTACTACTTCCCGTGCCAGGTGTTCGCCCAGAACGGTACGACGCAGCCGTCGACGGAGGAGAAGCACTACGAGGGCTACGCGTGCCACACGTCTGCCACGGCGCGGAGGGCTTACTACAACCTCAAAGTAGCCGGCGAGGTCTACTTCACTTGGGATGACATTAAGAACTCGACGCGAAACCTTGTGGTGTACAACGGCAACGTGCTCGATCTCGACCTGCTGGGGTGGATCCGGGCCGACCAGGTCGACTACCCGTCTGAGTTTGACGACTTGCGCACAGACGACTCTAGTCTCAGGGGCACCGACGTGTCGCAGTACATGACCCACGGCCGCGAACGAAAAGTGATGAAGTGCCTGACCGAGACCGTCAAGGTCGGGTACATTGACACCGAGCAGATTGGGTGCATTGCCTCGCAGGTTGTGCTCTACGTGTCCCTTGTGTTCATCATTGGCATTGTGGCCGTCAAGTTTGTGCTCGCGTGCTACTTCAAGTGGGTCGTGTCCGGCCGCCAGGGCGCCTTCTACATGGACCGCAAGCAGCTCGAGGAACACCAGCGCCAGATTGAGGACTGGTCCGACAACATTTACACCCAGGGCCCCATCAAGAAGGCGCCTGTCTACCCAACGGCGCGAAAGGACCGCCAGTCCAAGATGATGGGCCGTCGCGGCGACCGAAACACGGTACACAGCATCACCATGGGCTCACAGGTGCCTTCTGTGTCTACTTCCAAGCTCGTCCCTGGCGGTACCTTCTACCAGGGCAACAACTCGCGAAGCTCTCTCATGATGCTCAACCAGTTTGATGGTAACCAGTCTCTGTTCTCGGCAGATACCTCCTACCGCGGTGCAGGCATGGACGATGAGTCTAACTACACTCAGGAAAACCCGTACTCGCCCGTTTCCCCGGGCAGCAGTGGCACGCTGGTGCCGGGCATGCCGGACTATTTAGTCCCGCAGCCGCCAGCCGGGTACCAGCCGTTTGGGTTCCCGCTTGCTCACACTATCTGCCTGGTTACTGCCTACTCCGAGTCCATTGATGGTCTTCGAACGACGCTGGACTCCATTGCCACGACTGACTACCCCAACTCGCACAAGCTCATTTTGATTATCTGTGACGGTATCATCAAGGGTTCCGGTAACGACCTTTCCACCCCCGAGATCGCGCTGTCCATGATGAAGGACTTCTGCGAGCCGCCAGAGGAGACCCAGTCATACTCCTACGTCTCGGTCGTGTCTGGTTCCAAGCGGCACAACATGGCCAAGGTCTATTCTGGGTTCTACAAGTACGACGACGACACCATTGAGGTGTCGAAGCAACAGCGAGTGCCCATGATGGTCATCGTCAAGACTGGTACCCCGTCTGAGGCCAAGACCGCCAAGCCAGGTAACCGAGGTAAGAGAGACTCTCAGATCATCTTGATGAGCTTCCTGCAGCGAGTCATGTTCGACGAGCGAATGACCGAGTTGGACTATGAGATTTTCAACGGCATCTGGAAGATTACTGGCATTGCGCCTGACTTTTATGAAATTGTGCTCATGGTTGACGCCGATACCAAGGTGTTCCCTGATTCCCTCACTCACATGGTTGCTGAAATGGTCAAGGATCCTGAGATCATGGGTCTGTGCGGCGAAACGAAGATTGCCAACAAGTCTGAGTCCTGGGTCACCATGATTCAGGTGTTTGAGTACTTCATTTCACATCACCAGGCCAAAGCGTTTGAATCTGTATTTGGCGGTGTCACCTGTCTTCCTGGTTGTTTCTGTATGTACAGAATCAAGACTCCAAAGGGCGCTGACGGATACTGGGTACCTATTCTGGCGAACCCAGACATCGTTGAGCGATATGCTGACAACGTTATCGATACCCTTCACAAGAAGAACTTACTGCTCCTTGGTGAGGATCGATTCCTGTCGACGCTCATGCTGCGAACATTCCCAAAGAGAAAGCAGATCTTTGTGCCAAAGGCTGCGTGCAAGACCATTGTGCCGAATGAGTTCAAGGTGCTGCTTTCCCAGCGACGACGATGGATCAACTCCACCGTCCACAACCTGTTTGAATTGGTTTTGGTCAAGGATTTGTGCGGTGTGTTCTGCATCTCCATGCAGTTTGTCGTGTTCATTGACTTGGTCTCTACGCTTGTTCTTCCAGCTGCAATCTCCTTCACGCTTTATGTCATTATTATTGCCATTGTGAGGAAGCCCACTCCCATTATGTCCCTCATTCTTCTGGCGCTGATTTTGGGTCTTCCTGGTTTACTCATTGTTGTCACAGCTCACCGGGTTTCCTACGTCCTGTGGATGCTCATTTACTTGATTGCGCTTCCAATATGGAACTTCGTCTTGCCCATGTACGCATACTGGAAGTTTGACGACTTCTCCTGGGGTGACACCCGAACCATTGAGGGCGGCGACAAGGGTGGCCACGATGAGGGCGAGGGTGAGTTCGATTCGTCCCAGATTGTCATGAAGCGATGGCGAGACTTTGAGCGAGAACGACGGCGCGCAATCGGAATGCCACAGGCTCCATGGAATAATGGTGGCTCCAACTCCATGCTCAGCTCTTCGAGCAACGCATTTGGGCATAGCCGGTCCGCCAATAACAGTTCCGAAGATTTGCATAGGGAAGTCAACGTTATTTGAAAAGGAAAACGAGAGTAAAAAACATCTGGGATTTTGGGGAGTTCACATTTTTTTGTCACGACTAGAAACTATTATACGTAAATAATTAATGAGATTTGTAATTTATTCACAAAAACTGATTAAATCGAGGAGAACAGTCACATCACATGACGAAGTTGGCTAGATAGTTGATTCATAACACATTATTTCTTCAATGAATCCATCGTCACAAGACTGTCATCATTGCCGTTACCGCGCTTGCTATTGCTTTCAAACTTGTGGTCCATCCAGTCGTCGTCAAGCGGTTCGTCATCGAGGAGATCGATCTCTTCCTCCTCTTCCATATCCCATATACTGTCACCGAGACTGGGTCGTGGTTTCTCGCCGGGTTTCTCTACTGCGGGCTGCTTATGGGTCTCCGGCTTCAATTGTGGTTCACTGCTCTGTGTTTCGTGGATTTTGGACTGGAAATTTGATAGCAGATTGAGGGTTTCTTTTTCTCGTTGCTGAAGCATATTAGCTGAGGTCTTCTTCATTGCCAATGCAGGTTTGTACAACGCTCTAATTTCGTCCAACACTGATGATGGTTCGGGCTTTTCCTTTTCCAAAACCTCTGATCCATGCATTGACTTTTTGAGAGAAGACTTTAATTCGGCAATTTCGTTTTCAATTGATTTGGATGGTGGGTTAGTTTGCTTCCTTGACAGATGGTCAGTATTCGGCAATTCAGAAGCTGCCCCATCCTTTTCCTTGGAGCCATGAGAATTCTCAACATCATTCTTTTTTGCCCTTTTGGCGTCCTTATTAGAAGCCTTTGCTTTCTTCCCTAGTAGTTCATGAGCAGACCTCATTTTGACCTTCTTCATCACGGGCGCGGACTCCTCATCCTCCTCTTCATCTCCGTACGAAAGCCGAACTGCAGCTTTCTTCTTACCCTTCTTCTTGTCGTTTGTCTCCTCTACCTGGGAGCTCTTCCGGCCGTAGATCAAATCATCGAAATATGGAATAACGACTTCAGCACGCTCGATTTTTGGCGGGTAAAGTGGCCTTTCGTTTTCATCCGTCTCCAATTCGCTAATCTGCAAAATATTAAATAAGGTTTCGCCCATGACCCTGCCGAAACAAGTGTTCTTATTGTTCAATTCCGGGGTGCTGGTCAGAGTGATGATGAATTGAGACCCATTCGTGCTCTTATGACCCATATTGGCACACCCAACCATACCCCGCCTCGAGTATCTGATACGCGAGTGGAATTCATCTTCGAAAGTGCCACCCTCGTAAATAGAAGTACCCCCATATCCTGTACCTGTGGGGTCGCCCGACTGGACAATAAAGTCGGGTACAACTCGGTGAAAAATGCAATTGTCGTAGTAGCCGTCCAGGCAAAGCTGGATAAAGTTTCGGCTCGCTTTAGGTATTTCCTTGGCCCATATTTCTATTTCTATCGGCCCTTTTGTCGTATGTAGGACTACCTTCGCGCTGGTCGGCGGCTCTATGCCCAGCGATGACATTGTCGTGAAAGGTTCGGCGATTTGATAACGTCGGATCAAACCTCCCATCACCTCTACAGCATTATCGTATACAGTGTCGACATTAAATACATTACAAATTATGCGGCAATACCACTAAGCAGTAATTCTAAA
Organism: Blastobotrys vanleenenianus; assembly: GCF_965637985.1. Classification (NCBI taxonomy): domain Eukaryota; kingdom Fungi; phylum Ascomycota; class Dipodascomycetes; order Dipodascales; family Trichomonascaceae; genus Blastobotrys; species Blastobotrys vanleenenianus. The sequence continues at coordinate 157,402 of NW_027481883.1, read as the reverse complement.
TATGAGAGGACTTGCCGATTCTGGGCAGAAGCCGTAATTGCCCTTGTAAATAACGGCGCAAGGTCGCGAATCTGTGGTTGCAGGTTATCTAAAGAGTTCGCCAATGTATCCAGCAGGTAAATCAGCTCCTCACTCAGTAGTTTTGGAATAGGACAATTACCACGTAAGGGACCGTCACAGATATATCGGTATAATACCCTTGCTACCCGTAGCATGAGAAAGCCATGGCCCGATTTCAATCGCGCTAACTCGTCGATACACAAGTATGCCGTAAAGTGCCGTGAAACTGGTGAATGGTGTGCAGTAGACCCACGACGCGGTGCGTGGACGTACTCGACAACAGTCTTAAAGCTTGAAGTTGGGGACTGATACAACTCGGAATTCTGGAAAAGTGCCTCGACTAGCTTCTCCCAGAATTGAGAAGGCACGTTGTCGTTGTCCGGCTTAATGATCTCCATGAGCTTTCGATAGCTGGCGATATCAAATTGTTCGTAGCCAACATTATGGTTCAAATCAGACCCATTTGTTTTGGCAATGATGCTAATGCAGCCGTCTAAAACGACCCCCCAACTTTCATCTTCTAGTTGCAAAGGAACGACCTGGCTGACCAGCGAAATGAAGCTTTTCGTAGCCAGCTGCCATAGCTGTAGGTCGTTCTTGCCGATAATCGGGCATGAGAACTTGGCACGTATTGGTTCAAGCAGTGCCGAAAGTACAGCAAGGGAAGTGCCATTGCTTTTAATGACGTTAAAATCTGAGACTTTGCCAAGGCAATGGTCCAAATATATCATGGATACCTCACACAGCTTGACATAAGTCGGGACGCGAATCGATGTGTTCTGAGACTCCTCATGCTCTTTGAAGAAGTTTTCAGTGCGATCTGTGAATGGAAGAACAATCATAGATGCCAACGACTTGCACATCAGACTAACTGTCATATCGTCATCGAGCTCGATTGCCTTGATGCGAGCCATTACAGCCGACTGCAGCGGAGTCATGTTCTCCTTGTCTGCGTAATAGGGTGGTAGGGCCGGGAACGCTGCGCACCTGCCAAAGAGTGCTGCCGTCTTCTTCCGATTTTTCTTACTGATGGAAGAAGACAACCTATAGAGTGGTTCATGGACATTGACCAAAGCAGCAAAGGCCGCTTGAGAAACTTTTGGATCAACGATTTCATTTGGACCGTCGAACACAGGCTGCTTAGTCCAGAACGCCCACGTCGCGGTCAGACATTCATCAGGCAACGCGAGGCCGCTCCCGTCATCAAACTTCTCTAGCAAAGCTTTGAGACCTCGATAAACAGGAACCAGAATGCTTGGGGCTCTCGCGGTGGGATCAATAGAAGAACCAAGGTTCGTATAGTACTCGAGTATTGCGCCCCAAGTTCGCACAGCGAAATCATCCTGCTTGATGAAAATGGGCATAAAAGTAGCATACATGTTGCTGAGTCCGGTGATTGCCAGCGCCATGGTGTCATTCCACTCCTTGGTTTCTAATTCCACCTCTTTGGTTCGTTCCTCTTTTATTGCAGCTATGCTGTTGGGCCCCTCTGGCTGTCGAATATCCATAACAGCAGGAATGACAACGTTCTGACAGGCCAGCCATACATTGGATGTGAGCTTGTTCCCATGGGCTTCGAATACTCTAAATAGTGTTTGAAGCGCTCCATCTCGCACTTGCGGTCTAATGTTGATGGCGATTTCAGAGAGCTGCAGAAGTGCAAATATCCACATAGAATGAATATTATTAGGGAAGCTTTTTGTGAGCCCGGCAATCAGATCCTCTCTGGTCGAGATAACGACGTTGAGATCAGAAGAATTATCGGCTACCAAGCCCCGTAAATGATCAGATAAAATCCAAAATATGGAGATCGCCGTAAAGGAAATGTTGAGGTCTCTTTCTTGTTTGCAGAATCTTGTCAAAATATTGATGATCTCTGTCAAACATTCCACAGGAACAAGTTCCAAGAAATCATTGCAGATCAACTGCAAAGGAGCGAAGCCCGTCTTGACCAGCTTGCACGTGCTTTCATGTACAAGCCTTGGAATTTCGCTTTCAGTAGCCTTCTCAACCGTCTCCAGATACCTGAACACGGAATCGATGATATCCAAAACCGTATCCCATCCATCAACTATATTGCTTCCACACTGCCCGAGTATTCGGTGCAGGTTCTCGATCAGCGCAATATGGATATCCGACTCAGTTGAGGTCATCACAGCTAGAACATCCTTTGGAGGCTTGCGCAGTGAAATAATTGAATTTGTTCCATCAAGCATTGCCGCCAAAGCCCTCCGTTGCATCTTTCCTGCATTAGATTTCGTGTCAGCTGATATAGTCATCATAATGCCATTGAGAACGTCGTTGAAAAATTCGACGCCTTTAATTCGTGCCTCTGGCAACACTGAGCGAGTCGATATCACTTTCTTGTAGTGACCTGCAAACAATTCCCACGTCTTGAGCTCTGATTCGTCCTTGAACCTGTGGTTATTGAATTGTAAAGTCTTTGCCAAGAGTGATAAGAGGAATAATGGATTTGCATCTTCCTCCTTGAGAATTCCAACATTGGCATAGTCAGAATTTGAATCCAAATGCAATACCATATCTGATTTTGCCTTTAAACAATAAATAAGCTCGTAAAAAGCGTTAGGAGCATATTCCCTTGTGCTTTCCAATATCTTCAAGAATGTGTAGTTCAATGGCTTATAATCAGCGCCCATGTTCCCAAACAGCTGAGCACTTTCTTCTCGGACGTAACTTGAAGATCCCCGGGATAGTATAGCGTCAACGGTTTGAACCATCTCAATAATCACCTTCCAGCTCATACCGAGTGTCGGGCCTAGCGAAACCCCTATACTTAATAGCGCTCGGCAACACAGCAAGTTCCTGCCATTTAGCGACGACACGGCCTTTACGCCAGGACTATCTCTCCCACTGCCAGCAGCGGTTTGAATAGTCGATGCACTAGCGGATCTCTGATGGCCATGCTGGAATGTACTGACAATGCTCTCAACGCTCAGCATTCCACTGACCTGTCTATTACTGGAGCTGTTGGACACTGGAGACTTTGATTCTCTCGAAGGTGAGTGGGGAGCCGATGCTGCGACTCCGCCCAGTGGGATGGTGTTTCTTCCTAGCATTATCATAAATGCATCTCGAGCATCAATAAGCTCTAGCACCCCGGCAGAATGTGTGAATTTTTGGGCAGCTTTCACCAAGTCATGGAATATTGTCGAGTCTGTAGTCGCACATATAAAAGTTTCATAGAGGTTAAGCACTTCCTTCCAACAGTTCTTGACAAACGCCGTTGAGGTCTTTAAACTTTCGTCATCGTCGTTTTGCGTAATAAACTCAACCACCCCTTCGGACAGCGAGGTCGCGCTTCGCAGGACAAGCCAGTATAAATAAGTCCTCGGTAATTGAGGAGGGTCCAACTTGTCTAGCTGGTCAATAGTCGCAATTTTGACCGTTGAAGTTTTCATAGATATACCTGGTATGGCGGCAAGTTCGTAATCTGGAAGCTCACCGTCCGGCCCGCTCGGTATGACGAACTGTGTGGATATTGGGCCAAAGCCGATGGCAGATGGGTTCTCTTCTGCTATCCTGGCAAAAGCAGAAACCATTTTGAGGACTGAATCTCGACGTTCTTTGTTGAGGTCATACTCCTTGTACAAGTCGTCGACAATGGTGAAGTCGCTGCATAGACCCTGTAGAGTCTCCATGCAAAGTACTCTTTTCCAGTAAGGAGTAGTTGAGTCTCCCACGCTTTGGATGAGCATCGAAAGCATCACTTCGCACTCCACTTTTAAAATCGACAATTGCCGTTTCAGTAGAATGAAAAGCACCCGAACGACCCTCACTATAACAGCGAACTCTCTGCTTTCCGCGAAGAGCCTTAAAACCATTGGGGCAGCAGTTTTGCTCAACTGCTCCGCAAGCTCGTCATGGCGAGCAAAGATGTCACTATGATTTGTTAGTACGCTCTCCAGGAGCTCAAGCCCGAAAGGTTCGGACAGCGTCTTAGCCATAAAGAACGAAGGGGCTCGTCCGTCGGTGAGAAAACAGACATCTATAAACACCCTCAGAGCATCATAAGCTGCCTGCGTTATTTCCACCTCTCTGCCCCCAGAATTAACAATTTGACTCTTATCGGCCGCACCTTGATCAGCCTCATCCACTTTATCAAACACCAGAGTTATCAATTGCCGTTGCGTCGCAAATGCTGTGTTCGAAACTACATCGTCTCTATTCTGTCCTTGGAGGTATGCACATGTTTCTAACAGATTCGCAATTGCCAGGTCGTAAATATAGGCGCCGTAATTCTGCATCAGCGGATTGAGGCATTGCAAGATCTTCAACTGGATCTCCATGCCGAGTCCCATAGTTTCCTTCAATGCCTCAATCACGTGGTTCAATTCGTCCAATGGTAATCCAAAGTTGTTAATCAGAACGCTGAAACTCTGAATAGCATATGGACAGTACTTGGGGTTTTTCGTGTCACAGGCCATCAGGAATGGAGAAATGAAGGACGGCTCATTCGACAGTTCTAGTCATGTTAGTCTTCCAACCCACAATCTCAAACATAACATATAAAATTCTCACTTACGCTCAAACACTTGTCTGCCCTGCTTATTCTCTGATACGCGTCGTATAGTCTCCAAGCTCTTCTCGGCGGCCTATACATGATGAGTTAGTCTTCCTCAGTTTCTCTTCTGTCGTGGAGCATACCTGTCGCAGATCAGAGTGCCGTCGCCGGGTGTGCGAAATCAACTGCCCGAGCTCCGCTACCAATTGATGCACAGATGCCATTTCATATGCTTCTATTTGACTTAGATATGGGGTTTGAAGTCATAGGGGTAGCACAATACGTTCCACCCTGTCAATCTCTCAGTAGTATCACCGACGGCTGACTAAGCTAACATCAGCCGTGCGGCGTGCGGCTCTCGAGGCTATACACCGCCATTAGATTAATACCTGCTATCAATAACGCGATCGAGAGACACAAGTACATAGTAGATGTTGACAGCTACGTTGATAAGATTGTAACTTTAATATGCTAAAAGCTAAATGGTCATTTCCCGCATAGCTACTGCCACCATAGCTGTCGTATATAACCAAGCCATGGTTAGCTCATTTTTCTCTGAATTCACTCCGTTCTCATTACCACCTCCAAGTTGATTACCTTGATTTGTTCTTCGTGATCATACTTCCGAGCTTCACTCCGTTCGAAGGCAACAACGATTTTACAGTCAGAGCCTGCAATACCGGTAATATAAGCGTCACTGGGTAGAAATTCATAATGTGTTACCAGCCGATAGTCGTTAATATTATAGACAAATATCATGGCGTAGGAAGCTAGGATCAAAAAATTGTCAACGACGCACAGCGGTCCTCCACATAAATCGTTGTTTACAATTTCAACTTCCTCAGTAAAGTCGCTGCGAATACCGAAAAACCTCCCCTGCGATATGCTATCAACATAGTCCTGTGGTATACGTTGAGGAGTCGTGCTTTAGAGGGCAATCTGCCAGGAGCTTTTGGTATAGCTATGACTTTTTGCTCTGAACCCTTCACTAGTAACAGCATGTCTGATGTAGATACCACGGCATCATTGCCAAACGCAGTTATATCGTAGTACACCCTCACCCCTGCTATATAATAGCTCGCAATTTGATTTCGAGTAGCCCTATCAAATTGGACAATATTTCCATCGTCGCAAAGGCCATATATGAAAGATGAAGTCAATGCTGCATTGATGCAAGGGCTATTGGTTCTTATATGGCCGAGGAACCCCGTACTGCTATAGAGCAAAATGTCACCGTTCAAGCTTGCGGCTATCATTGCCCCGTCCGACCTGCATTGTACAGTTCTGATTCCTTTCATGTATAAACCTACTGGTCTCATGCGTAAGTTAGGCAAATCCATGTGGCTTATTAATCCGTCTTCTGTATACAATATGACCCAATTTCCTCGTGAAGCTATTCCAGTAGAAACATAGTGTGAAATTTTTGAAAGATTGTGAATGATACAGCATCCCATTGTCCAGTTTCGTTCTTTAAGAGCCATTTCGAGTCCCACATTCTGTAATCGTCGTGATGCATGTACAGCAGCGTCTGAGCCAATTGTGTTGTAAATTGCAGAACGCCATACCTCTCTGTAACTCTTCATCAGCTCGCAGTACCTTCTATTGACCATCCTTAGCTGTGCAAGAGTTAGTACGTCGGCTTGCTCCATAACGTGAAGCAATAGCTCATTGGGGAGGCCCTCCAAGGAAAAAGCTCTCTCCGCGACACGAATCGAGTTTGTGAATTTGTAGCTCTCAATCGATTGAATAGTGAAAGTGCCGTCATATTTGATAAGCCGTCCAATGGTGTCCCTGTATTGTGGATTACCAATCTTACTATCTGCATAATCGCGTGCCATGATATTTTCAAGTTTAGCAGAAATATATGAAAGCCGGCACCTTGGTTAATGCGGATCAGGAGACCAGTCGGGATTCAAAAAAATAGTTTAAAATTCATTATGGAAAGTAAACATACATCAATGGTAACAAGTAAAAACCTAAGCTTCTACTGGAATTTCCGCAATCTTCACTCTCTGCTCAATGCCTCCGTGGCCCGGCAGCCGAGTGTTTCCCATCAGGTGCAGATCAACCTGACGAGCGCACTGTCGGCCCTCTTGAATACCCCAGACTACAAGACTCTGTCCTCGTCTGCAATCGCCGGCGGCGTATATCTTATCGCCGACGTAGTATCCATTCGGTTCCTTTGGCTGAATAGAACCTCTTGGGCTGCGTGGAACGCCAAAGTTCTGAGCTTCGGCGCCAATAAAGCCCATGGAGAGTAGGACCAAATCAGCCTCGAATACTTGCTCGGAACCAGGAACCTCTGCCATTTGCCAGGCACCAGAGTCCGATTTGCGCCATTCAACTCGTACCGTCTTAACACCTTTCACGTTGCCGTTTTCATCCCCAACAAACTCCTTCGACAGGATGCAGTATTCTCGTGGATCCTTGCCATAGTGTGCGGCTACTTCGCTGTGGCCGTAATCCACACGGAATACCTTTGGCCACTGTGGCCATGGATTGTCCTTTTCACGATGGCTTGGTGGGTCTGGAAGCAGCTCAAAGTTAGTGACGGACTTTGCACCATGTCGAACCGAAGTGCCCAAACAGTCATTACCGGTATCACCGCCACCAATGACAATGACATTCTTGCCTCGAATAAGTCCTTCAACCTCTTCCAAACGATCGTCGAGCAAAGCTTTGGTATTCCACTCAAGCAGCTGCATGGCGAACATGATGTTGCTGAGTTCTCGGCCGGGGATCTTCAAATCTCGCGGAATGGTAGAGCCAACAGCAAACACGACAGCGTCTGACTGTGCCTTGAGAGCATCTACAGTAATGTCTTCACCAATATTGGTGTCTGGAATGAACTCGACACCCTCATCTGCCATAAGCTTAATTCGTCGCTCAACAACACGCTTATCAAGCTTCATGTTTGGAATTCCGTACATCAGCAGGCCACCAATTCTATTGGCTCTTTCATATACGGTAACGGAGTGTCCTGCCTTGTTCAGCTGGTCAGCAGCCGCAAGACCTGCGGGACCCGAACCAACAATTGCGACTCGTTTTCCAGTTCGATGGGTCGGGGGCTTGGGGACCATCCAACCTTTCTCAAACGCGTAATCGATAATTGCACATTCAACGCTCTTAATACCCACCGGCTCCTCATTGATGCCCAAAACACAAGCCCCTTCACAAGGAGCAGGGCAAATTCGGCCAGTGAATTCGGGGAAATTGTTGGTCATGAGCAATCTTTGAAGAGCGTCATGCCACTTGTCTTTGAACACAAGCTCATTCCATTTTGGAATCACGTTCGAGATTGGGCAACCCGTGTTGGACTGGCAGAACGGTACACCGCAATCCATGCATCGCGCAGTCTGGTGCTTGAGATCTTCCTTAGTCAACCGAGTACTTAGTTCATTCCAATCCTTGGTTCTGGACTTCGCAGGACGATACTTTTCCGTCCGTCTCTTGTATTTCATGAAGCCCTTCAGCTTATCCAGGCTTTCGATCGTCTTGTGCTCGGCCTTGGGATCAAGAATGGCATCTTCAAGGTCTCCTATCATGGGCTCTTCAAACTTGATGCTCTGCACAATGCCATTAACGTGACTTCTGCTTAGTCGGATGGATCGCTTTCGCCTTTGAAGCTCACCATTGGTGATATCAGCTTCGGGGTCCTCTTTAACCTTTTGGAAGATATCCTGAATCTCGGAAGTAATCGAAAGCTGGTTCTTTTTCGACTCTTCTTCAAGGACCTTCTTATAATCCAATGGAAGAACTTTAACAAACCTAGGCAGTGACCGGTTAAAGTTTTCCAACAGCCGCCCAGCAAGAGGGGAGCCAGTGTACCGTTTGTGGTCCTCAATCAAGCCTCTAACAAAGGCAATTTCAGTAGGATCAGTGATGCTGCTGAGTTCAACCATCTCTTTGTTGACCTTCGAGCTGAAATCCTGTGCCATATCGAGCACGTAAGCAATGCCGCCAGACATACCTGCCGCAAAGTTACGGCCGGTAGATCCAAGGACTACTACTCGGCCACCAGTCATGTACTCACAACCGTGATCGCCAACACCTTCAACGACTGCGGTAGCACCAGAGTTTCGAACAGCGAACCGCTCAGCCGCAATACCTCGGAAGTAGCAGGAACCAGAAGTAGCACCATACAAACAAGTGTTACCCACAATAATGTTTTCTTCTGACCGGAACTTAGAGGATTTCGGAGGGTAAACAATAATTCGACCACCGGAAAGACCCTTGCCAACGTAATCGTTGGCATCACCTTCCAACTCAAGGGTAATGCCCGAAGCAAGGAATGCACCAAAGGACTGGCCTGCAGAGCCCTTCAAGTTCACATGAATTGTATCATATGGAAGTCCGTTTTCGCCATACCGCTTAGATACTCTGTACGACAATGTGGAGCCCACGCTTCGATCAGTATTGACAATGTCCGCCTCAATCTGCACTGGAACTCCCTTCTCGAGAGTCAGCTCAGATTCATCAATAAGCTTATTGTCCAATCGGTTGTGGAGTCGGTGATCCTGCTTTCTAACATTGTAGGTAGCAACGCCCGGTCTCAAAGAGTAAGCTGGGGTGAGCAAAGCGGACAGGTCAATGGACTTTGCCTTGGCCGAGGCATCGTTTCGAACAAAGAGCTTTTCCGTTCGGCCAACCATCTCATTGACTGTTCTGAAACCAAGCTTAGCCATGATCTCTCGAAGCTCGTTAGAAATGTAGTAGAAGAAGTTAATTACATGTTCTGGAGTTCCAGTAAACTTCTTCCTGAGCTCGGGATCCTGGGTAGCAATACCGACAGGGCATGTGTTGAGATGGCACTTTCTCATCATGGTGCATCCCATTGCAATGAGTGGAGCGGTGGCGAAACCCCATTCCTCGGCACCAAGGAGACATGCAATAGCGATATCACGACCAGTCCGAAGCTGTCCATCGGTCTGGACAGCAACTCGGCCTCTCAAGTCATTAAGGACCAAGGTCTGGTGGGTCTCTGCAACACCTAGTTCCCAAGGGAGACCAGCGTACTTGATACCCGTCCACTTAGATGCACCGGTACCACCGTCATGACCAGAAATGGTGATATGGTCAGCCTTTGCCTTGGCAACACCAGAAGCCACAATACCAACACCGACCTCTGATACGAGCTTAACGGAAACACGAGATCGAGGGTTGGAGCATTTGAGGTCGTAGATCAACTGCTTGAGATCTTCAATAGAGTAGATATCGTGGTGCGGGGGAGGAGATATAAGTCCAACACCAGCGGTGGAGTGCCTGGTTTTTGCGATAGACTTAGAGACCTTGTGTCCCGGCAATTCACCACCTTCACCCGGCTTCGCGCCCTGTGCCATCTTAATCTGAAGCTCATCCGCATCAGCAAGGTAGTAAGAAGTGACACCGAAGCGACCCGACGCGATTTGCTTAATTGCCGATCTCATAGTATCACCATTCTTATTGACAAACGATCGCTCAGAGTCCTCACCGCCTTCGCCTGTATTTGACTTACCTCCGAGTCGGTTCATAGCAATAGCCAGAGTTGAGTGGCTCTCAAGAGAGATGGAGCCATACGACATAGCGCCAGTGACGAACCGGCGAACGATTTCAGTCCATGGTTCCACCTGCTCAACAGGGATAGGAGACGAGCCATCAAAGTCGAAATCTAGAAGTCCGCGTAGCGTGCAGTTCTTAATTGCCTCATACTCCTTGGCAGAGTAAGCCTTGTAAGCGTCCTGATTCTTATTCCTGACTGCATCTTGCATGTTGGCAATCGCTGCTGGGTCGTTAACATGGGCATCGCCGCCGTCTCTCCAATGGTACTCTCCCGATTCTGGAAGGCCAGCTGGCCGAACAGTCTGCCGATCTGGGTAGCCTCGGTTGTGCAAGGAAAGTGCATCTTTGGCCAAGTATTCGAACCCAATGCCATCAATTCGGGACGCGGTACCTGGGAAGCACAGATTCACAACCTCGGTGTTCAGGCCAAGGATTTCAAAAATCTGGGCACCTTTGTAAGAAGCCAGGGTAGAGATACCCATCTTGGACATAACCTTCAAGATGCCGTCGTTGATAGACTTCTTGTAGTTGTTAATGATCTTTGCCTCCGACATTGGCTCCTTGAATAGACCCTCCTGGTTCATCTTAAGGTACGTTTCGATGATCAGATAAGGATGCACAGCGTCCGCGCCGAAGCCGATCAAGGTGCAGATGTGGTGGACTTCCCGTGCTTCAGCGGTCTCAACAACAAGTGCCACTCGAGAACGTTTCTTCTGCTTGACGAGGTGCTGGTGAACGGCACCCAACGCAATTAGAGAAGAGACGGCAACTCGTCGATAGCCGGAGCTCTTATCAGACAGTACAATGATCTTGTTGTTATTGTTTATAGCCTCAACTGCCTCGTCACACACCCTGTTGACGGTGGCGAGGTAGCCCTTTTCTCCCTCGGACTTGTCGTAGGTGATATCGATGACACCCAGACTCCAGGATGGGTAGAACCTAGGGAGATTCAACAAAGTATTGAACTCCTGGAAGGAAAGAACTGGGGATTTCAGCAGCAACCGGTTGCACTGAGAGGCCTTAACTTCGAGCAAGTTCTCTTGTGGTCCAACGAAGCACTCCAAAGACATTACAATGCTCTCTCTAATCGGATCAATTGGCGGGTTGGTGACTTGAGCAAAGAGCTGTCTAAAGTATTCGTAGATAACGCGAGGCTCACTGTTAAGGCAGGCGAGTGGCGCATCATTGCCCATAGAGCCCAAGGCTTCTTTACCCTCGATAGCCATTGGGGCAAGGATGAGACTGATTTGCTCAAAAGTGTAACCAAACGCCTTAAGGCGCGGGTCCTGCTGAACCGGCACGTCGTCCACCGTTGGCGAGAGCGGAAGCGCGTTGCCCCCATTCTCCATGCGGCTATAGGTCTCTTCGAGGCTGATGACATTGGCGTGGATCCAGGACTTGTAGTCAAAACGAGCGCCCACCTGTTTCTTGAGCTCCTTGTCGTCAACAATACGGCCTTCCTTGGTATCTACTAGCAGCATTCGGCCTGGCTTGAGCCGCCCTTTCTGCACTACCGACTCTGGATCAATGGTCATGACACCGACTTCAGATGCACAGATCATAATATCGTCCGAGGTGACGTAGTACCGGCATGGTCGCAGACCGTTTCGGTCCAAGTTGGCACCGCAGTAACGCCCATCGGAGAAGGTGAAGAGGGCAGGACCGTCCCATGGCTCCATCAAGCAGGCAGCCCACTCATAGAAAGCGCGCTTTTCCGGGTTCATCTCGGCATGGTTTTGCCATGCTTCGGGGATCATGAGCATGACGGCCTCTGGTAGCGACAGAGCACCATTGATAACCAGCAGTTCTAGCACGTTATCGAAAGCGGCTGAGTCGGACCCGCCCTCCTCAATGATGGGGTACAAGAGCTCGAGCTCGTCGCCAAACTTCTGGGAGCTCATGACGCCTTCTCTTGCATGCATCCAGTTCTTGTTGCCTCGCAGCGTGTTGATCTCACCATTGTGTGCGGCCATTCGCATGGGCTGCGCCCGGTCCCACGAGGGAAAGGTGTTGGTCGAGAATCGCGAGTGGACGAGAGCAAAGTGACCCTCGTACTGCACGTTCAGAAGGTCGTAGTAGTACTCATAAACCTGCACGGGGGATAGCTGGCCCTTGTAGACGATGGACCGATTCGAGAGTGAGCAGATGTAGAACCACTCCTGTTTGTTGATGGCGCGGGTCGCCTGCTTGCGGAGCACAAACAGCTGGCGCTCGAACTGCGACTCGAACTCGCAATCAAACTGGTCCTGGTCTGCATTCTCTGGCGCTGGTCCCGAGCCGTAGGCAGCCTCGAGGACTATCACCGGCTGCAGAATGAGCGGTTCCTTGGACTTGGCCGCCGGGCCCAGGATGGAGGAATCCGTCGGCACAGCCCGCCACGCGAGAATTCGCAAGCCCAGGCTCTCAGCCAGCTCGGTGAACACCTTCTGCGACTTAATTCGTGTCTCGTCGTGTGTGTGGAAGAAGAGGTTGCCGATGGCATATTGGCCCTGCGGCGGCAGGGTGATCTCGGGATTGGTGCGGCCAAACTCAGAGACGAAAAAGCGGTGCGGAATGGAGGTCATGACGCCAGCACCGTCGCCGTCCCGGACATTGGATCCCACGGCACCCCTGTGGGTCATATTGCACAGCAAGTTCTTCGCGTCCGACACGATTTTGTGCGAGACTTGGCCCTTGATGTGGCAGGCAAACCCGACACCGCACGCATCTTTCTCGAGCTCGGGGTCATAGAGGCCCTGTTTCTCGGGCAAAGCTCCTGCCCACGAAGTGTTTGTCATTCCTACGAGTACTATGGGTCGCATCTGTTAGTAATTGGCTCCTACAATTAAACAAAACGGTGGAGGGACATACCAAATGCTTCAATAGTTCACACGTTCAAATTGGAGCCCCAAAATATGATTGTCGACTTATTCTGTTGGACAATCCACAATGCTCTACATTCTCATTAGCTGACATCTCTCTTATCAGTAAGTCCTCACTTACAACTTAAAAAAGTGGTGCTGACACGCTACTGTACCTCGGTACTTTAATGTACAATTTACAAAAATGCTAATAACTCTAGGAAGGGCGTAATTTGCCAACCCTTTCGAATTGACCTGGAGCTACCAGATATGGCCGAACATGGGGGCCCATTTATAACCCCCGGGGATGGGTAGATAGCGCTCATTTGTGACAGATCAGGTCGAAACTGCCCGAGTCGCTATGCAACGCCGGAACAAAGATAAGGTGTCGACTTGCATATCAGCCGCATTGATAAAACAGGGTCCCGCCAATCACATCGCGCGGCGGTATGATTACCCACGCAGAGTGAGTTAATCCGCAAGCCGCACTCCGGGGGGCAGCACATTCACATGCGGATGGGGACCAATAAGGCGTCTTATCGCGATAGGGTTTTATCCCCGCCAGGCTCCGATACGACCGATAAGTTATGGTGCGATATGTTTCCTCCTCCGTAGGCCCCGTATGTATGGGGGAGAGCAACCCCTCACTGTTATTTATTTCTGTAAAAGGTAGCTAAAGGGGCTCCGGTACTAAGGGATTACCGGTAATGGATAAAGGATTAACTAGACACTGGGTAAAGAATTAAATGATGGTCTACGGGGCTGGGGTATCGATCCTCTTAGAGTATACATAATATTATGGATAGTTTTTGGATCATGTCTATTAGTACTTTAGTTCTAGCTAACAATAGCTATAGCTGGTAATTGCTCGTACAATTAACGTAGTTCTGGGGTAAATTCTAGGGATAATTATTCGTCATCTGAATCGTTCTCGCCTTCCTGGGTCTCTTCTTCGTCGTCCTCCCATTCGTCGTCGGACTGAACGGCCTCGACCACGCGCTCCTTGCGCTTGGCCTTTTCGCGCGCGAAGTCCTCGGTAATTTGCTTACCGACGCCCTCCCGCACGGTCCTATTGGCCATCGAGTCCCACACTTTGACGGTACCATTGCTGCCTGCAGCGACAATGTGGCCGACGGCTTCCTTATCGGGCGCAAAGCTCACCGAGAAGACCTTGCCCACGTCGAGGTCCCGCGACAGAATCATGGAGGGCCGGTTCTCGGTGAGGTTCCACAGCTTGACCGTCTTGTCGGTCGAACCGGTCACCATGAAGCCAGGCATATGCCGGTTGATGTCAAAGCTCGTAACCTCGGAATCGTGCGCCTGCAAGGTCCACACCGCCTTTGACTCGTTTCGCGCGTCAAGCTTGTGAATGCGACCATTCTCCGTAGACACGTAGAACTCATAGCCGTTGGAATCCCACTTGAGTCCTTCGACGTCACCATCGAGCTTCCACCGTCGTTGGCCCGCTCCCTCGCTAGCCCGCAGGTCGGACACAATGGCGTGGTGGTCATAGCCGCCGGAAAGCAGCACCGTCGCCTCGGCAGGGTTCCACGCCACCGCCGAAACTTTACCGTCGTGGAACCCAAACGACTTGGCGCACACGCCTTCGTTGAGGTCCCACAGCTTGACCGTCGTATCTGCGGATCCCGACGCCAGCAGGTTTCTATGCATACGGTTGGCCGAGAGCGACAGCACCGCGTCAACGTGGAATGTGTCATTGATCTTCTTCTTGAGCGCCTTCTTCTTCTGCTTGCTCTTAAGGCCGGACAGCTCAGCTGCTCCGGTGTCGCCGTCGGGACGGCCCAGAACCATGTCCGGATAGACGCTGTCGACAACGTCCAGGTTCCAAATCTCAATCTCCGGGTCAAACGTGCTAATCGCCGCGAAATTTCCGGGTCGTGAGTCATCCTTGGTCTTGCCCACCCGGTAGTCGAGCCACTCTACGCACAGCGGGAACGACGACAGCAGGAAGTCATGGTGCACGTACAGGTTGTTCCGCGCAATCTCGGCTCCGTCCTCCTCTTCTTCAACTGTGTCGTCGTAGACGTACACCTCAAGGTAGGAAAGGTTGTCCTCCGTTCGCGCCGCCAGAACAAGGTTGTCGGTGGGCAGAATCTGCAATTCCTCCCGCTCTTCGTCCTGCTCCTGCGCGTCGGGCAGGGTAATGTACGGGTCCTTCTCGCCCTCTCCCTCGTAGAACTGGATATTTTTGCTGCCGAAAATGCCCATCGGCTGGCCCTCGGCAGTCTCTTCCTCATCATCGTCGTAATGCTCAAGATCGTACTCCTTCAGATCCTCGTCTATCTCCTCCTGATCCTTTAGGGCCGCAGACTCTCGAGCCTCTTCCAGATCCTCCTTAGCCTCATCGAGCCGGAGCTGGGCGAGCTCCGAAATCCTAGCAATCTCCTCATCATCGAAGTCGTACTTCTCTGGATACTCGGCAGCGTACCCCCGGGGAACCCAGGTCGTCGAGGATATCATCTTACTGATAAGAAGATCTAAACGTTCAGTAGATATATAAATTTCGAATTTTTTCACTTTACTTAACTTGACTTAATCAGCCGCACCTCCACGTCTTCAATGCACCGGTGTAATCGATCGAAATGAGGGTGTCTGCTTAATTAGTCCACATTATCGAGCCCCTTATAGGCATGTATATCCCTATCATATAAAGAGGTATATCCAGGTATCAACTATTCGCATTTTTACTTACTTATACATGAATAGAGCGAAGAAATAGGCCGAATCTAACAGGGTTCACACTGTTTGAATCCCACTGTTTCAAGCCAAAAGGCGTATCTTTTGACCTGGATATCTCTAAATACATTAACTGCGACACGTTTGGTATGTGAAATACTAAGAATAGAAGCTAGCGACCTGGTCGTCTGAATAAACCATGGACATCCTGCGATTACTCGGACATATGGTAAAATGCAGTTAATTAGCGGGTTATTATTCACCGCTAATGGCGGAGATCTCAAACGACAGCCGTTCGGTACACCAGAGGTATTTTACATTTCAAACACGCGCTGGTAATTGAAACGTCAACCGGTTCGCCTGTTAGTACACTTTTTTAAGCTACATTCTTTCCCCATTTCATCCAAGAGGCGGTCAGAGCACTAGTTGAAAAATGCCAGAAGACAAGAACGCTGAGAAGCCCGTGCACACGGCAGGCATGAGAATCGAGGATCTCCTCAAGATGCTTAGCATGCCCCAGGAGAAGCCCCAGAAGAGTATGGAGGAGTACAAGTTCTGGAAGACTCAGCCTGTGCCACATCTCGGTACCGAGGTAGACACCGAGGGCCCGATTGAGCACAAAGCTCTAGCCGACGTGCCCAAGTCCCCGCAGAACCTCCCGGGCGACTTCGAGTGGTCCACGGTCGATATCACCCAGGATGCTCAATTACAAGAGGTGTACGATCTGCTGTACCACAACTATATTGAGGATGACGACGAAAGCTTCCGCTTCAAGTACTCCGTCGAGTTCCTCCAGTGGGCGCTCATGCCCCCAGCGTGGCAGCCGGAATGGCACGTCGGTGTGCGAGTCAAGTCGACTAATAAGCTCATTGGATTCATCTCCGGTATTCCAGCTACACTCAAGGTCCGGGAGGGCGAGCCTTTGAAGGTGGCCGAAATCAACTTCTTGTGCGTCCACAAGAAGCTGCGATCGAAACGACTGGCACCAGTGCTCATTCGAGAGGTTACCCGGAGGGTCAACCTGACCGGCGTCTGGCAGGCGCTTTATACGGCGGGAACGCTGCTGCCGACTCCAATCTCTACTTCGCGATACTACCACCGATCGATTAACTGGCCAAAACTACATGCCGTCGGATTCTCGCCACTGCCTATTGGCTCTACGCCGGCGAAGCAGGTCGCCAAGTACGCTTTACCGGCCGAGAAGACTCTACCAGGCTTTAGAAAGATGACCGAGGAGGACCTCCCGGCTGTCCACAAGCTGCTCACCGAGTATCTCAAGCGATTTGAGATCATTCCAGTAATGGACGAAGAAGAGCTCAAGCATGGCCTGTTGGGCGCCCCAGATGTCGTTTACCCGTATGTTGTTGAGGAAGATGGCAAGGTGACGGACGTTGTATCCTTCTACGGCCTGGAAAGCTCTGTGCTGGGCAACGACCAGTACGATTCCATTAAGGTTGCCTACAGCTTTTACTACGCCTCTTCAGCGGGAATTGGCGACAAGGTCGACCAGAAGAAGCTCAAGTCCCGGCTCGTCAACTTGTTCAACAATGCTCTCATCGCTGCTAAGGGCCTCGACTACGATGTTTTCAACGCGCTAACCCTGCAGGATAACCCTCTCTTCCTTGAAGATCTCAAGTTTGGCTGTGGCGACGGCTTCTTGAATTACTATCTGTTCAATTACCGGGCTTTCCCAATTCATGGTGGCATTGACCAGAAGGACAACAGTTTGGTATACCAGCCAAATAAGGGCGTTGGCGTCGTCATGCTGTAATGTTTAGGCTTAAAGCCATTGTCATTCCATTCAGCCTGCAATAGTTGCTGCCGCCAACCATTTGAAGAATCGTTACATTAGTAGTCAGTTGGTTATATAGGCTATTTACATGAGAATGCGTCAAAATATATTAGCGATTAATTCATAACATGGCAGACGCCAGCTGGGCGGGCAAGCCAGCAATGATGTTACTTTCTTTGATAGAAAATGTTACCTCCAGTAATAAAAAGAGTCGGGAAGAAGGTGAAGAAGGAAACGATGCCGAGCGTCAGCGAAGTCATGGGCCAGCCCCTGTGCTCCATGATGGCACCCGCAACAAACGGCCCGACGAGCGCACCGAGCGAAAATGCACAATTGAACAACGCATAGGCCTGGCCGAACCCTCTTCCCGGTCCGAACGCACCTGGTGTCTGGGCCTCTATCTCGGCGACAACGGTGGACAAGTCACCCAACATTGGAGAGAAAATCAAAGTAAACGACACACCGATAAGGGCGAGTAGTGCCACAAAGAGCACAATCTGGCCCACATTATGGTGGTCTGGTACCCTCAATAATGTCAGGAACATGCCGTTGAGAAGGTACCCCAGTGCACTGATGTACTTTGGGCCAAATCTATCTGAGAGCCAGCCGACTGCGGGCTCCAGGACTGCTGGAACGGCCACGGCTAGGAACACTAATCCAGCGCCTTGGGAGTCGAATCCAAAGAGCTCATTAAGGTGGATTGTCAGCGTCGTGTCGACGGAGGTCATGATCCATGCCTGGATGAAAGACTGAAAGAGGCAAGTGAGGATCCGCACATTCTGAAGAAGGGTAATAATAGGAGGGAGGGCTATTTTCCGTCCAAAGATATGAATTGAGGTCTTCAGCTTGCGGGCGAGCTTAATTGGCTCCAATTCCTCGCTATTCATATTTTGCTCAAGATCTGCACTTTGTTGTTCCTTCGAGCCGCCCTGAGGTTGATCTTCGACGGAAGCTTCGCTCGGAACACTGGCCATCATCGTACTTTCCTCAGTCTGGGCCTGAGGTCTAGCGAGTTCCTTTTCTATCTCCTCCGGAGACATGCCCAGCCGCGCAAGCTTCCCGGGCAGCTCCTTCTTTTCAATCATAAGTAGACGCAGGATCACGTCGAACACCAGCACACCAAAGCAGACGTACCACACGGCATAGTAGCCAGCATTCTGGTAGATGATACCACCAAACAACGGGCCGAAAAAGACGCCTAAGCTCATGCCAATACCCGGGAAGCTCATCAAATAGGCGACTTTGTCAGGGTCGGCAGTATCTGCTATCACCGACAACCCCACAGACCACACAGCGCCGCCGGACATACCGAGCAGCAGACGGCCCACCATGAAGAGGGCGACTGATTTTGTAAGGCATAGGATGACGGTGGACGCGATGAGAACGACGAGACCGGCGACCATTGAGCTCTGCCGGTTGTTGAGGCGGTCGCATACGTATCCGAAGGCAATTGACCCCACGATAAGCCCCGCAGAGTATATAGCCAGACTCTTGGAGACGGCACTCTGGATTTCATCGTGGGCTAGGCCCATGCGGAATTCGAATGCAAAGGGAACTACTGGTACGACGACACTGTACAGAAAGATGTCTGTAAACACGGCCATGAAGATTACAAACACAATGAATGCCTGGCTTGATCTTAGCCTGATCATCCGATAAGACGACAGGTATGGGAGCCTGATCCCATCCACAGCTCGGGAAAGCTTGGATAGTGCTGTGACCATTAATTTGTTTACTGATTATTGCTCGATTACGTTCTGTGTACATACGAAGTACTCTACGGTCGTACCATTCTTATATGAATTCAATGACTCCGTCGGCCATGTACAATGCCTCCGATAACGTTGACCCGAGTCACTTCTCTTACTAATGTAGCTAGCCAAAAAAAAAGTCTCGGATCGACATTCCCAAAAGGGCATATACCTGTACGGTACAAACTGCCGTGGGGACTTGGCACTATTTGTCACCGTCTATACCCGTACATAGCAGGAGACAGCTGATCTAGCAAGTCGGGAGGAGATGCTCCATGAGGTTCAAATGGCTCGACAGTACAGCCCTAGGTAATGTGATATAGTCCATTTGTCACCGACCCGTAGTGCGGCAACTGTGCCAGGCATTGGAGCCTCATAGTTTGATCAATGGTGCTAATCTTCCAGCGGACGCTTGCTACAACTCTTCCCCAAATGCAGGGAGCGAGCATAGCTACAGAGGGAGGGTGGGATATGCACGGTGGTTCGGAGTTTTGCACGGTTCAAAGGTGTACCGAATTATGCGAAGCCCTGCAAGGCTAAGCGTATATTCCGGTCTGAGACTGTGACTTTTGCCTTCCCAAAACGGATAACAGTACATCATACTGCGAGCGCACGCATAACAGCCAATGTCAATCGTAATTAACTTGACTGGGAGGATTGGGGCTGAAAAATTTGCTGCCCGCGCTGGCTGGGGCTGCGAGAGTGACAAGCAATCACACTACCGTCGAACTATCCAACACCGACCGACAAAATCGACAAAAAAACTTACCACCAGCAATAAATCACAATGGCGGCCCGAGTTACTTACCGACGAAGAAACCCATGTATGTATTTATTTGACGAAATGAAGAGGGAACTGCTGTGGAATTTATTGTCGCTTGGAACGAATGTCGACTAGTGGAGAGAAGCAATATGAGATCACGATATCATTGAAGGACGACAGATATGGATACGATGAACGATAATATGAATAACGCAGGGACGATCATGATGGCTATATTTCGATTCGATTTGTTTACTTCGATTATTTGTGCGATGATGGTTCTCTCTTTCTCTAGTACTCACATACTCTGTACTCTCCCTTGATTGGCATGAGTTTTAACGGCAGCTGCACTCTTCATTTTAACGAATTATATGACTGTGATTGCTAACTATTTGGAATATAGACAACACCCGATCTAACAAGGTCAAGGTCGTCAAGACCCCAGGTGGTAACCTCCGATACTTGCATGTCAAGAAGCTCGGCACCCGACCAAAGTGTGGTGACTGCGGTACTGCTCTCCCAGGTATCCCAGCTCTCCGACCACGACAGTACGCTACTGTTTCTAAGCCAACCAAGACCGTCCAGCGAGCTTACGGTGGCAACCTCTGCTCCGGCTGCGTTCAGTCCCGAGTTGTCCGAGCTTTCCTCATTGAGGAGCAGAAGATCGTCAAGCGAGTCCTGAAGGACTCTGCTGAGAAGGAGAAGGCCTCCTCCAAGAAGAAGGGCAAGAAATAAGTAATGTAATGTTTGATGTGTGTGATTTACTGAGTAGGTTACGCCATAGAAAACCAAAAATTGTATTTTTTATTGTGTAGCCATCTGCAGTCTGGTTCACTCGTTTTAGTCGCACAAGTAGTAAGTTGGTTATGCGAAACACCGTAATGAATTAAAGCGATGCAGTAGAGCGAATGGGAACCCAACGGATATAGGTTGGATAAGGGACGCATCATAGCCGATACAGGTACTGGAATGTCAAAAACAGGTGAGAACCATCTAACAGCCTCTAATCCTAAGGGCTCAAGTATCGGGAGAATCGAGATTTTGGTTCCTGTTTACGGCCTTCTATGTATATTTGCTCCACGCGCTATGGACTACGTATTTTCACCACTATAGTAAGATCACATAATCGCGTGTGCCAGATAACAGAGGCTCCTTGGTCATGATCGTCAGTTACGACACGATGTTGCAACGATTGGATTGGCTATTTTTCTTCAGTAACTTATCTGGGAAATATAGGCAATCCGTCCAACTTCTGATTGAATGGTGGAAGTTATGCATCCTATATTTCACGGCACAATAGCGATCCCGTCTTGGCGCAATGATCCTCCATTTACGTCGACTTGGTGCATTGGCCGATCCGCTAAACAATAGGAGCAACACCGCCCCTAAATTCTTATCAAAATAGATGACAGGACAAGTCCGTTTTTGAGATGGTAGCTTAGATCAAGGACTTCGGTAGAACTTACAAGGATACCACGGGGCGATATCCTGTCCATAACACTACCGATTAGTGGACACCGGCAACAATGGCGGCTACGGTGGGTATACACAATACTCCAGCTCCCCAGGCACTCTTCCAAACGGATTAGAGTACACCAGCTTCTGGGAGTCCAACCAGGGCACCTCGACTGATGGCAATGACTGCTGGAATGGCTTCGAGGACCTTCAAGTATTTGCCAAGGGCTATGCTTTGTGGTCCTTCACTGTGTCATAAATTATCAACAGGACAATTATTCACATACAATGTACCGTTACTGCTAGGAGCCGAAACAGCTCTCCAATATCCGGCCGTCTTTACTTCATTAGTCTCTCTTGAAACGTTAAAATGAGGAATGACGATCAATCTTGCGAAGCTTTATATAAAAAGCCGAAGCCGACGATGTTCCAAACGTTCCTGTGCTATGATATGTGTACTCCAAAACGTGCTAGACCAGTGTAACCGAGTTCATACGAGTAACAAGCGAGAATAAATATATGCGGCTTCGTGGGAACTGGAAAATTTCAGATAACCGCAATCATCGGAATATTTAGCCTACAATGATATTGATTATAGGACACCAGTAATTATAGGACAGAAGGTCAGATTTCGCAGAAATTATTTCATATTGCTACTATCGTCGCTAGTAAATCATATAAATTCTGTGCCGGCTTACCAGCAACTTGCCAATTGATTGCCAAGTTCCGTTAATTATGGGACAGGTCAATGTCAAACCCTGTGACAATGCGGCAAAAATGTAGCTGCCGCCCTTTGCCGTGCCTCATATTCAGATGCTCAGTAAAAAGATAATACCACTTTGGTGAAAGTATGAATTACCAGTGCTGAGACTCCGTCTACCTTTACTGGATATTATTATATTATTTCAGAAATCTCATGTACTTCGATTAGTCCTCCTTCGCCCTAGGCAACGGACTTCAATCAAGATTATTATTATTATTATTATTACGTGGTATTGCCAGTGCTGAAATAGTTCTGTGACTTTCCAGTGCGACTGAAAGAGTTCAATAAGTTTTAAAGATGTCTTTATTTTATAAACACTTATAATTGCTACTGCAATACCGTTTATAATAAGCTTGAACTATAATTATATCGCACAGAGGCACAGAGGCACAGTAGTGGGAGTACCAATATATCTACTGTAACTACCGGTATTGGTACAGCTTCAACAAATGTTATGAGATTATTGGTGTACCTTGCAGTACCGGTACCAGCCTAGGATAATTTCAGCCGCATCTTTGTCGTCTGCACCAATTCTTTCTCTACGGTTTCAGGAAAATTTAAAATTCAAATCCATCCTTGAAACGGAACGTTGAATTAAACGAATGCCCGAAATTAGGCCTATCGCAATGCCTACTTTAGAAATATAGAAATAATTTAGGTGCCAATCCAAGCACACAATGGATACTAGATGTAACCAGTCTTCCATCAAACTTCATACTACCGGTACGTAGTTCAGTCTAGTTATACTCGTAGGAGTACCCCCCCCCCCCACACTTAATAACTCTTCGACAATATCGGATTAAGCTCCATCGGTATATCTCGGAACTGCAATTCTTCTTTGTTGCGTTAGCAGCTGCATAAAATAGAACCAAACAGTTTCATTGCTTGCCTGATGCTTAGGAGTGCCTTTAACGTAACAGCTCATGGACGGTCAGGCCGGTCAGGCCATTCATGCAGGCCCCGAAAATCGTGTGATGGAGATCCGGGGAGCCGCACGTGAACTGCGCAGCATTATGCATGGAATGTACTGGATCCTTCCAGAGCCACTGCCGCACGGCTGAGACACAATGTTCCAGAACCTTCAGGAAGATTCACGTACCATCTCGAAATTGTCTGACCATAGGGGAGCCTTTGTATATAAAGAACCCCCGTTATCTCGCTGTCCAGCACTTTTGCATTCACCAATCTAAACGTATTGACACAAGATGGAAAGCCAGTTTACTGACCGAGCACGAAATATCATCCAGGACGCAGCCCAGCTGGCTGTGGACCACGGTCATGCATTCCTGACACCAATCCACTTCCTCGGGGCCATGACTCCGAAGGAGGAGACTGGGGCAGAGTCGCTGCTCCAGGCGGCCATCCTGAAGGGCCGATTCGACTGGCAGGGCGTTGAGCGAGAGATTAACAAGCATTTGGTGCGACTCCCATCGCAGACTCCTGCTCCGCCACAGCCAGAGCCAGACCACGCTGCTTCACAGGTTCTCCAAAACGCCAAGTCCATCAAGGAGAAGCAGAAGGACGACTACATCGGGCAGGACCACATCCTGCTTGCCCTGCTGGAAGACAAGAACATCAAGCAGCTTTTCCAGTCGCTGAGCATCCAGCCCGATGCCCTTGCCAAACAGATTCAGGCCATTCGAGGCAACCGAAGAATAGACTCGCGTATGGCCGACACGTCGGAGCAGTACGAGTTCCTGCACAAGTATGCGCAGGACATGACGCAATTGGCGCGAGAGGGCAAGATTGACCCCGTTATCGGGCGAGAAGAGGAGATTCGTCGATGCATCCGGGTGTTGGCGCGAAGAACCAAGTCCAACCCTTGTCTTATTGGCGACCCTGGTGTCGGTAAGACGAGTATCGTCGAGGGAGTAGCCCAGAGAATCATTGACAATGACGTACCCAATGTTTTGGCGAATACGAGGCTTTTTGCCCTCGACTTGGGTGCGCTCAAGGCAGGCGCTAAGTACCAGGGCGACTTTGAGGAGCGAATCAAGGGCGTCCTCAAGGAGATTGAGGAGAGCAAGGAGATGATAATCTTGTTTGTCGATGAGATTCACATGCTCATGGGCGACGGCAAGAGTGATGCCGCTAACCTGCTCAAGCCAATGCTTGCCCGGGGTGCTCTTCACTGCATCGGCGCGACCACCGTTGAGGAGTACCGAAAGTACATTGAGAAGGACGGTGCTTTTGAGCGACGATTCCAAAAGATAGACGTGCGGGAACCGACAGTGCGAGAGACTGTTGCTATTCTCCGAGGCCTCCAATCCAAGTACGAGCTGCACCATGGTGTGCGAATTCTCGACAGTGCATTGGTTTCTGCGGCGCAGCTGGCTTCGCGATACCTGACCTATCGAAAGCTACCAGATTCTGCGGTTGATTTGATTGATGAAACTGCGGCTAGCGTCGCTGTGGCCCGAGATTCTAAGCCAGAACAGCTGGACACCCTTGATCGAGAGTTGCAGTTGCTCCAGGTTGAGATTAAGGCCCTCGAGCGAGACGCTGATGCCGATAAGAGCACTAGCGAGCGACTTGAGGCTGCTAGGCAGCGAGCTGCCAACATTGAGGAGGAGCTGGGTCCTCTGCGAGAGCGATTCGAACAGGAGCGTTCGGGCCACGAGCATCTTAATCTGCTCAAGAAGAAGCTCGAGGAGCTGGAAATCAAGGCGCAGGACGCTGCCCGACGACGGGACACTGCTTCAGCTGCAGATATCCAGTACTATGCCATTCCTGACGTTAAGAACCAGATCGCTGCCGCGGAGAAGGAGATCGCCGAGCAGGACAAGTCGATGCTCAAGGATGTTGTCGATGCCGACCATGTCGCCGAGACTGCGGCGCGTCTGACGGGCATTCCAGTATCGAAGCTGACCCAGGCTGAGAATACGAAGCTCATCAACATGGAAAAGATTTTGTCCAACCAGGTTGTGGGACAGGCAGAGGCCGTCAAGGCTGTCTCCAATGCCATTCGGCTGCAGCGATCTGGACTCAGCAACCCCAACATTCCGCCGAGCTTCCTGTTCCTTGGCCTCAGTGGTTCCGGTAAGACCGAACTTGCCAAGAAGCTTGCCGGGTTCCTATTTGCTGACGAGAGGGCCATGATCCGAATCGATTGTTCTGAGCTGACGGACAAGTGGTCGTCCAGCAAACTGTTGGGCGCTGCTCCCGGCTACGTTGGCTATGAGGAGGGAGGTATCCTTACGGAACCTCTCATTCGACGACCCTACTCTGTTGTACTATTCGACGAAGTTGAGAAGGCAGCTCCAGAGGTTCTCACTGTTCTTTTGCAGGTGCTTGATGACGGCCATGTGAGATCTTCTCAGGGCAAGCTCGTCAACTGCTCGAACGCCATCTTTATTATGACCTCGAACCTTGGTGCCGAGTTTATCAACCGAAGCAGCTCGACTAAGGTTGATCCAGTTACTCGAGATCAGGTCATGGAGGCGGTCAAGGCTCACTTCAGGCCAGAGTTCCTCAACCGAATCTCGTCAATGACTGTCTTTAACAGGTTGTCGAGAAGCGCTATCAAGAAGATTGCCCAGATCAGGCTCAAGGAGATTGAGAAGCGGTTCGAGTCTACGAACAAGAATCTCAAGCTCAATGTGGACGACAGTGCATTCGATTACCTTATCAAGTACGGCTACTCTGCCGATTTGGGTGCTCGTCCGCTCAACAGGCTTATCCAGAACGAGATTCTCAACCGGCTGGCTATTCTTGTACTTCGTGGACAGGTGCATGATGGCGAGACTGTCGACGTCACGCTCAACTCTGAGGGCTCTGGTCTAGATGTTCATCCTAACCACGAGCCGCAGAATGAGAGCGAGGTGATGGATCTTGATGAGGACGAGGATATCTATGGCGAAGACGAGGTCATGGTGGGATCTCCTGAATATGATTAATTACATTAATTAATTATATTGGTTAACTACAGTGAATATTGTGTATATATTGATTTATTTATTTGATGAATTGACAATCCTCATACTATGGTGATACTATCTTAATAGCAGGTACTAACTTCATATTGCCCTCGTACTACCGGTAACGTATCTTCATGCTGTACGACGGTAATTTCATTAGTATTCTGCTCCTCCTGGTCAAAATATCATATTGATCAAACTAAATTAAACCAGAAATTCATTTCGTATGGTCATTATTTGTTAAGCTATATTCAGAGAATCAAGCTCAGAAATTCGATACCGTGTCCGGTAGGTAATAGATACTGACATCCAGGCTGCTTCCTCTAGTTCCGGTACTCAGAAAACCTTACCCATCAATAATATCTCCACGCTACGCAATGCATGACACATTGTTATAGATCAAGTATGATACGGATTGTATAGCCTGCAAATGTACAACAAATGCATCATTATGATGGCGGAAAGCGATATCAACGCCTGCCGCGTGCGGCTGGAGCGGAAAAAAAATTTGAGTGTTCTGTATGCGCGCACAGTCATCAGCGGTCATCGAAAAACTTTCTAAATTCCACCATCTCACGCAGCCGTTAAAACCCATATATACTCCCTCAGAGGAAGCCCGATTAGTTGGTCAACAAAAGCCAACTTATTTATTCGAGTAACATGTCCGTGCGAGCCCAATTCGAGAACTCCAACGAGATTGGCGTGTTTGCCAAGCTCACCAACACATACTGCCTTGTGCCGATTGGCGGGTCAGAGAACTTTTACAGTGTGTTTGAGAGCCAACTAGGCGACTCCATTCCTATCGTCCACTGCAGCATTGCTGGCACGCGTATTATTGGCCGAATGGTCGCCGGCAACCGACGGGGCCTTCTTGTGCCCATGCAGACCACGGACCAGGAGCTCCAGCATCTGCGTAACTCGCTGCCAGACACCGTCAAGATCCAGCGAATCGAAGAGCGGCTGTCTGCCCTGGGCAACGTCATTTGCTGCAACGACTATGTTGCGCTGGTGCATCCCGACATTGAGCGAGAGACCGAAGAGGTGATTGCCGATGTGCTGGGCGTTGAGGTGTTCCGACAGACCATTGCCGGCAACGTTCTGGTCGGTTCCTATGCTTCGATCACAAACCAGGGTGGTTTGGTGCATCCACAGACCTCCATCCAGGACCAGGAAGAGCTGTCGTCCCTGCTGCAGATTCCATTGGTGGCAGGTTCCATTAATAGAGGTTCAGACGTCGTGGGCGCCGGCATGGTGGCCAACGACTACTTGGCTGTGGTCGGCTTTGACACCACGGCTCCAGAGCTCAGCGTAGTTGAGAGTATATTTAGTCTCAACAAGGAGGCGCCAGAGCAGGATATGCTTATTGAGCACTACTATTAGACGGCATAGAATACCCTCCATTAATTTTTTGTTACGACGTAATGCGATAGTAATACTACACACTAACGACAATTGACTGTGCCCAGTTATAGTTATTCGTCATAGAGCCATATTTTATTCGTGTTTTTAGAGCCATTAATGTATTCATTACTGATAACCGTACCATTCACAACCAGCGTAATGTAACCAATTGCCAATTATCAAAGAGCGTGGCTAGATATATGAGCCCGAAGTTGATCAG
The DNA here is from genome assembly GCF_965637985.1 of Blastobotrys vanleenenianus. Lineage (NCBI taxonomy): Eukaryota > Fungi > Ascomycota > Dipodascomycetes > Dipodascales > Trichomonascaceae > Blastobotrys > Blastobotrys vanleenenianus. The sequence continues at coordinate 129,683 of NW_027481883.1, read as the reverse complement.
TATAAGATTTAACTAATAAAAAAGCCTGTTTCGTCAATAATACTGACTCGTACCACCGTCTGGTTCACGTCTTTCAGTCTCCCTAAGCTAAGGCCCAAGCTTGTTGGGGTAAGTGTAACTTCTAGCACATACCGTTATGCTAAGCGGACCAAGAAATACATCTTCGTGCCTCGGATTCTTGCGACTTCACCACTCCTCCACCTACCCCTTAAACCAGTGCCAGGAAGATGGATGATTTCGGCGTGAATCGCGCCATAGGATCAATTCGCTACAAGGCGTTGACCAAGTTTGCTCACTACGCGGCGGAAGGCAGCAATGACTTCAATGATTTGAGTAAGCTTTCCGCCGCAGTAAGAAAGAAGGACGGATCAACGTTGCCAATAGTAAGGAACACGGAGCCCCCAACTATTGTGAAATTTCGGGCAGAAACTAACATTGGTAGTACGGCAAAGAGTTTGAAGTATTGCTCTCGTTGGCAAGTTCAGCCGCGTTTGTGCCGTCTGAGATGCACGCAGATATGCTCAATGATCAGCTCGGAGCCTACCTCGTGGAGTCTCCGTCCCAGAAACTCGCACCTTCGCCAACTATTCGCAGGATGTCGGATTCCCCATGGGAAACCTCGACGAAGCTTCTGGCCAGCTCAGTACTTGCAATTGGCAGCAGTTTCCCGGCATCGGCTGAGCGCAGCAAGGACTATATCGCGCGATATTTGGCCCGCGTGCAGGAATTATGGGCTGATGGAGCCATTGTAGACAATCGGACCGAGTTCTTCCCATTAATTTTCAGTGTTCTGGGCTTTTTAGAGGCCCTGGCCTCTCGAGCCGCCGAAGTTGCCAGCGACGCTGAGTTCCTCCTTTCGGTGATCCAGAAGCTTGGCGAGGTTGTCACGAGTGATTTCCTGCTCAAGGTAGAAGGCGCCATTTCGTACATGAGGTCAGACGAGGTCGTCTCCCAGGTAAATTCCTTGGACGATTTCTGGCTGGCTCATGACATTGCTCTACTGAACCGTGACCACTCGAAATATAGCGCTATGCTATTTAGTTTCCACTTGTGTGAGGTCTACCGTAATGTCGCCAAGACGTTCATTGACGTTCTTGGTGGCAAGGAGACCCATACCAAGTCAGACTCTCTCATTGAAATGCTCAATCACGCGCGTCCTCCGTTGGACAGGGACGACAGAACCAGATCTCAAATTCTTGACCACTTGAACGAGTTTGCCTTATCGCAAGTCGAGTCGCTTGATGAAGGGGCTGATTACATCGAGCTTGCTTCTCCACAGAAGATCGCGCTAGCGCTGGCCATTAAGTCAAGTCTGTTGGAAATTGTTGCTGTTACTACCTACTATGACGTGCTCAGCCCGGCCGCAGTAATTGATCTCATTGATTCGAGTATTGGAAATAGTACGGCCATGGGTAACTCTAAGCTGGCCCTGTCAGTGTTCCAAATTAGCAGCTTTTTGTCTGCTAGAGACGACACGATTGGCTCGACCATGGCGAAGTACATGCCCAGCTTTCTGCTCAATCCTCGTGTACACCCTGAAATGGTAGCCGACTGTAGCAAGGCGCTGGCTGAGGGCCTCAAAATGCGTTCGCAGGACATCATCGTCAGTCTTATCTACACTCTCATCAACATGCTCGTTGCCGACACAGACAGTGGCGCCGTACCCGCAAATGGTGGCGGAAAAGCGGACGTGCTTTCCTCGACTGCCAGCCGGACCGAGGACGTTGTAGTCGACCAGGGGTCTATTCACGAGGGCAGGCTACTTCAGATTTACCAGAACGTTGTGACTGCCATTGTGTCTCTTACTATTAACTACGATGTAGACGAAATCACGAGCCTTTCGGCGACCATTCTCGCCCAGAAGTTGAACAATGTGTCACGGGTGCTGGACTACGAGGTTCTTATGGGGTTGGCCCAGATTGCGCCCCATCTCAATGAGCGAGAGTTCAAGCTGGTCCTACGAGCCTACAGCTCTCTTGACGCCGTTGCTAACAAGTCCAATGAACCTGAACTCATCTTCACAGTGCTTCAGGCACGAAATAAGATGTCCCATGCGCTGAAGAGGGGCCATCGGCTGTATGATGTCTATCTCACTGAATTGCTCACGAACATTGTTAGCAAGGGCGACGTCCAGGAGTTAGAGCATCACCGATCCCACCATGAGATCTCTGCTGCCGCAGACGAAATCGTCAATCTCCTTCCTCCCCTGGCAGAGTTGCTCCCGAAAGTTAACGAGAAGCCGTACGAAACTACTGACCAGCAGATCAGCGCTCTGTTTAGAAATGCCTGGTTCAATATGGTTGTCCATGGGTTTGCCAAAAACTCCAAATGGACGACGGAGCATAAGGATTCTCTCGAGATTATTGCCCAGAATACCCCTCCTCTGGTATCGGAGGTCTCGACGAACAAGATTGAGAGTGAATTGGAATTGAACACTGTTTTGCGGCGTGGCTCTTCTAATTCTAACGTCAGTAATCAGAAGGAGATTATGAGCGCCATCTTCTCGATGCATAACTTTGAGTTCAGATCGCTGTCGTATCCAAGGCTCATGTTTTTGTCGGCCACTGTTCTCTTAGAATCGCTTAGGGCAAACACAGGCAACTGTTCGAAGGTGTTACTCTATTTTGGCGACCCAGGCTTCCGGTCCGGTGATACCGGTAAGTACATGTCCATGATCGCGACGGACACAATTAAAGCATATATCAACAACGTGATACAAGGCCGAGAAGATGCCTTTTCGGCAGACAACGTTGCCCGGCAGCTGCGGGAGATTCTCATTCTCTGTTGCCACCGCGTTAGCGCAATCCAGAATATTGCTTTCACCTGTGCAGATTTATTAATTAAGGCGATTCCCTCGTCGCTTTGCAAGCAGGATAGTCTGTTTACTTTGCTTGATCTCCTTAGTCTCTTGTGGACTAGCTGCCTCGACGCCGAGACAGATGAGTACGAGCCACGGGCCATCTTTGTGTCCCCGAAGACGAACATCCGGCTTGAGCTGTCGGATTCTTATGACCACCGTCGAGATAGCTTAAAGAGACTCCTGGATCGAGCGCGGTTCTGGGTGCGGTCGGTGTTGGACGTCATGGGCTTTGACCTCAAGAGTCTTCTTACAAGCTACCTTGCGGGAATGATCGAGTTCCGATTTTTGGATCACGTCGCACTGGGGTGTACCTTTGCCCTTGAAATGGGTGGTACAATCTCTAAGACAGACGGCGCTTTAGCCACCATTGCCCACTCGCAGTCCATCCTCACCGACTCTTCCTCTGGCTTCCTTTCGCAATATGTCTGGCGTACTGAGTTCGAGGCTGATGAGAGAATGCGAGAAGAGAATGATTCGGAGGGCAAGAACGCGATAAAAGCCAAGCTGGAAGAAGTACTTAGGCAGGAGAACCGCGTACCGTTTGAAGAGGTCAGGGATTTGTTGTTTGAAGCTTCATGCTGGCTTAGCGACGAGAGACAGAGCAGGTATATCGCCCGATTAGCGGTGATGATTCCTTTCAAAATTTTCACCGCCAAATCGGTCCAGCTTGGTGTATCCCTATGGCTCTGGGCCATGAACGAGGCGCCTCGACTCAAATATGCCTTGCTTAGCCAAGTGGCTATCGAATGGGAGAAGACAATTACCAGCCGTTTGGGTCTGTTCTCGGACAAGTATAACCTCAGCGAACCTGAGTTTGGCTCTATGGAGTACGCACCTTCGAATAAGGCAGATGTTGATCATTACACCAATAATGCTACTCGTTCCTTCGCGGCTCATCTGACGCTGATTCGATTTATGGCCAGCGTTTTCCAGGCGACTAATTACGAGAGCAAGCATTTGCTGAAAATGTTCACACGCGCTGCTGTTTCTGGATTGAAAGGCTTAAAGTCGGCCAGTCTATCGCCGCTCTCTCGATCTCCACGATTTGAGTTGTTGCGATTCGCTCTCGACATTTTGGATGCACATAGCCGCCTCTCCTCCAAGATATGTGATAGACTGAAGGACCTCATCTTCACATCCGCTCTCAGCTGGTTCAAGCAGCCTGCGCTGTGGCCCTATGGCGGGAATCGGCTGAAGCTTCGATCGGACGTGTCAATGCTCAAGGATATTGCGCAGAAGCTCAGCAATGTATCGGTATCGACTAGCAAATACAACACCCGCGAAATGCTGTCCGAGAAACGAGAACTGCTGTTGATGTTTATGAACGACGAGCTCAGCAAGATGTCTACGTGGCTTGATCCACTTCAGGTAGGCCCGTCTTACCGCGAGTTTGGCAAGAAGCTGGTCTCTTCTTCCACAGTAACACCACGGCAGATTGAGACGGCGTGGAGCATCAATCCTACCCTGGCTGTATTCTTGACGGAACGGTACAACAACAGCGATACAGTGGGCGCGCTTGAGGCACTTATTGCAAAGAATCCTGCGCCTGTGGTGCGGGTGCCCGAAGCTCTGAAGTACTTTTTGCAAACGGATTCGTCGTCCGCACGGCGGTTCCTGCTCTTCTGGGTACCGGTCAATCCAATCGAGTCTATTAACCTCTTCATGCCGCGATACGGGTCGAACTCTTTGATCTTGCAGTACGCCATGAGATCGCTAGAGTCACATGACGTGAATCTCACCTTCTTCTACGTCCCACAGATTGTTCAATGCCTCCGATACGATCGAATGGGATACGTGGAGCGGTATATTCTTGAAACCGCCAAGCTCAGCACTCTGTTTGCTCATCAGATTATCTGGAACATCCTTGCCAATTCGTATAAGGACGAAGACTCTACTGTTCCGGACCCAATGAAGCCGGCACTGGATCAGGTAATTGACAAGATGACTGCGTCGTTCAATGAGGAGGAACGGTCGTTCTATGATCGTGAATTTGGTTTCTTCAACGAGGTTACGTCGATATCCGGTAAGCTCAAGCCGTACATCAAGAAGACCAAGGCAGAGAAGAAGGATAAGATTGATGAGGAGATTGACAAGATTAATGTTGCTGTTGGCGTATACCTACCATCCAATCCAGACGGCAGTGTTGTTGACATTGATCGAAAGTCCGGTAAGCCGCTTCAGTCTCATGCCAAAGCTCCGTTCCTGGCTACTTTTAAGATCCGGCGAAAGGCCGCTCGCTACGAGGGTAGCGAAGAGTCTGCTGATCAGCTAGTTCCGTTTGAGTCGTCAAACAGCAGCGACAATGGTGAGGACGGCGAATATGAGGACGTTTGGCAGAGCGCTATTTTCAAAGTGGGCGATGACTGTCGGCAGGATATGCTTGCGCTACAGATTATTGCTGTATTCCGATCTATCTTCAAGAACAGCGGCATGGACCTATTCGTCTATCCATATCGGGTGACTGCCACTGCGCCTGGGTGTGGTGTCATTGACGTGTTGCCAAATTCCATTTCGCGAGACATGCTTGGCCGAGAGGCCGTTAACGGGCTGTACGAATACTTCACCACGAAGCACGGCGGAGAGGACTCTATTGAATTCCAACAGGCGCGAAACAACTTTGTCAAGTCTCTGGCGGCGTACTCTGTTATCTCTTACTTGATCCAGTTCAAGGACCGACACAATGGCAATATCATGTACGACAACGATGGTCATATCATTCATATTGATTTTGGTTTCTGCTTCGATATCGTCCCCGGTGGTGTCAAGTTTGAGGCTGCTCCGTTCAAGCTGACGCACGAGATGGTGGCGGTCATGGGCGGATCCACGCACACGCAGGCGTACCAGTGGTTTGAGGAGCTCTGTGTCAAGGCCTACGTGGCTTGCCGACCGCACTGCGAGACTATTGTGCAGATGGTTATGCCAATGCTTGGCAGCGGCTTGCCGTGCTTCAAGGGAGAGCAGACCATTAAGCGATTGCGGGCGCGGTTTGTGTTGGAGAAGTCGGAGCGAGAGGCGGCTCAGTACTTCCGCGGTCTTATCAAGAAGTCTATTGAGAGCCTTTACACCAAGGGCTATGACGAGTTCCAGCGGCTCACCAACGGCATTCCTTATTAATTCTACCAGCTTTTCTCACCATCTAATAATAATTGTTGCAAAGCTCATTTGACATGAGTCCGTCCCAGGAGGGTTAAGCTAGATGAACAGAGCATTCGAGGGCCGGCCCTCGATCTCCCGTAACTCCGCTACGCAGGGACCAATTGCCAACTTCGTCCGTCGATAACTCCTTGAGTTACTAATAAACGATTTTCGTGACGGCTATAAGCCCTTATCACGACAGGATGTAGTAGATAAGCCAAAATTTATATAAATATGTACTAGGTACCGGTGTTATGGAAATAAATAGTTGTCGTAAGCACATTAAGAGAGAGTCTAAAATAAAGAAAATGCCCTAGGAGAACTAGAGACTAGCCCCACATGTTGCTTGGCTCAGGCTTGACAAGATATTGATCTCCAGGCTGCTGCCGATGCTTCATCATAAAGCCGCCGTTGTTAAGTGCTAGGGGAGGCGGATGATGCTGCTGATAATCGTACTCCTGCTCTGGCGATGACACAGAACTTCGGTTGTTTTCAGACTCGGACTCTGACGACATGGGGAAGGGGAATTGCGGCTGATGAGTACCCAAGACATTGCTGTCGTACGACACGCCCTGATCCATGGCATCGGCGTCTTCGTCCAGCGGCTTTTTTCGGGGCCGTCCTCGCTTCGCTGGCACCCTCTTTGGCTTCCCAGGAATTTCAATGCCTCCAGAGCAGATCATGCGAACCCGGTGCCTTTGCAGGGCATCATGGCGAGTAAATGCTTTCCCGCAAGGGCACACGTGCGGCCTGTCGTCTTGATGGCACTTCTCGTGGCGCCTGAGATCGTGGGGTCTCACAAAGCACGCTCCACATACGTCGCACCCATACGGACGGTCGCACAAATGCGTCTGAATGTGCGAACGGGCATTGTACCTCCGTCTGAAGAACTTACCGCAATTCGGGTACAGGCATTCAAACAGGCCGTCAGCATTGGGCCCTACCAGGTACGATTCTACCTTGCCCGGAGGCAGGCACGACTTTGACGTAGACTGTTTGGCCGGGCTTCGCTGGCTCCTGATGAGCTCCTGAACCTCTTTCTGGATCGGCGCCGTGACAATTGGCCGCCAGTCAATGGTGTTCTGCTGCTGGGGCTGATTCAGCTGCTGCATGTTGAGCGAGGAGTACACGGCGACCTGGCCAGAGATGCTAGAACTTGGGGAGTGGTTCGACCGGTGGTACTCGCCGCTGTACTCGGGGCTGGGCACGGGCGAGTATGCTTCGGGCGACGAGATGGCGTGGGCCTCGGACTCAGAGTCTATGCTATAGATGCCCCGGGGATTGAAGGCCGGCTGGGGAGGCGGCGGTAGGGAGGGCACCGATCGGTTCATGAGCGCCTGGTTCGGCAGCGGGTTGTTCTTGGTTGGGGAGCCCAGTGGCGACTGGTGGAGCGGTGAGCTGCTCTGGTAGGGGCTCGTAGAGAGTGAATGCGTGCCCGGAGACATCTGGAGCGAGCTTATGGGCTTAACGGGCGAGGACTCCGGGGTCAGCGCCAGGTCCTCGCGTGTCGGGGAGCCCATGTTGAGTGCCCTGGAAAACTTTGCGAGGGTCGCCGGCGTAATCGTCTCGTACATGCCAATGGACGGCGTTTCGTCCTCGTCGTGGTTGCCGCGATTCTCGCCGATCGGGGGGATGTAGAGATCCTGGATGTGTGAGCTCGACTCAGGCACCATGGAATCGTATTCCGTGTAGTGTGAGAGGTAGGGCTCGTAGTCCTCGTGCGCCTGCGGAACCGGCTTCATCTCCGCGTAGGCCTTTGCGTTCTGGATAAACATGTCCTCGAAAGATTTTGTCGGCGTCGACGACGCCGAGTCGAGGGTTGGAGACTGCATTGGGCAGCTGATTTTTTTTTTTGGTGGATGTGTAGTCGTCGTGTTAATGTGGTGAACCTCAAAAGATGCGGTCAGTTTTGACGGCTGCAGCTGTGTACACAGAGAAGCAGAAGCAAGCAGGTAGGATGATTTTTACGAGGGCTGAGGGGGCCGCAATAGGAGGAGGATATGGGGGTGAGGCGGAGGGTTGCACTGCGAGCGAATCTGCACCACCAACGCACGATGCTGGAAGGCTTCCACCGAGGAGATTAATTTAATAAGGGGGTACCCTTTTAGAAGGTTCTTCAATGCAGGCACTCACAGGTTAAAAAGATGTTGTTCTTTTACAGGTCGCTTCAACTATTTGTAGAAGATATCCAAAAGATTGAAGCAACCAAAAAAAGAGAAATGTGGACCAGAAAGTAGAATGTGGGAAGTTGGCTTGTTTTAATATCTTCAACGCCCCTAAATACCCTCTCCACGATACCTATACTTCGGGACCAGGGCAACAGCAGTGGAAAGGCAAAAAAATAAACACAAACAAGCACTGGAAGACAGCTGTGTCTCTGAACCCGAGGGCCACTGGAAGGGGAAAAGCAATATGAGGATTGGATTTGGTGAGTGCAAAGAACGCGTATCCGCGCGAATCGGGAAATACGTAAACATAATGTTTGGCGAGTACACCTTTCGCGTGTTCAGCCGCGCGTCGCGTTTGTTTACAAAGGTGCGGCGCGGTAAAACCTGTCTTACCACAAAAACAAACAATAAGTTCACTACGCTACAACTTGCTACACTATTGATACAGGGTCTAAGAATGTGGTACGAGTGTCCAGGTTCACCATACGAACTTTTTTTAAAAAAAATTATGCAACATATTTGTGATGGTTACCAATATACCTGCGAACCGAGAAGTATTGATGACCTAAAAAGAATCGGTATTCTACAAGCAATACAAGTATTACAACCCTACAAGTACCGTGAGTGAGTGGGCTTAGATGATATATACAGTACCGGTACAGTAGTCATATTTCCGAAATTTATTTTTCGTCAGATCTTCGATATCGGAATTCGCAAGTCTAGCCATTACCAACAATTTCGCTGCAGGCTTTGTGACTTGCCTTTGCTGATCTGATAGATCTAATGCGGAGCGGGATTAGCCATGAGATTGCACGCTTGACACATGCTCTGTTTTGTATTCGAATTCTACTACGACGGTATTGTACACATGTCAGTTGGCAAGCACCAACATTGTTCCGAATGAATTTTATGACAGACCATGTTGAAGTGAGATAAAACAGAAAAAAATAAATATGAATATGCGACAGATCTTGAGGAAATAAGACAAAAAAATACATACAAACCGTAGGTACATGACATGAAATGAACTGTGTGATCGCCTTTTACGTGAATGCATCGGCACGCATCACTGCACTCGTCATCCCAGAACAACCATAACCAAATACAGTACAGTATAATATGTCAAATAGAATGCACTACTCTACCGATTTTCACTTTTATATGATCAAATGTAATCTCCTGGTGCCCCTCGATATCCAATTGGCCAACGCGATGCGCGACCTGATCATAACAATCGCTATCAAACCATGCAATAGAAACGTGGATATTATCGCCCTCCAACTCTGGCTGTCCCAGCGATCGAGTAATATTATTCACGCGACCAATCAACTTGGTAATCTGTATCCTTATTAGCACAATTGCCCGTAGAAAAGTAATAGAAACTTACCATCCCCGCATCCTCAATTGGCAGCGCCAGAAACCATCGCGAATTGGTTTGATTTTTCAGCACAATCGGCTGGTTCCTGACGCGAACCGTCACCGGCTTTACCAACTTCAACTCCTCCATCCGCTCCAAAAACCTCTCCTTCTCATCTGTCTCGATCATTAACGTGTCCGACAAGCTGATATGTAGCGGGTGCGGCACACCGAGCTCGGACTCCACAAACGAATGCAGTTCTCCGCCCATGCTTACGCTGTCCGCAATGCCCCTAAGCAACCCCCGATCGCTCGGCATCCACTCCAAGTATACGTGCGACGGCCATCGCCCTTCGACATGCGGGTACACCCTCGTCCGGTTCTCATGAAAACTCGGATCGTCGATTCGCGGCCCCGTTTGGTATAAATCCAGTACCTGCTCCGGAATCGGCAGGCTTACGTCCTGTGTCTCCTCCTCCGAAGACTCGCTCGAGTAGTCCACCAGCGACATGTTACTGCTTATCTTTGCTCTCCGTTGAGTGGTGCTCTTTGACTTACGCAGTACAATGAGATCGCTGCACAGCCGCGCGAAGACATACCGACATGCCGACTTCCTGGGGCGCTTCCTCAGTCCCCGAAGTCGGGGGTGCCAGCCTCCCCGAAGGCACCCTCCCTCCGCCGGGCTATCTCGGCGGAGTTCAATCAGCCTTGCTATTTAAAAGTACTGTATTCCCACCCTTCAACCGCCCTTCAACCCCGCCCACCGGGTTATCTCGGCGGAGTTCGATAAGCCCCGCTATTAAAAGCAGCATATTTCACTGGTTAAGCCCCTCCGTTGACGGCCAGTGGACAGCACCGCCGCGTAAGCCGCGCAGGGCGTCTTACACACTCCCAATGTAAATGTATCGAAATGAACCACACTTAATCTATCCGTCGGGTGTCGTCAACCGTTGGATATCCAAAGCTCTTGCAATTCTACAAAATTGCCCACAAATAACCTATAGCTCTCCTACTCTGCTGTGTCAATGATACACCAAATCCATACGATAGGGAGAGGAGCTTCCATAGCCCTTCGTAATATGGTATACGGTGTAATACGGTGACCGAGAGGCACGGCTGAATACTTCTCCGGTCTTCGGAGCCCGCCTGCGCAAGCACGCATCGCATCCCTTACATCTCCGAACTCGTCCGACCTCCGGAGCTGCTCAGCAAGCTCGCAACCAAAGGACAATTGACCAAAGAAAGGCAAAAAACCCACTGGATTTAGTCAAATCAATGTCCGGTAAACCTATGCCGTAGTGATATTGAAAAATTGGATGACCAAACGTGAATTGGACTGGGCTGCTGCCGTGTGCCGTTTTCCCGACACCGTGCAGGGGGCAGGTGGTGTGCAGGCCGCGCGGTCCGTGATCTCAACCCCAGAAATTTTTGTTCCGCTTCCCATTGGCCGTTAAATAAAGGGACAATTCTTGCTGATTACCCATCCCCCCCTCAGGAGACAGTTGGAGATCAGAGCATCATGATTCGAAATAGTGTACGACAGTCGATAAGAACAGCCAGCCGTGTGCGAGTTGCTGGTACCGCCCAGCGGGCTACTTTTGCCGCCACGGCGCGGTTCGTCTCGTCGCGAGCCACCAACGCTCCGCTGGCGCGACCGACCCTGTCCAAGCTCAATCCGCTGCAGGTGCGATTCTACGCCGAGACCGTCAAGGTTCCGGATATGGCCGAGTCCATCACGGAGGGTACTCTGCGAAGCTTTGAGAAGGAGATTGGTGACTTTGTCAGCCAGGACGAGGAGATTGCGACCATTGAGACGGACAAGATCGACGTCAGTGTCAATGCCCCCATCTCCGGCACCATCACCGAGTTCCTTGCGAACCCAGAGGACACTGTTGTTGTCGGCCAGCCTCTGCTGAAGATCGAGCCCGGCGAGGGCGGCGCCGCCGCCGCTGCGCCCAAGGAGGAGGCACCAAAGGAGGAAGCCCCAAAGAAGGAGGAGGCCCCAGCTAAGGCCGAAGAGCCAAAGAAGGAAGCTCCAAAGCCCAAGAAGGAGGAGCCAAAGAAGGAGGCCGCCGGCGCGGTGCCGTTCGCGCGAGGCGAGAACCGAGTCAAGATGAACCGAATGCGGCTGCGAATCGCCGAGCGGCTCAAGGAGTCGCAGAACACGGCCGCCTCGCTGACGACCTTCCAGGAGGTGGACATGTCTGCCGTCATGGAGATGAGAAAGCTGTACAAAGACGAGATGCTCAAGAAGACGGGTACCAAGCTCGGCTTCATGGGTCTCTTCTCCCGGGCTTGTGTGCTGGCCATGAAGGAGGTCCCAGCCGTCAACGCGGCCATTGAGGGCCCCAACGGCGGCGACACCATTGTCTACCGAGACTACGTTGACATTTCCGTGGCTGTCGCCACGCCCAAGGGCCTGGTTACTCCAGTCGTGCGAAACGCCGAGAGCCTCGACGTCATGGGCATTGAAAAGGAGATCCACGATCTCGGCGTCAAGGCCCGAGACAGTAAGCTCACCCTCGAAGACATGAGCGGTGGCACCTTCACCATCTCCAACGGCGGTGTCTTCGGCTCCCTGTACGGTACTCCAATCATCAACCTGCCACAGACCGCCGTGCTCGGCCTCCACAGCGTTAAGGAGCGGGCTGTTGTCGTCAACGGCCAGATCGTGTCGCGTCCAATGATGTACCTCGCCCTCACCTACGACCACCGACTTCTCGACGGCCGAGAAGCCGTCACCTTCTTGAAGACCGTCAAGGAGCTTGTCGAGGACCCACGAAAGATGCTCCTTATCTAATAGAGACCTGCTAATTTCACTATTTTATTCTCTTCACCCCACGCAGCTGAGCCCCACTGGTACCCCCAAGTGACTCCTGCTGTTGCAATTGACTTGGGGGCCAGCCCCCAACCCCCTGTAGCTCTGCTTCGCTGAGATATTGTAGCGATTCATCATGTTCGAGCCCCCAAAGGGTACAATAGCTTGGATGGTGTTCGTAATGTAACAACTTTTCCGTTACACCCGTGTAACGAACTCCCAACGTTGTTACAAATGTCCCGTTACAGCCCAGATCGCAGCGAGGATAATAGCCGTAACATCGTTAATCTGTCTAATCTACATATAATAATACACTATGAGAGAGAGAGAGAGAGTGAGAGAGTGAGAGTGAGGAGGGGGACTAATGAGCAATTGTCCTGAGCACACCCTTGTAGTCGGACTCATTGATCAGACCAAGGTTGATCATGTCGGTCCAGAAAAGCTGCGCTTTTTCAGTGGCATATGCGAGGTAATCAAACTCATCACCCTCATCGACAACCTCGGGCTCCTCCAGGGTGGGACTCTTGTCGCTGGTATTGTCAGAGAAGCGGTATCCCTGCTCCTCGTCTTTTTCCTCGCGCTCCTTCATTTCCTCCGTTTCATCAATGACCGCCTGGACAATGCCCCAAATGCACCAATTGGCGCTGACGGCGGCCCGCCAGTGAAGCGTCTGCCTTAGCAGGAATTCCGTTTGGCGTGTAATTACCTCGTCGTCGAACGAGTCCATGCCGTGTTCGACATAGCTCTGCACGAAGTTCGTCTGATCTTGCGGCGACGGGTACCACTCGTCCCTGCTGTGGTGCGCCTGGTCAGAATGGTAGTCGTAGGTCCACTCGCTGAAGTGGTTGGCGATGTCGTACCCGCGCATGTTGGCCGCGCTGTACTCAAAGTCAATCACCACCAATTGGCGGTGCTCGTGCTGCGGATGCAAGAGCGGCGACCCTGGAGGCGGGGTGAACCGCAGAATGTTGCCGTACTGAGCATCGTTGTGGCAGAACACAAGCTCCTTGCGAACTTCCTCCTCGCCGCCGTACTGCTGTGTGATCCATTTGCGGTACTTGGCGACCATGGCCCGGAAACTGGCAAAGTCCGACTGCAGAATGCGCGCAGTCGCCCCCGGGTCCCGCGCCTCGAGCCTGTTGAGCACAATGGCGGCGCGGTCGAACCAACGGCTGAGGTTCCGCCACACAGCCGGGCCCTGGTCGCGCTCCGAGGCGAGCAGCTCTATGTTGTCATGAAGTTCGCGCATGCGCTTGGCAATCTGCGCCGAGATGTCGGGCTTCCTTAACTCGTGCTTCGTAAGCGCCACGGCGTCCAAGAACTGCTCGAACCGCCCATTGGAGAAGGTGCCCAGCAGCTTGGGGCCGATCTCCTTGCGGGCCAGCCGCTGCAGCACCGACAGCTCGACGTCGCGGTCAATGAGGTGGTCCACCTGCGACCCGTACACCCGGAGCAGCACCTTGGACGGCATCCAGTGGTGGTACGTCTTGCCCGGCGCCAGGAGGTGCTTGGGGTCGCTGGCGAAGGCGGCCTTGATGACCTCCTTGAGGTACGCCGGCGGCTCCACGGCGTAGATGGCGTTGGTCATTGCGCCCGACATGCGCTTGATCTGCAGGTCCGCTGCCATCGCCATGTCGACCCGCTTCCACCGCGTGATCTTAAGCGAGTGGATGAGCCGCAGGATGTCCTGCTTGAAGTACAGAGCCGGCAGCCGGTTGTCCAGGAAGAACTTGACGTGGCGCACGTCGGCAAACTGCCCCGCTTCCTCTCCCTCTGTGCGCTCCGAGGAAGACCCGCCAGTCGCCACGGAAAGTGGCGTCGTCGGGAGGCTGGCGAACGTGACCGCCCCTTGGTTCGACAGCCGTCGTACGGGCTTCTTAGGCTTGGCTGGTGACACTATTTCCCGCGCTACCATTACTCTCTCTCTCTACTGGTTCACAATGTAGTATTTACAGAGACTTCTCTTCTTCTGCTACGAGGCTACAAATCTCAACGTCCCTTTTACAAGCTAAGCTTTACTGGTCACAGAGTGCGTCGTTTTCCCGGCGAAAAAGACAAGATGCGAGGGGGGGAGGTTTGTTGGGAGGCGGCCGACCCATGTGATTTTATACCCTGCAGTGCCATTGTCCGACTATGGCCGGCATCTGGCCATGGCCATGCAGTAATCGGCACCATCTCTGGGATGCACATCGCTTGGCTATATTAAAAACGTCCTGGCCCCTGCGCAGTCGCGTGACGGGTTGAAAAATTATCCGACAGACATTGGCGAGACAGGCGATCGAACATGTTCTCTGATCTTTCTGCGAAGCAGAGCTACGGGGGTCTGGGGACTGGGCCCCAGTTGAAGCAGCGGAGAGATTGGGTCTGCAAGTGGTAAGGCCCCTGCTTTGGCAATGCGCCTGCTGGTATGTTGTAACTACAGTAAGTTGCCGTGTTTCGGTCACAGAAACTTGTTACACCGCTAGAAGGGAACCAACACAACTGCAACAGAAATTTGGTACACTGCAACAGGAGTATGTCATCTAATGCCGTTATTGCGTTGCACCAGGTAATACCGTTATAGCACCACATGTCATGTGGATGTTCCTGGTAATCTCGAAAATAGAATCGTATCTGTAAGTAGTAAAGCAATGGGTTATTAAATCATTTTTGCAAGTGGTAAAGCGTGATAGGCTTAGCTGTACTATGGCCTCTGCAAGTAGTATAGCATGATAGGCTGAGTTATATTGGATCATCTCTGCAAGTTGTAAAGCACGATAGGCACAGTTGATAGGCACAGTTTTATTGGATTACTGCAGGTTGTAAAGCATGATAGGCTCGGTTGCATTGATCACTTCTGCAAGTGGTTAAATAGTAAAGCAAGATGTATATTGGATAATAAATAAAATAAATAAATAAATCTATAATCAAACAGGTCATGAGTCGTAAAAAGCCATGTAGCAATCGCATTCGATATGTAGCAATCGCATGGTAGCACGTAATCAATTCTTCTTAGAATTGGCATTGTAGCCGGCAGCAGCCACGGGATACTGATACATGCCGTAGTAATAAGGATACATCATGGCAGCTCCATCATAGGAATAGTACGGCGGGAAGTACCCAGGCGGCATTGGCGCAGAGTAGAACCCCCCAGCGCCCTCCATGGCAGCATAGAACCCACTGCCGCCCGGCTCAGGTGAGGTCACTGGCTTGGCGGCAGCCTTGGGACGCGGCACAAATGGGCGCGATCCGGTCGGAGGAGCAAGCTTGGCCATCGTGCGAGGCTGTGGAGACTCATCCTCCTTGCCCGCCGAAAAAGTCACTACCGGCTTCGCAGACTCTGATCTTCGCCTGTGAGGAGGAGTGTAGGCCTCGCCCTTCCGTTGGCCCCACAGAGACGTGGCCGAGCTCGCAATGGACTGCGGCGACTGTCGGTAACTGCTCGGAGAAGAGGTCGCCGTTGGCGAGGGCGTAATATAGGGTGATCCGCGGTGGGCCTGGGTCGAAGTATTGTACTGCGGAGAGTACTTTTTCCAAGGCTTTTGCGGTTGCTGAGACGGCTGAGTTTGTTGCTGGAGTCCCTTGCGTGCCGGGATGGGCGTCATTGGAAGTGAACTGTGCCGGGTAGCAATTCGACCGCCGTGGTAGTGCGCAGCACTTACTGCAGGAACTGGTGGCACTGGCGCGGGCTGCTGCTGCTCATACTTGGATGGCAGATTAATAGGTGGAGGGGCAAGCTGAAGCCGTGGCTCACGCGAAACATATCCTCGATAAGCATGATGTTGCACACGATTGTGGCCCCCGTGATGATGATTTTGCTGATGGTTGTGATGATGATGGTGGGATCCTTGATGGTATAGCTCTCGATACTGCACGTGGATAGTCTTGTCCATAAAAATGGTGTGATTCTCTTGCTCCACGGCCTCGGCCGCAGCCTGCTCGCAGCTAAACTTGATGAATGCAAACGACGTGTTTCGCACCAGATCGCCGTACTTTGGATCGTTGTGACGGATAATAAGGTTGCAATCAACGACCTCGCCATGGCGGCCAAACCGCTCTACCAGCATCTCCCGCGTCACTCGCGAGTCGAGTTGGCCGACAAAAATAGACAGCTTATCAATGACATTGTGCTCAGTCGGGCTCTCGAGGTTCTGCGTCCACTCGGCGGACCATGAACTGTCGAGCCGAAGACTGGCATAGGCGCGGATCGCGTCGTCGCGGTACGCGAACTTGGCGAACCAGTTTTTGTTTCGGCGCACGGCGCCCAGCGGCACGGGGCTGTAGACAAGCTCCTCAACCTCTCCAAACTGGCTGAGAAAGTCGCTCACCACCTCTTCGTCGGCAAGGCTCTCTTTGAGCGGCGTGATGTACAGCGTGCGATTGACCTTGGCCGGTTCCACCCGGATGGTACGCCCGTCGAGGGTATTATGCTGCGCGCCGGCCAGCGCAGCCGCCGCATCTTGATCGCTGGTGTACTGGACAAATGCATACGGCCGGTTGACCTGGTCGCGGAGTACCTTGACGAGCGTGATCTCACCCCACTTTTCAAAGTGGTTCTTGACGGAGAGACATAGATGGTCATCTGAATGCGCCGCTGAAAGGCTCGCGACAAACACGCACGAAGAGGGCCTTCCCCGTAACCGCCGAGGCTGTTGGGGAAGCTCAGACGCTAGTTCACTGGCCTCCCTATTTTCAGCATCGTTTGACTCATCATCTTCTTCCTCGTATTCTTCCTCCTCCTGTTCAGATGATGAGGCGCCAAACTCTTCAGACTCGTAATTGCTGCCCTCATAGGGCAAGGCCGAGTCAGAGAGACTCTCCTTGTGATCGTCAATTGATGCTTTTTCTGCGAGTTGAAAATCGTTAGCGACATTGGTAATTTGTAAACAAAGTATGGTCTAACTTACTGTCGCCACTAGTAGACGCGGGGCTGGAACAAGACATTGTAGCTACTGCGATGGGGTGTGTGTATATGTTTAGTAGTAGTAGTGGGATCCTACGAAATAGCCGACTAGCTGGAGAGTGTGGAAATTTCTATAAATGAAACTACGACTGGGGGGCGAGGGGGGAGAGAGAGAAGTAGTCAGGATGGAAACAACCTAGCAGCGAACGGAGCGCTTTATATAATCGAATTAAGCTCCAATGATGGCTCTACTATTGTTGTATTAACAGCATACTCAATTAGGCAAGGATCGCCCGCGTCATCATCGCCGCAACAGCCTAGACGCCCTGGACGAGGGCAGCTGCATTGATAGAGAAGTTCAGGAGCACTGACAAGAGATTAATCAGCTCGTTTAGGCTATACTTCGTCTGGAGCGCGAGCTTGAGTTGATCGGTGGCCGATTTGGCGGCGTGGAGCCGAGATCGGTACCGTTTGAACCTTCTTCGAAGGCGCTTATGCTTTTGCGGGAAGTTCGCCGATACGAACTTGAGCATGCTTTCTTCGTATATGTAGTTAGCCACTTAATAGAATTTCCTGGGGCAATTGCCTCCTTACCGACGTTGTCAATCCTTTCCCAACACAGCCCTGGGGTTAGCATAATCCAGGGGTAGAGTGCACCACGGATCATACTTACTGCTTGCCATGGAGTACTAGTAGTAGCTTGAGGCTGGAGACGTTCTCCTTAATTGCGAAGTAGGTACGCAGGGCCAAATCTTCGACCGAAATTGACACGCATTCTTTGCCCTTTTCGCCGTTTTCGCTCTTTTCGTTCTTTTCTAGAGTGTTAATTGCTGTCTCTAGGTACCTCTCTTTGGATTTCAGCGATTCAATGGCGCTAGGGAGGATATCGCTGTTGAATCTCGCTACTTTATCCAAATGCGACATTTATTTTCATAGTTTCGTTATTTGTTGTGTTTGTCTTTATATAACCGCAATTCATGAAGAAAATGACTGATCATATTGCCGCTCTTTCTTCCCTCGCTTCCCTCGCTCCCTTTCAGAGATATGATAGATTACAAGATACATCACTAGTAGTTTGTGACCCGATTCTTTTGGCCTGCTCTCCCCCCTGAAATTGTAGCCCTCTCATGATCTTATCAAACCCCCACCCCCGGCCTATCGGCAGTGCAGGAGAAAAGGGGTACACATCGAGGCTTGAACAGAACTATGGGGTACGAAAAAATACGTAGACTCGCCTCTGCCAGAGATCTCACGAGTTCCTTTCATGTATAGCTGTACATGTAATTGGTGGCTGTGTCCCCCCCTCCTGAGAAATCGATGCACTCGTTACGGGGATACCAAGAAATCGATGCACCCGGTACACATATCAAATGCAGTAATTGTTACTATTTACAATACAATAAGTTAATGGTTAGTTGATCGCGCTCTTAGCAGTGCTCAACTGCATTTGACGAAACGCCTTGATGCCTTTTTCTCGCAGATGCTCCATGACAAACGACATGCCCTTGCGCGACTGCTGGATGTTCTTCATGAACCGCTTATAGCTCCAGTTCTCAATTTTCTCCCGCACACCCCAGCCAAAGTTGCTTACAAATGATACGTTGTTGTGCGCCCTGGTGCACGTCGCCCGCAGCGAGTCTGCCTGATACACCGTGAACTCGTCCACTTTCAAAACCGCCGTGTGGTCGAGATTGCGAGTCCAACTCTCCATTTTTGCGTTGGTCGGGTCGACAATTGTCGTCTCGAGGACCCATGACTCGGAAATCTTGCCTAGGAAAGGCTTGATGAACGCCGGCAGTCGGCCCTTCTTTCGGATCAGTCGCTCGGTGTGCAGCCGGTTGAACTTGTCAATGTACTGCGAGACGGTATCCGCGGAGGCCACATGAGACGAGAATGGACTAGTACGTGGTTAGCTATGCCTCAATGTTACATAAAACTTGCTCCACTTACTTTGGGTACTTGTTATAGTGCGCCAAACTAGTCGTGGCGAAGTCGTAGCTAGGAAATTTGTTAGCATGCACTCAAAATCGCCAGAACTTTGCACCTCTACTTACTCGTACTGGTGCGTCGAAGTATATGCAAGTACCATCTCTGTCTATTCGCACCCGGGGGATGCCAGAAAGTCGCAAATCACCTTGTCTGGGGGACAAATTTCAAATGAGCATCGGATGATTGGGGGGATTATTTCACAAAAAAATAGTCAGGTTAACTACTTAACCGAGTCTTAACCGTGCCACCGGGGCCCCGTATTTGCGTTCATATCCGAACCCTCGGCCTCCCCCATCAACGAGCAATCTGACACCGGGCTCCATCATCAACGAGCAATCTGCCGCGGGTTGATGCAATAAAGTCGCTATTATTAGAATGGATTTAGAAATAGACAGATTGAATTCCCTTTAAATTAAAGCTCTATGTAGCGTCTATTAGGTTCATCATCTGCAATATCGACCGGCCGCGGCCAAGTGGCGGTAGTTTAGCGTTAATTATACCAACAATATGACTCATCACTGTGCTTGTCCATGACATAAGCGATTGACGTCAAATGACACCGAACGGCTGACCCCGTCCCCTGGATGCTGCTATCTTGGGGTAGTACTCAAGGAGGGGTTATCGGTAGACGACTTTTTAAACCGCCACTGAGGATATCTACAACCATGTCGGTCAAGTTTGCGCCGTTCAAATCTTTTTCAGACGCGGCCTTTTTCAAGGAGTTTGCCGAGCGGAAGCTTACCGAATTGAAGCTGAGCGAGGAGAAGGTCGCCATTCATGGCACCTACGCCGTTCCGCTGCAACCGACCGCATCCCCGAGTATCTCGGTCTCTGGAACCAGCTTTCGCGAGTTTGGCGACACCGTGCTAGAGTCCTTCCCACTGGCGCTCTACGCACCTGGTTCGCTCATGAATTTCAACACAATTGAGTCGTTCAAGCAGCTCGATAAGCTGGAAGCTGTGCGCCAAGAAGGGCTTGCCATTGTGTCGGCGATTAAGAACGGGGCAGCATTGAACAATCCCGCAGTGCTCAATGAGTTCCACGTCATTGCTTTCTCCGACTTGAAGATATACAAGTTCTACTACTGGTTCTGCTTCCCAAGTATAACTACGGAATGGGAAATCGCGGGCCAGCAGCGATCGGTGTCGCCCGAAGAAGCAAATGCACTGATTTTAGCCGTCAAACAGTTTGCTTCTACAGAGAATTACACGCAATGGCCATTTTTTCTGGCCAAGAAAGTCGGCGAGCAGTGGGTTTTGGCCCGGCTGAGCGACCACGAGACGTTCTTTGAAGAAGACGACGAGCGAATTGTAGCATTCCAGGATCCATCGACTATTCCGGGTGTCATGGGCTGGCCCATGAGAAACCTCCTGGCGCTAATCGGCGCGTTATGGAAGGACGCGACTATTTTGTCTATCCGCGACTGTGTACCATCAGATAAGCCGAAGAGCGTGCTGCTCCCTGTGTCGGTGAAAACTGACGTATCCAAGCTCCCACCTTCTGAGATAAAGATTTTAGGATGGGAGCGTAATAGTAACGACAAGCTGTCGCCCAAGATCTCTGACCTGGGGTCTCTCATCGACCCAGTGCAACTAGCCGACCAGGCTGTCGACCTCAATCTCAAACTGATGAAGTGGAGAATTGCACCACAGCTAGACCTGCAGAAAATCAAAGACACTTCGTGTCTTTTGCTAGGCGCTGGAACGCTGGGCAGTTACATTGGTCGAGCCCTTCTCGGGTGGGGCGTGAGAACGATCACTTTTGTTGACAGTGGACGGGTGTCGTATTCGAACCCGGTGCGCCAGCCGCTGTATACGTTTAAAGACTGCCTCAACGGCGGTGTTCCAAAGGCGGAACAAGCGGCCAAAGCGCTCAAGGAGATCTACCCGTCGGTGGACTCCGCTGGCCACACGCTCACGGTCCCTATGGCAGGGCATCCGATTACTAACGAAGAAACGCAGAAACAGGACTATGACAAGCTAATAGAGCTTATTGATGCTCATGACGTGGTATTTTTGTTGATGGACAGCCGCGAGTCGCGGTGGCTGCCGTCTGTCATTGCCAGTGCTCGGCGTAAGCTGGTCATCAACGCTGCTCTGGGATTCGACAGCTACCTAGTAATGAGGCATGGCATGAGCACTCCCAAGAATTTGGCACCTCATCTCGGGTGCTATTTCTGTAACGACGTTGTTGCTCCTATTGACAGCGCGTCAAACCAGACGCTAGACCAGATGTGTACAGTTACCCGTCCCGGAGTTGCAATGCTGGCATCCTCGACGGCCGTGGAGCTTTTGGTGTCTGTTATCCAGCACCCGAAGAAGGGATTGGCTCCTTCTCCGGAGCAGGATGGAGCGGACAGTGAGAATTTGCTGGGCAAGACTCCACACCAGATTCGTGGATTCCTACGGGGATTCGACGTGATGAAGATATGGGGGCCAAGCTATAACGCATGCTCCGCGTGTTCTCCTGCTATTACGCAGGCCTGGATTGATGGCGGATGGCAGTTTGTCAAGCGTGCGCTCAATGAGCCGGGGTATGTTGAGGAGGTTAGCGGCCTTAAACAAATTCAGCAGGATGTTGACAACATGGTAGATGATTTTTCGGAGAGTGATTAACCTCAATTTAGATATTACTTAACGTATTTATAAGGCCTTAATTCGGCTAGACTATACACTTGATTTTTTGAACCGTGACAGAATAAATTGATATTTCATGAATCTATTCCAACGACCTAATTTAGTATATCGATTAAAACCGTTCTATTGTATTTCATTAATCTATTTTCACGAGCTTTTATGAATTGCCGAACATGGTATGGCTGTAGTGTGTGAGCCGCATTTGGCGCGGCGTGGCAAATTTCCCAAAGTGGCCGGCAACCTCAACATGAGGAACACCAACTACACCACCCCTAGACGTGGATCAGATCATGACGGATAGATCGTCTCCCGAGCCCGACGAGATGCATAAACGGAAGGGCTCTGACGTGAGTCTTGAAGACGAACAGGATACTAAGAAAGTCAAGACCGAAGAGGAAGACAATGAGAAGGAAATAGCCGAGACGAACGGCGAGACACCTTCCGAAGCGAAGGATGACCAGGACGACCAGGACGACGACGAAGACGAAGACGAAGACGAAGAGGAGAAGGAAGAAAAGGAAGAAGGCGACGACGAAGAAAACGAGGACGGAAAAAAGAAGGAAGGTGGTGAAGAAGAAGAGGAAGAAGAAGACGAGACGCACGTGCGCAAGTTCGAGTTTGATGGCGTGGAGTACAAATACCGCGAGCGTGCGGCCGCCATTGAAGAAAAGGAAGGGCGCATAGAGTTCCGTGTCGTGAACAACGATAACAGCAAGGAGAGCCTGATGATTCTCACTGGGCTGAAAAATATTTTCCAGAAGCAGCTGCCCAAAATGCCCAAAGAGTACATTGCGCGGCTGGTGTATGACCGCAGCCATCTGTCAATTGCCGTGGTGCGCAAGCCGCTGACAGTGGTTGGAGGTATCACTTACAGGCCGTTCGACTCGCGTAAGTTTGCCGAGATTGTGTTCTGCGCCATCTCGTCGACGGAGCAGGTCCGGGGTTATGGTGCGCACATGATGAATCATCTTAAGGACTACGTCAAAGCGACGAGCCCCATCATGCATTTTCTCACTTACGCCGACAACTACGCCATTGGATACTTCAAGAAGCAAGGGTTCACCAAGGAGATCACGCTTGATAAGTCGATCTGGATGGGGTATATCAAGGATTACGAAGGTGGTACGATCATGCAGTGCACGATGCTGCCCAAAATCCGGTATCTTGACGCTAGCAAGATCTTGCTACTCCAGAAAGCGGCTATTATGCGCAAAATCCGCGAGATCTCCCGGTCGCATATTGTTCATCCAGGCATAAAGAAGTTTAAGGAGAGTAGCGAACCGATTGACCCCATGACGATCCCGGGGCTCAAGGAGGCTGGGTGGACGCCTGAGATGGATGAGCTGGCGCGACGGCCAAAGCGGGGGCCGCACTTTGCCGTGATGCAGCACTTGCTGAGCGAGATGCAGAACCACCCGTCAGCGTGGCCGTTTGCGCAGCCGGTGAACAGGGACGAAGTGCCGGACTATTACGAGGTTATTAAGGAGCCGATGGATCTCGCGACAATGGAGCAAAGACTGGAGGCAGATGTGTACCAGTCGCTGGAGGATTTCCTCAACGATGCGAGATTGGTCTTTAATAACTGTCGGTCGTACAATAACGAGACGACGACTTATTATAAGAACGCTACCAAGCTGGAGAAGTTCCTTTATTCCAAGGTGAAGGAGATTCCGGAATATTCTCATCTAGTGGAGTAACCCCCATCCTCAATTGTCCGAGACTATGGTGAGTTGCGACCT
The DNA here is from genome assembly GCF_965637985.1 of Blastobotrys vanleenenianus. Taxonomy (NCBI): domain Eukaryota; kingdom Fungi; phylum Ascomycota; class Dipodascomycetes; order Dipodascales; family Trichomonascaceae; genus Blastobotrys; species Blastobotrys vanleenenianus. The sequence continues at coordinate 106,100 of NW_027481883.1, read as the reverse complement.
TAATCGGTCTGCCCAAGACGATGGTGGATAGCGAATTGCGAATTGCTTCTACTGCGAAGCCTACCAGGGTACCCATTAAGCGACTCAACTTTCAAGGAATTCTCAGCACTCTCATCTACTGACCAGAAGTACTCCCGCAGTTCATTCCATGCAGGAGATCTACTCAGCCAGTGGTACCAGTTGAATAGCTCCACGCTGCATCTCAGACTACGGTACTGTAGTTGAAAAACTCTCATAGACACCCCATTATTTATTAATTGCCATGTTATGTTTACTGAAAAGGAATATCCCGGATATTCCAGTGCAGTTGGGTTCATCCCCAATTGTACTATGGGTACCATTAGTAGTGGAGTATCAGCCCTCGAGCTCCCCTAGCTCCAATTCGCGGAGGATGTGATTACCAAATGATTATTTGAATGATAAATAGTCTACGACAAGTTTTCCTCAACGACCTGAGATTGTAGCCGGGAAACTACCTCGGCCATTTCCTCATCATTGTAAATCTTGAACCCCTTCTCCTTGGTCACGCTCGACAGCTGTACATTCTTCGCATCGAGCTTCTCCTCCATGACCTGCCGCAGCACCTTGAGCACCAGAATCTCCGCCTCTGCCATCGTCAACGACGCATGGTACTCGTTCTGAAGCTCCGCCTGCGCTCCCTCGCTGCCGCTGCCAATTGCCTTGGCGTCGTATCGATAGAAAGTGCCCGTTGGCTCGGTGTGATACAGCTGTGGGCCGTTCTCGTCAATGCCCGCAATCAACAACGCCACGCCAAACGGTCGGGACATCATCCGCTCCTCACCGTCAGCACCCTCACCGAACCGCAGCGCCAGATCGCACACAGACTGCGTGATGGACTCTACTTTTATCGGCTCGTCGAACTGGAAGTTGTGGTTCACCGCCTCGACTCTGGCATGGTCGATCATTGTTCGGGCATCCGCAGTCAGACCAGACATGGCGCATCCTACGTGGCGCTCAATCTCGACAATCTTTTCAATGGACGAGGACTCGAGCAAGGACGAGGTCACCCGCTTCTCCACCCCGAGAATGACGCCCTCTGAGGTCGCAACACCAATTGCGGTGGACCCAAGCTGAACTTCGTTAGCCAAACCCCAATTACCGTCAATGTGGACCTACCTTGATGGCCTCCAGAGAGTACTCTACCTGGAACAGTCGTCCCTCTGGCGAGAAGGTGCTCACGCCTCTGTCGTATTCGCTTCGTGTAAGGAACATCTTCTAGTGGTTGTGGTTTGTGTGTGTGTCGGTGGTGGCGATCAAATCACCAAAAAAGACCCAAAAGACACCCCCCAAACGATGGAGCAGCGGTACGCGGTGCGAGAGGAGGTGAGTGACCCTATCTTACTATTACGAGAGTGTTTTTTGGTAAATATGTGACAGGATGGCTAATAAATATAGGTTGTCCGCGTTTCGCGGGTAAGGCATGAGGAGAGACCGGATGAGGACAGGTCCTTCCGCGTGTCGCTGAGCGGGACGTCCGTGTCTACGCTCGCGTGTAAAGTCGCGACACTCCCTAAGTACGCCTACGCGCCTCAGAGGTTCCGGCAGCACGTGCCACTCGAAAAGCTCGACGTCAAGTCGCAGGAGGCTATCGTTATGGAGGATTTGCTGTACGTCATGATGGGGTGCGAAGGGCATTACGTACGGTTCAGCGACTCGTACGACCCGACCATCCAGTTCGACCGGCTCAAGGGCCCCGAGTTTCGCATATCGAAAAGCCTCGATCCGAGTCTGAAGGATCTGGCCCGGTCAATTGTCGATACGACGCGGTATAGCCTCGCATTGAAGGCGTTCATTGACAGCCAGAGCAGAGACGGGTTTGGACTGGTAAATCAGGCTATGTGTGCGAGTATTCGTAAACTGCTCAACGATTATGGACTGCTTGTAGCGCAATTGGAGCGGCAGGTGTTCTACAACAAGAACTTCACGCTTCACACTATGAATGTACAACTAGGGTCGATTGCTACTTTATTAAGACACTGCTACGATCTCGCCCAGATCGTGCTAAAAGAGAATGATAGAAAGAGCGAGCAGGCGGCAAACATGTTTAGCGACTTTGACAAGGTTTTGGAGAACTTGAAGGACGGCAAAGACCTGAACGAGCTGGGCATGGCTGTTTCGTCAACCCGTTCCGCAGTGTGCAAAGGCGGCTCTCTGCTGAGGATACTTGCCGAAAGGCTGAATACACACTCGGGAGACATTCAAGCTCGCAAGTTCCTCGAACAGCTGTTGTGGGACGCGTCGAAACCGTATCTCCGCATGTTCAACCTGTGGATCCACCGGGGCATTATTGACGACCCTCACGACGAGTTCCTCATCCAGGAGCTCAAAAGCTCGAAAAGAGATCCCCGTAACAACCAGGCGCAGAAGCAGGGCAAGTATACGGACGAGTACTGGGAGAAGCGGTACACCATCCGCAAGGACGACCTGCCGTTGCAACTGTCGAGCCCGGAGATTTACGAAAAGGTCCTGCTCGCCGGAAAGTACCTCAACGTCGTACGGGAGTGTAGTGGTCATGATGCTGGCACGGACATTGAGGAGCAGTTTGATTCAATCGAAGATACCCGCATTGTGCTGAGTCTCAACTCGGCGTATCACCACGCCAACAGCTCGTTATTAAGCTTGCTTATCAAGACCCACGAGCTTCCGGCACGTCTACGGTCGCTCAAACACTACTTCTTCCTCGACCGCGCAGACTTCTTCATCAGCTTTATGGACATTGCCGAGAAGGAATTGTGCAAAAGTTCGCGTAAGGCGTCGATCACGAAACTGCAGTACCTGCTCGACATGTCCCTGCGCCAGCCAGGAAGCATCTCGGCGACCGACCCCTTCAAAGACGAGGTACAGGTCGACCTGACCCACACCAGCGTTACAGACTACCTGCTCAAGATTGTGAATGTCAGCGGTATGGACCCCAACGATGCGCTAGGACTCGGGTCGAACTCGAACCCGGAGATCGTAGAGAAGATGATCGCCGCTGCCAAGGCGACGGGGTCTGCGTCTGGATCGGACAAGAAGCAGTCATCCAAGCATTTCTCGGCGGCAATGGGCTTGCAACTGGACTTTGCTATTCCGTTCCCGCTATCGCTGGTGTTGTCACGTAAGACAATTCTGCGCTACCAGCTCTTGTTCCGTCATCTGGTAGAGCTCAAGAACATTGAGCGCACCTTCAACAACTCGTGGTGCGACACTATGAAATCGCCGGCGTGGCGCCACCAGAGCGAGATCGCCCGCCTTAACGCGTGGAAACGCAAGGCCACGAACCTGCGGGTACGGATGCTGCTGTTTGTCCAACAGGTGCTTTATTTCTGCACGATGGAAGTCATTGAGCCCAACTGGAGTAAGCTTGAGACGAGCCTCGAGCGCGCAAAAACAGTTGACTCGCTCATTGAGCAGCATGTATACTACCTTGACACTTGCATGAAGGAGTGTATGCTGACTAACCAGAAACTTTTGAAACTCCAGGCGAAGCTGTTCATGGCCTGCCGCATGTTTGGCGAGTTCCTGCTCCAGCGGTCCAAGACGCTAATTCAGATAGATCCCACTGCGCTGCCGGAACGAGAGCGCCATACGGTTAAGCGGGTGGTTGACAAGAACGGTGAACAGCTTTCTCCAGAGGAGCTGCTGACATGGCTCGAGTCGACGTTGCAGCAGTACGAAAACAGCTTTGACCACCATTTGAAGGTTCTCATGGAGGCTATTAATTACTTTGCTGCTACTGAGACTACGGTTCTTTTGAGTCTTGGCGCTCTGTTGGAAGTTTGTATGTGATATTTATTACTCCACAATGTTGGACATGTACAGATAGTAATGAAACTTTTGCGACGCATGGGGAGTTCGAAAGGCTAACCTAACGGTTCAATTGAACCGAGGTTTAAGATCAATTGAATGGTACTAAATGTTGTAAATATCCAATCTGTCTCAGAAATTGTGCTAAAGAATTCTTTGAATCAGGAACTAACAGCTAACCAGGCTTTTTTTGAATTGCAATCCTCAACTAGAATAGCTCAATTCTTCAAAACGAACTTGCAATACCTAATGCCGGAGTCCGCTCGTACTGTACTATGTACCCCGGATTCAATGTTTCGGTATTGTAGCTATTATTAAGATCGAAAATATTTTCAGGTCCCTCCAATTGTTCTATAAACCTAAAAACGCAGTACACTACAAATATCTTCCAGAACTACTTGTACCCGTGTACTGAATGAACTGTTATCACTTATATCGCGGAGTACGCATAGAGCTGTTACCTATATGCCTCAGATAATGCATAGGCATGTTACTAGACTTAATGGGTAGGGGACATCCAGCACGGACCCCCCATTATCCATCCAATATTTACTTAGTTGTTCAAAGATAGAAGTGAGTTTATTGAAACTAATGATACAATACTTGATAAGTGATGAAGCCTCATACGTTCGATGCAGAGCGTCGCTAGGTAGGGGGGTTTAAGGGGCTAGCCCCCCAAAGAAGTCCAACCAACAGGTACGGTCCAAGTGAGACCTTAAATCTCACCATGCTTCACGGACCTTTAGTGCCAATGCTATTTGAACTACCAAAACCAGTATATTGAATGTAACAAAATACTCACCTTCAAGGTGCCAATGGGCGCAGGGACTGTAAAAACAGTAGAAATCAGTCATAGCATAGTGTTTCGGAGAGAAGTGCCCCCGGCACGCGGCTGAGGGGCCCGAGTACACCTCCTCCGCTGCACCTAACCGACTCGGTTTCGCTTTTTTTTTCAAAACACCCTTCCTCTACCGTCTACTCGCTTATTGAAGAACTAACCAATGGTTGAATTCATTGACGGGGCCAAGATTGCCAAGTAAGTCCTGCTGCCTGCAATTCTGCCGACTGGGCAAGCTAACCGTGTGTAGAAACGTCCGGGAGGACCTGAATGCGCGAATCAAGGCTATCCAGGAAAAGACCCCTCGGTTTGTGCCTTACCTGACCATCATCCAGGTCGGTGAGCGGCCAGATTCGTCTACCTATGTGCGAATGAAGTGCAAGGCCGCCGAGGAGGCCGGAATCACATGCAAGGTGGTCAACTTTAATGAGTCTGTGCCGGAGGAGACGGTGTACCAGGAGATCCAGTCGCTCAACGAGAACCCGAGCGTCCACGGCATTCTTGTGCAATTGCCTCTTCCAGCGCATATTAATGAGACGCGGATCACCAATGCCGTCGCCTGCGAAAAGGACGTGGACGGGTTCGGCCCCCAGAACGTCGGCGACCTTGCCAAGAAGGGCGGCAACCCATTGTTCCTGCCCTGCACTCCAAAGGGCATTATGTACCTGCTCAAGGAGTCCAATGTCGAGATTGCCGGCAAGAACGCCGTCGTCCTGGGCCGATCCGACATTGTGGGCACCCCCGTCGCTTCGCTGCTGCGAAACGCCGATGCGACGGTCACCGTCGTTCACTCGAAGACCCCCAACGTGCCGGAGATTGTCAAGCAGGCCGACATTGTAGTTGCTGCGATTGGCCAGCCCGCATTCGTCAAGGGCGAGTGGCTCAAACCTGGCGCTGTGGTCATTGATGTGGGCACCAACTACATCAAAGACGCTACCCGGAAGAATGGCCAGCGACTCGTCGGCGATGTGGACTTCAAGTCCGCGTGCGAGGTCGTTTCTAAGATCACCCCTGTTCCAGGTGGTGTGGGCCCGATGACCGTGGCCATGCTCCTTTCCAATGTGTTCGAGGCCGCCCAGCGGTGCTTTGAGGCCCATCGAAAGCGGGGCATTACTGCGCTGCCGGTTGAGCTCCAGACCCCAGTGCCGTCCGACATTGCCATCTCGCGAGCCCAGCGACCAAAGAACGTTAGCGATGTCGCTGCTGAATGCGGTATCCTGCCGAGCGAGCTGGAGATGTACGGCAACGTTAAGGCCAAGGTCAAGCTCTCGTTGCTCGACCGACTCTCCCATCGAAAGAGCGGTAAGTATGTGCTTGTCACTGGCATTACCCCGACTCCGCTGGGCGAGGGCAAGTCTACTACTACCATGGGCCTCGCCCAGGCCCTGGGCGCCCACCTGGGCAAGGTAGCGTTCGCCAACGTGCGACAGCCATCCATGGGCCCGACTTTCGGCATCAAGGGCGGTGCTGCGGGCGGCGGCTACTCCCAAGTCATTCCGATGGACGAGTTCAACATGCACCTGACCGGCGATATCCACGCCATTGGTGCCGCTAACAATTTGCTGGCGGCCGCCCTGGAGACCCGAATGTTCCACGAGGCCACCCAGAAGGACGGTCCGCTCTACCGACGACTGGTTCCAGCTAAGAAGGGCGAGCGAAAGTTCAGCCCGACCATGCTCAAGCGGCTCAACAAGCTGGGCATCACCAAGACGAACCCGGACGACCTCACCCCGGAGGAGATCACCAAGTTCGCGCGACTCGACGTCGATCCAGAGACGATCACCTGGAAGCGAGTGCTCGATGTTAACGACCGGCACTTGCGAGGTGTCACCGTGGGCACTGCTCCAACCGAAAAGGGCCACACGCGAGAGACTGGCTTCGACATTACCGTCGCCAGTGAGTGCATGGCTATCCTTGCTCTGGCCAATGGCATGGATGATATGCGGCAGAAGCTGGGCAACATTGTTGTTGCCTCCTCCAAGGCCGGCGAGCCCATCACCTGTGACGATCTGTTCGCCGGTGGTGCGCTTACTGCCATCATGAAGGATGCCATCAAGCCAAACCTCATGCAAACACTCGAGGGCACGCCGGTGTTTGTCCACGCCGGTCCGTTCGCCAACATCTCCATTGGTGCTTCTTCGGTTCTGGCCGACAAGATGGCGCTCAAGCTCGCTGGTACCGAAGAGGACGAAGACGAGCAGGAGACCGCTGGCTACGTAGTTACCGAGGCCGGATTCGACTTCACCATGGGCGGTGAGCGATTCTTCAACATCAAGTGCCGATCCTCAGGCCTTGTTCCGGATGTCGTCGTCATTGTCGCTACTGTGCGAGCCCTCAAGTCCCACGGCGGCGGCCCAGAAGTCAAGCCGGGCGTTCCGCTGCCAGAGGCGTACCTCAAGGAGGACGTCGATATGCTGCGACGGGGCTGCTCCAACCTGGCCAAGCACATTAGCAACGCCAAGCAGTTTGGCCTTCCAGTGGTTGTCGCCATTAACACCTTCGAGACCGATACTCCGGCCGAGCACGCCGTCATCCGAGAGGAGGCCATCAAGGCGGGCGCCGAGGATGCCATTGTCGCCAGCCACTGGGCCCAGGGTGGCCTGGGTGCCGTCGATCTCGCCAAGGGCGTTGTCAAGGCCGCCAACTCTCCGAACCGAGACTTCAAGTTCCTGTACCCGACTGACCAGGGTCTCGGCATTGAGGGCACTCTGCGAGAGGTGGCTACCAAGATGTACAACGCTACGGGCGTCGAGTTCTCGGACATTGCAAAGCAGAAGATCGAGACCTATACCAAGCAGGGCTTCTCCAATCTGCCTGTGTGCATCGCTAAGACGCAGTACTCCATCTCTGACAACCCAGAGCTCAAGGGTGCGCCAGAAAACTGGGGCAACCTCAAGGTGCGAGACCTCAAGGTCGGTCCGGGCTACATCATGGCCCTTGCCGGCACTATTCAGACCATTCCTGGTTTGTCAACCCACTGCGGTTTCATGAACGTCGAGGTTAACGAAGACGGCGAGATTGACGGTCTTTTCTAACCGATTTTTGTAATATTTTATTGTCTTTTTTACGAAGTTATGTACGCGTGTATTCAACAGTTACACAGAATAAGAGTTTACGATCCATTCCAGTTAACGGATGACACTATCCGCTTTACCTCCTACACAGGTTCCCACCGCTTCGCGCTACGTAGGTAACTATCCGCTATCTGATGATAGATAGATCACTTATCAGTGTTATATTGTATCATTTTCAATAAATCTACGGGATTCTGTCTTTGAAAACTAAGCCAATTGGAATCTAGCGGAAGACGGTATCCGCTATGCGGTGATAGAACTGGTATAGTGCCCTACTAGACGATAAATGTTGATGGTATGGTACCACAATAAATTTATTGAATTGACCCAACCTATTGAGGTATTTCATTAGAGAGACTCTCAGAGACATAACCAATGTAATAGTTCATTGATTGACCCAGGAAACTACCGTAGTCAATAGTATTTTCATGTGCTTAATATCGTGTGCTCCATTGCTCCGGTCTCAAATCGGACTTCGGTAGATCTCTTTGTGAATCCGACTTAGAGGTCCGAGTAGTACTACTCGGTAAATCATGTCATCCCAGTACATATCGAAGATGTTGATGTGGGGCTACATGTGTCTGTCGATAACGCCGGTCGACTATAGGAGTCCGCTGGCCTGCAGGTGCTATCAGTATTACGTATGGCGTGAGCGGAGACCTGTACTTGTATGGGGGCTGAAGCGGGGGCGATGACGGGCTGTCGGCATGAGTGCCGAGAAACGGACGGAGAACCAATTGCCCGGCATTTATGTGGTCTCGAGTTGAAGGAATACATAAATACAGGCCCTTGGTCCAGAAATGTGCTGTGGAGGAGCAGCTTCATATAGGACTCAGAAATCGCCGCATAAACGCAAGACTATCCCGATTCCAGTAGTTGTAGTTCCAGCAGTGAAAAAGATATCGATTCGTGAGGAACTCGTTGCAATGGCTCCAGAAAAGTACGAGCACCTGCCAACGGTCGAGGCCCAGCCTGCGTGGGCCGAGGGCGAGCGACCAGCCCGTTCAGCCACGCGAAAGGTCGCCCGAGGAATTCTGTACGCGGTGACCTTAATGCTCTTGGGGTACCATGCCATCAGACTCCTCGGGCTTTCGGTGCCCTTCATGAAGGGATGCCACCAGGGCGACCACCACAAACACCATGGCAAAATCCCTCTTAAGCCGGTTCCTACCGATGGTATCTGCGTGAACCCGCCGGTCATTGAGCCTCCTAAGGATGATTCTGTGTATCCAATTGCATACATTAAGAGCGAGGAGTACCGGGCTATTTCCGCTGAGAAGTTCTCTGGTGCCCTCCGAGTGCCAACTGTGTCGACCGAGGATCTGGGCCAGCCCGGCGAGGACCCAGCATGGGACGTGTTTGGCGAGTTCCACAGCTACCTCGAGGAAAAGTTCCCACTGGTCCACTCCAAGCTCAAGAAGGAGACTATCAACAAGTTCGGCCTTCTGTTCACCTGGGAGGGCAAGGACAGCTCTGCCAAGCCGATCGTGCTCATGGCCCACCAGGACGTCGTCCCAGTGCCAGAGGAGACCGAGCACGAGTGGAACTACCCGCCATTCAGCGGCCACTTCGACGGGCGAGTCATCTGGGGCCGGGGTGCCGTCGATGACAAGAACCCGCTTGTGTCTATCCTCGAGTCTATTGAGCTTCTCCTCGAGAAGGACTTTGTGCCAAAGCGGCCAGTCATTTTGGCTTTCGGCTACGACGAAGAGAGCGGTGGTGTGCACGGTGCTGGCGCTCTGGCTGCCGAGCTCGAGAGCCGGTACGGCCCAGACTCTGTCCACGCTGTTGTTGATGAGGGCGGCTCTGGCGTGTTGCGGGTAAAGGGCACCGATGTTGCACTCGTGGCGGTTGGCGAGAAGGGTCGATACCCAGCCGAGATCACTCTGTACACTGCTGGTGGCCACGGATCCATTCCTCCGCCACACACTGGCATCGGCATTGCTGCTGAGCTTGTCCAGGTCATTGAGAACAGCCCGTATACCCCGCGACTGACTCCACGAAACCCACTCCTTGCGGCACTGCAGTGTCTCGCTGTTCACTCCGACAACATGTCTCCACAGGAGCGACAGCTGCTGCTCAATGTCGACAAATCGGAGGCGGCCAACGCCGCCGTCATCGACCAGCTCAAGGACATCCACCCAATGGTTCTGTACAACATGCAGACCTCGCAGGCTGTCAATGTCTTCCACGCCGGTGTCAAGATCAATGCCCTGCCAGAGAAGGTCACCATCCGAGTTGACCAGCGAATCGCCGTGGAGGAAACGATTGAGAGCATTATTGAGAAGCTCCTTGGCAACATCAAGCAGGTTGCTAATAACCACGGTCTCGGTGTCAAGTACAATGGCAAGACCATTGTCGAGACCCAGCACGAGGGCCAGTTCTTCGAGCTCACTGAAGTCGGACCAACCCTTCCGCCATCTCCGGTGGCGCCAATTGGGACCGAGGCCTGGAACGAGTTTGCTGGCTCTGTTCGATACATCTTTGAGGAGTTCAGTGGTCCGCTGCTTGATCTCGACGCCGTTTTGAAGCGAGGTGAGACCAAATTCCAGCAGGCGCACAACCTTGTCGTCGCCCCATTCCTCATGACTGGCAACACTGACACGCGATACTTCTGGAACCTGTCGAAGAATATCTACCGGTTCACTCCACAGCGAATAGAGGATGACCCAGGCTTCCACACGGTCAACGAGCACATCTCAATTGAAGCCCACCTTGAGACAGTCGCTTTCTACTACTTGTACCTTCAGAATATCTAACCCTCAATTAACTATATCCATAGCTCTAATCAATTACTATTTGTTACGCTTTGTCCCCCATACCATAGGTGAATCTTGTCTGTTTCATGGATGAACCCCATATGTGGTCTACCTATGCATCAACTACCGTACCTAGGTAATATATATCAGTGGGATATATCACCAATGCCAATAGGCAAGAATGGTTGTTTATAAATTTGAGCCCATTTACAATCTTGAGCTTCGACTGTTGGACAAGTATACTAAACAGCCGGAGAGCGTGGAGTATAGAACCAGTCAGGGATGGTGGGGATTCCCGGCGTACCGTGTTGGATGGGACCCCAAGCATTGGAGCGATGCGTTAATGAGCACTGTCCGAGGGTCTGAAACGAAGCAACTGCTGGATAAAGTGCCGGTAGAAGCATTGCCTCTGCTGTCGTGGTTAAATTTGGTTTTGAGGACGCGTGATGGCAACAGGGATGCGGGGCGTGCCATCTACCGTGAGTTGAGACCGGCGCTCACTAAGCACGCCAATAACCAGCTTGCTCTAATCAATATAGCCGCTCTCAGGAGCAATTGGTCAGCGGAAGAAACCACTGACAGGGTGTATAGTCTTGTTAGTGCATATGAAGAGCACATTCCCAGGAGAGTATTCTCTATGCCGTGCTACATGGCTTTTCTCGCTTTATATTGCAGATTCCCCGAGGATTGGAGTGAGTTTGTCCCCAATTGCAACGTTATTACCTGTGAGGACGAGAATATATCGTTTCGAGAGGCTACCGAAGTTGCCTACGAGCTAAAGCGATACATGGTCGACTATCCGTTTGAACAGCCCAAGCGATCTAGCCTATTCTCGACAAAGCAATCCAAGCTTAGACACTATTAAAAACAAATCTTTGAAAAAACAAACAAACTACCAGTAGTACCGGTAGTACAGTATTAGCAATTATCAATTCCAGGCACTTGTTCATTCGTAAATAGATTATTTGTAGAAAGATCAATGCATATAGAGCCAAGGTTTGCTACGAATTACCGGTTTTCATCAAATCAAGTATTCATCCTAACGAATTCATTAAATTCTTGTAAATTCATTTATGTTATAAAGCGAATTCATGATATGCCGGTGAAACTTTCATCATTCTAATGAATGATCTGTAGTGAATTCTTCATTCATCCTAGCAATCTACGCGCTTACTTCAAGAATTGTAGCAGACCCACATGGAGAATAGCGTAAAATGACGGACAAAATAATATCAACATATGTACAAAAGGCTATTTACAGATCTAGGAATAGTGGGCAGATCACTTTTTATCACTGGCCTCTTTGATGGGATCCGATACGTCTTGCACCTTCGAGTACTCTTCGCGCAGCTGCTTCTGCAACTCGTACTCCGCCGATCTCTGCTTCTGCTGCTCGGTCTGCTTCTTCTCCTCTCGCAGCCTGACTCGCTCGCGGTCTTTGATGGGTCCCTGGTGCAGCGCCTACAGGTGTTAAACAGATTCATATTAGACCTACATAGCTAAACATACCTCTCGCTCCTCGGCCTGGATGATGTGCACAGCGAACACAGTCACTGCAGAGAGCGCTGTAGTAACCGCGAAAGTAATCTTGGCCGCTCGGGACATGTTTTATCTCTCTATAATGTCGTCGAAAGTTTGAGTATATGCATGATGTGAGATTTGGGACATGATCGGGCTTCGCTTCGCCAAACGATCCAACCCCCCCGCGCAGCGGAGCCACGGGCAGTCTGGGGGGCCAGCCCCTCAGTAGCTTCCCCGAGCTCATCATCCTCTACAGAGTGTGTCTTCGAGTTAGTCCTGGCTCAATCAGTCCTTTCGGTGACCCACCCCACCGCCGGAACTCCCCGTTATCGGGCCTCAGCCGTCAGCGGCGCATGCCTATCATTGAACTCTCTCTATAGCCGGCATTGCCAGATTCAAACTAGGTAGATACTATCGCTACAACTATTATTAAAGCCGCAATCATATCTTTGTGGCGTATCTACCGGGCGTACATTGTCATAGCGCGAGGCACAGAGATTGCGGGTGTAGTGGTGCATACGGCTCCCTACCGACATAAAACAACACTTGATTTCGGGCGATATCATTGGACCGTGTGCGGAGGGAACGCTGTCTATCGGTGAGCCATTCGATAAACCACCCAGAAACCATCGCCGGAAAGCGTAGCCCATCAAAGAACCACGGACCAGTCCTCTTTCAATACATATAGAAGAGAAGAAGAGTAGTATATATATTTTATATATACAACGCTCCCCCCTCGTCGTTTCCCATTCCGCCGAAGAGTACCCGGTGGGTGTCCAGCCGCCATGCAGATTGGAAATGACAACAACGCGGACCCCAGCATCATGAGCAGGCGGCCGTCGACACCGTCTCCGTCGTCGTCGTCGTCTGGACAATACCACTACTTCCAGCACCAGCAGCTGGCCCAGCAGGCGTTTGAGCGCCAGGTGCAAGGGGCGGCGCAAATGACGGAGCCCATAGGCATCCCCGCGCGCAATGGCGGCAGCTCGAGCGAGCTGGCGAGCGCTGCGAGCTCGGCCACGACGACGGGCCATTCCAGCTACATCAAGCTGCCACAGATCCAGACGAACCAGCTGCGATACCCGTTCTCGGCGTCGGCGACGACCTCGTCGTACTTCTCGCCGACTTCGGCGTCGCGCCTGGCGCCGCACACCAACGAGCCGTCCTCGGTCGCGTCCTCGTACAAGAGCGCGGCGCCACCTTACTACGAGGACCCACAGCAGCAGCAGCAGCAGCACTCGTTCGAGTCGAGTGGCGCAGCGTTCCCGCCCTCGTCGTTCCCGAGCGACCACAGCCACTCGATGCCCATCCAGCCGCGCACGTCGCTGCTGACCACGAAGCTTAGCGCCCAGTCCCACGAGGGCCACCACGAGCCAATGGCCGTAGACGACGCGCCCGCTGCCGGATTTCAGTTCCCGAATGCCCCGCCGACGCATCAATTACACAAGGCGATGACCCTGCCGGACCCGCTAGCAGCGAGGCGGTCCAGCGTCACCTACGCAGGGAGCTACTCGAGTGACCCGCGACATTTCAGCACATCTCAGCCGTCGAGCCTCCAGTCGCACCGGTTCATGCCGCGCCCAGCGTCGGCCACTACTAACCTTACCTTGGCCGAGCCTGCGGCGCCAACAGCGTCGGGCGAAGCCGCCACTAACATTACCAATGCGAATCCAGCCAACTCGACGACGACCACCACCACTTCAGGCGGGTCCAATGCTCCTAGTAGTGGTGGTGTTGGTGGTGAGCACTTAGACATTGCCAACCACCCCGTGGCGGACGTAATTGTCATGCTCACGGCGCTGCTCCAGAAGATTGTACAGACAAACGACGCCATCCAACCGCAGCAGTATCCACTTCCATCGGACGATGGGAACGAGGAAGCGTTCACGGCCAATGTGCTCGCGTTCCACGGGCGCAATGTGCCGGCAATCAGCCTGCATGCGTACTTATCGCGCATTCTAAAGTACTGTCCGACGACGAACGAGGTGTTTATCTCGTTGCTGGTGTACTTTGACCGTATTGCCCAGCGGGCAGCGGCCGCGGCGGCTCACGGAGAGGGCTCAGCAGGGACGCCAGCCACGAACTACCCGCTGTTTGTCATAGACAGCTATAACATCCACCGACTCATCATTGCCGGGGTTACAGTGGCGTCCAAGTTCTTTTCCGACGTGTTTTATAAGAACTCGCGGTATGCCAAAGTCGGGGGTCTGCCTGTGGACGAATTGAACCATCTCGAGCTGCAGTTTCTACTCCTGACAGACTTCCGGTTGATGATTTCGGTCGAGGAGCTTCAGCGGTACGGGGATCTTCTTTTACGGTTCTGGCAAAAGGAGCAGGGGTAAATGCATTGGGGTCCTTTAGAGACGACTATGACGAGATAATGAGCTTTTAATGAGTAATATTTTGTATACTATGGCATATGAATCAACCCAATTCGACGCGAAGTGTCACTACGGGGAGTCTGGGGGGCTGGCCCCCCATATGTTTTCAGCGGTTTGTCTACACAAACTCCGCAGGCCAAGATGGTCATCATTACAATATATTTTTGAAGAATATATATACATTGCGCTTATCGCAATCGTCGGGCCTCTCGCTCGGACTCCATGAGGCAGAGAATGTCGTCTTCTCGGACTGGGCCCTTAACGTTTCGGACAATAGATCGGGACTCGTCGTCGATGAACTCGACTCGGACCTGAGTGACACCACCTCGGGAACCGGTTCGGCCGAGAACCTTGATAACCTTGGCAAGCTTGACTGGCTGGGCTTTAGAATCCTTTACGTATTAGTTAGCAATCAAAATCGTTGATCTCCGTCGTATGCTTCTCCCTCTCCTTCAAAAAACGCCGAACTGTCATTCGGCCCTTCGCTTAAAAAGACGCCAGAACTTCATTCACGTGATTCAGCAAATAGAGAGAAATTTCAGCAGTTCCCCGTCGTTTACCTACCATTTTTATGTATCGTTAGACGGTCGTGTATAGATGGTCAGAACACAATTTTTTTCAAAGGTTGTCTTTGGCAGTGGTCCCAAATGGCCCCCCAGTAGCTAGCTGCGTGGGCACGCTGGACGGCTGACCGTGTCTTACCACCTACGTAGAAGCGATTCGGTTTCCGGGCCGGAATTCTGGAGAGTGGCGTGCGGCTAATCTGGTTGGGAATAGAAAGGCTTGCGTGCGCCTAATCGCACGTGATGTTTGTGTGACTGCTAATGGAAGGTAAGCTAGTGTGGCGTGCTGGCATGCACGCACGGAAGAATGTCTACGCGAGGATATTTAGTACTGAAAAATTCCAGCCCCTAACATTTTTGACTATGTTAACATTCGAGACAAGCTCGGCTATTCCATCGGGATCTTGATCATTCGTCTACGGAACAATTGAGCTCAGGAATGTGATAAATAGTAACATATAGACTGCAGTGGCAATTCCTACTCTAATCATGGCAGGCACGTTGGTCGAGAGACTTTGTAGCACTACGTGTTGACAGACCAATCTCGAGACGTTTCGAGGCCATTCGGTGGGGTGTACATAGTGGGATATTAAAAGTATGATTCAATTCAAACAGCACGCATAGATATGTCTATTCCCTTGCATATTCAGTCATATACACATCGTGTAGTAAGCACAGCACAGTACGTAGTAAAACTGCATAGAAAGCACGCCTCTATAGTGTTGCGGTTATAGTAGTGTTAGTGTGACAAAGTGACTAAGATCCGGAATTGATCTCTTCAACTTCCCACCTCAGTATAAGAGCTACTTGATACACCGGCGATAGTAGCTTATTAATACTATTGATTATTTTATTTATTTATTCCCCCGTTATCCGTTTTGCTCGTTAGATACCCTATCAACATGGATCTCGTTAACCACCTAACCGATAAACTGCTGTTTGCGGTGCCAAAAAGTATGTACACCCCTTGTCCATCTATCTCAGTTAGCGAGATCTATCTCGGCTAATATATATATATATATATATATGGATATCCTTGGTTAAAAAGAACAGGTTGACTAACAGATGATTTAATAATAGAGGGCAGACTCTACCAGAAGGCCATCCAGCTCCTGGAGGGCGCTGACATCCAGTTCCACAGATCAAACCGACTCGACATTGCCATCTCGACAAACTTGCCGGTAGCGCTGGTGTTCCTGCCAGCTGCTGATATCCCACGGTTCGTCGGCGAGGGCCGATGTACCCTCGGTATTACCGGTATCGACCAGGTCGCCGAGTCGCAGGTCGACGTGCAGAACATTCTCGACCTGGGCTTTGGCAGCTGCAAGCTCCAGATCCAGGTGCCCGCCAAGGGAGACATTTCCGACCCTAAGCAGCTCATCGGCAAGAACATCGTCACCTCTTTTGTCAACCTTGCCGACGAGTACTTCCGCAAGCTCGAAGGCAAGGCTGCCGGCGAGCCTCTGGCGACGAAGATTAAGTATGTCGGCGGATCCGTCGAAGCTGCCGTCGCCCTCGGGGTTGCTGACGCCATTGTCGATCTGGTCGAGTCTGGCGAGACCATGCGTGCCGCAGGACTCAAGCCAATCACCACCCTGCTCTCGACCTCGGCGCACCTCATTGGATCCACGGCGCACTCGAACTACGCCGACGTCGCCGATAAGATCGTTGCCCGAATCAGCGGTGTCCTGGCTGCCACCAAGTACGTTCTTTGCACCTACAATGCTCCACGAGACGGGCTCGATGCGCTCCTGAAGATCACCCCCGGTCGGCGAGCCGCTACTGTCACTCCGCTCGAGCACGGCGATTGGGTTGCCATTTCCAGCATGGTCGAGAAGAAGAGTATCGCGGATATCATGGATCGGCTCTCAGCTGCAGGTGCCAAGGATATCATTGTTTTCCAGATTTCCAACTGCCGAGTTTAGATAGATGTCTTAATGTGATCTTAATAAGCGAACTGTTTGCAAGTGCTTACCATTATTCGTTCTTTTTTTTGCATTACCCAGCTATTGTATTCTACCTTTTACGTTGTAATCTGTCAACTTTCCGTATTCAGCTACAGTCGCATTAGACCGTACTGTGCAAGTTAGAGTCCATAGATGCTAACGTGGAGTAGTAGTGTTGAGGTACCTGGGTTTGGTGAAGGTACTTCATGCGCTTCTCCAGCCAGGTACTCGCCAACAGTTATAGCAGGTACTCGCCGACAAATATTCGGTACATAGGTACGAAATACGTCATTTCAGCAACTGCTATAGGATATCGTAGTCTAATATGTTGGCTGTTGGATCACAGGTACAGTACAATTGCCGATCATGGAAAGCCGTGTCTTGCAGGATCAGCCGTTCCTGAGTGAAGCCGTTTCCCGGGTCGTCAAATACCGTCGGCGTGGAAGGGTAAATTATGCCTTATGAAATTCGCCTGGAATCTTGCTTCGATTTTTGCTGGAAATTAAGATTTAATGTATAGACAGACCCTGAATGCAATTGCTTCGTTCGCATGGGGTCAGACAAGGTGAATTGGTTGAACCACCAGGTATAAGGTCCTTCGATGTGGATACAGCTTCTAATAAGCTAGCGACAGGACCTCATTAACACGTAATCCACATCTTGGCCAATATCGCCTAAAGATCCAAAATGAGTCTCAGTACCTCGGCTACCAATTGGCATTGCTATAGCCCAAGTACTCTGCCTCTTTTTTCCCATAGCGTCGCGACTTTTACGACAAGCAACGCTTATGACGCCATGTGAAGCTTGTATAATTTCTAGATTATAAGACAAGCACGACTAAATAGATTATATTTGAACATTTTTGCGGAAAACACAGCTCAGAACGAGCAGTTGTCAATTCCCCCTTAGTTATAAATATGTCTCCATTCCTCCACCAATTTCTCTTCCTTTTTTTTGTCCTTGGTTGTACGAAGCAACAATGAAGTCCATTTTCTTAGCTCCCTTGACACTCTTCTTCGCAATTGCCATCCAAGCTAGAGCCTTAGGCCACAGCGTTAGCTCCCACCATTCTACCGCCGATTCTACCCTGGCCAGCTCGTTCCTCAGGGACGGCGGTGGCTGGCTCCATCACGCCAACACTCGTCATGGGACCTGGGCATTCAGTACAACCCATAAAGCTCGAACAAGTGCTACGGCCTCCTCGACTAGATCATGGTCAACTCCCACGTCCTTCCCGACTCGATCATGGTCAACCTATACGGTCTCCCCTACCCCATCATGGTGAACTCCTACGGCCTCTCCCACTGCGTCATGGTCAGCTGGATCAAGTACTTTATCAACACCTATCCCATCAAGCCCGTGAGCTCGCTGGCGACCAAATCTACTGGAACGGTGATGCTAGCTCTTTCTAAGGAGTTCATTTGCCAACAAAAGTATCTAAGTATCCTCAATATGAGGGAAATTTATTACCTTTAAGATCTTCTTGTGGTCAGATCTCTAACTATCTGTTCCATGATGGAGATAGATACCCCATTGGCTCCTGTCATAGTAATCGTATACCGGTGCAGCCGTGCAACAATTTTTCAAGGAATGCAGATGCCTTCAGGGGCATGACGTGAAAGTGAGATATGGGTGATCATATCTCACGAATACTCCGGATGCTGGCGACTCGCAACAATTATTAATCCATTGCTCATATGGGAGGGCATACCGAGAATGAGGTGACTGCGCAGGAGATGGACTCTGTATTTGTATCACAGAATACGACTTACAGTTGTTTCAGTAACGTTATAAGGAGACATTTGGCGTATTCGACTATGACGGCGGGTTTGTCAAGCTCAATGGCACAGAAAACTTTAGCGTCTGTGGTGACAAAAAGTCATTGCTGATAAATGACGCCAAACTATTTGCTATCAAGCTTAAATTTCAATATAATGCAACAGTAATACAGAGAATGCGGTATTACCGGCATTCATTATTATAAGGGTACTCATTTGCGCACTCGGTGGGTTTTGGCGAACCTCCTTCGAAGCTCATACAGCTTGTTCAAAGCGACCCTTTTCTTGGCCAGCACTGCCACCTCAACTCGAGTAAGGTCAGCCATGAATTGATCCACTTTTCGTAGCAGCTCGTATTTGACAGACCGGTTAATTTCATCGACATTCCGTGGCAGCATCAGCACAGGAACATCTTTCGCACCCATGCCCAGCTGTAGGTCGGATCGATTATCAAAATAGGCATCCTCCAATGATATAGTCACAGCGTCTTCATCGACAGCACATGTAGTGGGCAGAGGGATGGGACTCGCGTGAATGCCTAGACCCATAAGCTCTATCGACTCGTCCGGAGACACTAAAGAAAAAGGCGCAGAAAGCTGCAATAGTGCCTCATTTGCCTGACTGTAGGTTTTCCTTTCACGCCGTTTTTCGGCTTCTCGCTGAGAGCTGACTGGAATAGCCGTAGTTTTAGCCTGCTGAATTCGCGTAATTATTCTCACGTCTGGTACTCGGGCCACCTGCTGAGAGAACTCTGGGACGGTCCGCTCGGTGGTATTGTTAGGACTCGTAACATCTGTGCTGGATTCGGAAGTGCTTCTGATGATGGACGCTTCTAGAGGTGAGCCTGAAAGGCTATTATTGCTGCTGTGGTTGGGGTCGACCAGTAGGCAGAATGTATTCTTCGCTGCGTCCGAGACAAAGGCGAATTGCCAATGTGTTTGGGCCATTGTAGATGAGCCGCTGCGTTGCAGAAGAATTCCATCTGAAACGGAAAACTCGACTGTGAGCCCTACGCAGGCTAATAAAACCGGCTGCCGTCCAATTGCTACCACATCTTTGTTGGAGGACCTACTTTTCATCCAAAGATAGACAGTCGAGTCGTAGTAATGGAGCCACGATGGCCCACGAATGTTGTCTACGCCTTCGTACCCCGTTCCTAGAAACGCGTTAGAAGGCTTCTGACACTTTAGAACCCGGTGCATGAGACTATATCCGCATCTTAATCGATTAATCCGCTTGAGTGGTTCATTGTAGTTTGATAAGATGTAGCTCTTGAGCTCCATTCGAATTACGATCTTGCAAAGAAAGCAGCACTTTGTAGGATTGTCGCATCTCTCAATAGCGTCAAGTATTTGCCGCTGCAAATCAGCATTGGTCCCCTTTAGGGTCTTTGCCGGGAGGCGCGGATTGCAGTTATCGACAATTACGCAGACAAGGTAGCAGAATTCCCACGACTCTAGAGTATGTGACAGCAAACGAGACAATCGTGCTGGGTCAACAAGGCTCTTATTGCGGATCCAATAATCCTTCAAACGAATAAGCAATTATATCCTTTTTTTTTCAGTTTGCGGATACTTACTGCCAGATGAATGAATCGCCAATAATCATTACCGTACGTCGCTGCCAACTCGACGATATCCATGAATATGACACCAGTGTTGGCTTTACAGGTTCTCAATTCCTTACAGAGGACATCAATCCGGCTGGTAATAGCGGTCGAGCATTCTGCGAGTCGGAATGATGCAATTTTTTCATTTGCCTGAGCAATTCCAGTGCGTATTCCGTCCAATGACCTATTACGATTAGCTTCCGCCGCTAATAGTCAAAGCGGGATTGCATACGGATGCCCGGATGTGATCTGAGTAATGATATAGTCAATGTTATCACAAATGGTCTTCTCCATTGATAACTGCAGTAATACGAGGTATTGTGACTGGAGGGAAGAAGAAGGAGAGAGGAGCTGTAACGCAGCTTTATAGTATCGGCCTACAACCAGTGGGCTGTCATGCGATCTTCCTTCTCTACAGATGAGCTGATTTCATTCGACATACGTCATTGAATTCTGTGTCTTGGCTAGACATATATACAGCTTTGTAGTGGGCGGTCTAGGGATAAACCCACAGTAAGGGTGGTCATGGCAGGCATGGAGATGCCCGTTAATGAGAGGAGAGAGATTGAGGGGGGGAATATGGAATAGGTTCTAAATAGAATAATTAACATTCTAAGCAATATTTACACAGGATTCGGCTTTTCAGGGTTAATGTGCACAAGTTCGACACATCTTCTCAAGAGATCTAAGGTATATGGTCTCAGTGTTTCCATATCTAACTACCCAAGAAAAGGTTACCGTACCAATATGACTAATGAAGGTGAATGAGAAGAGAATGGAACGGCTCAGAATCTCCACCCCCTGAATGACGCATCGACAATGGTGACTCTTAATTTACGTGTACCTCATTGAATACGGTGATAAGATAACCCCGTATTGTATTGCATGGTGAGGCTTTTAAAAAGGTCGCGTTGTGTGATGCGTGGGAAGTTTTGAAAAATTCACCTCAACCTCCGCACCGCAGCAATGTCGGACGATTTGATTGCAAAGTTCAGTCTCCTGGGCATCCAGGAGCCAAAGGCCAAGGAGATTGCCAAGAACAAGAAGGTCTCTGCAGCATTGAGCGAGATCATTGACGATGTCGCCAGCAGGGACGCCGCGAGCGAGAAGACGGCGTGCGGGCTGCTCCAGACCCTAGCCACCAAGACCAAGGACCTTGCGCCAGAGCTCAAGGCACCGCGAAAGCTGGTTATTGGCGCGATCGTCGACGGTCGCATCAAGACCAACGTCCAGCTGGATGCTGCCGTCAAGTACGTCTCGGCCAAGGGCGTCGAGGCCACCCCCGAAGAGCTGGATCGAGAGTCCGGTGTCGGCATCGAGGTTACCAACGACGACATTGCGGCCGCAGTAGACAAGTACATTGTCACTAATAAGGCAGAGCTCGAGGAGAAGCGGTACAAGGCCGTTCCAGCGGTCATGGCCGAGGTTAAGCGCATGGAGGAGATGCGGTGGGCCAACCCTGCCGCCTTCAAGCCTATCATTGACGAGAAGATTCTGGCTCTGCTAGGTCCTAAGGACGAGCGTGATCTCGTGAAGAAGAAGGAGAAGCCGGCAAAGCCGGCCCAGGGTGCTGAGAAGAAGGAAGAGGCGGCAGCCAAACCTACCCGGTCAATGTTCACCGAAGGATTTTTGGGTGCGCTCCACAAGCCGGGTGAGAACGAGCAGGTTAACGCGGAGCGGATGAAGGAGCACCTGGCGGCCACCCACAAGCGAGTTTTCACGCGATTCCCGCCAGAGCCCAACGGGTACCTGCACATTGGCCACTCCAAGGCCATTACCGTGAACTTTGGCTACGCCAAGTACAACGACGGTATCTGCTACCTGCGGTACGACGACACGAACCCGGAGGCCGAAGAGGAGCAGTACTTCACTGCCATTCGCGAAATCATTGAGTGGCTTGGCTTCGAGCCGTACAAGATCACCCACTCGTCTGACTACTTTGACGAGCTGTACGAGTTGGCCGAGAAGCTCATTAAAAAAGGCCTGGCGTACGTGTGTTTCTGCACTGCCGAAGAGATGAAGCGACATCGAGGTATCACTGAGGACGGCACTCGAGGCGGCAAACGAACTGCTTGCAAGCACCGGGACACGCCTATAGAGGTGAACCTCAAGGAGTTCCGGGATATGCGAGACGGCAAGTACGGTCCAGGCCACGCCACGCTGCGAATGAAGCAGGACTTGGAGGACCCGAACCCTCAGATGTGGGATCTCGTCGCCTACCGAGTCATCAACGCTCCACACCACCGGACCGGTGACAAGTGGAAGATCTATCCAACGTACGACTTCACACACTGTCTTGTTGATTCGTTCGAGAACATCTCGCACTCGCTGTGCACGTTGGAGTTCCGGCTCAGCCGACAGTCGTACGAGTGGCTCTGTGATGCGGTCGACGTCTACCGACCCGCTCAGCGAGAGTACGGCCGACTCAACATCACCGGGACTGTGCTGTCCAAGCGGAAGATCCTCAAGCTTGTTAATGAGGGCATTGTGCGGGGCTGGGACGACCCACGGCTGTTCACGCTTGTCGCCATCAAGCGACGGGGCGTGCCGCCGGGGGCTGTTCTCTCGTTTGTGTCTGAGCTGGGTGTAACCACGTCCACTACGAACATCCAGGTTTCGCGATTCGAGAATTCGGTCCGAAAGTACCTTGAGAACTCGGTGCCACGGCTCATGATGGTCCTTGACCCGGTTCTTGTTGTTCTTGACAACCTCCCCGAGGACTACGATGAGGAGATCAGCGTTCCGTACAAGCCAGGTACTCCAGCCTTTGGCGAGCACTCGCTGCCACTCACCAACCGGTTCTACGTTGACCGATCCGACTTCCGAAAGGAGGCGTCCAAGGACTACTTCCGGCTGGCGCCTGGCCAGTCGGTGGGTCTCCTCAAGGTTCCACATAATGTGCGGGTCACGTCGTTCGAGGAGGACAAACACGGCAAGGTTACCGTCATCCACGCCCACTACGAGAACGATGTGCCGTACAAGAAGCCCAAGACTTTCATCCAGTGGGTGCCGCACGCGCCAGAGAAGGGCTCGCCAGTCAAAATTGACGAAGTGCGACTGTTCAACCAGCTGTTCAAGAGCGAGAACCCGTCCGCCAACCCTGATGGTTTATTGGCCGATGTTGCGCCAGACTCCGAGGTTGTGCTGAAGAATGCCTACGTGGATCCAGGGTTCTTCACCGTTAAGAAGAACTCGCCGTGGATTGTGCCGGGCGTCGAGGAGGGCTCTGACAAGGACAAGCTCCACGGCAAGGAGAAGCCAGGCGCTCCAGAGGCGGTGCGGTTCCAGGCCCTCCGAGTTGGCTACTTCTGCATGGATAAGGACTCCACCGACGATAAGATTGTTCTCAACCGAATCGTCACTCTCAAGGAGGACGTGGGTAAACACGCTTAGACCATTTACATATAATTCCTTAGCTACTAATACTATACCTTTCCCAGGTAATGCCCATTCTCTGTATTCTGTACACTCTGTAATGTATTCAATATATAAAACCATTATTATAGGCTACAAGATCTCCGCGAAGCGGAGCTACAGGGGTTTGGGGGCTGGCCTCCAAGTCAATTGACGTTGTGGAGTGTAACCAACTGCGGAGGAGGAGACAACTATTCCAGGGCCAGTCCTTCGAGCTGTTGTGGCTCCGCTTCGTGGAGAAGGGGGTGTTCGAAAGGAATACATTAAATAAAAAGTAAAATAAATACAGGGGCATTAGATGGGTGTCTTCGTTCTCCAAGTTTTCATAAAGCCTTTAGGCTTTGGCGGGGCCGGTGGGTCGGGCACCGGGTGTCTCACGTCGTTGATTGTAAAGGTCGTAGCGAGGTCGAGTTTAGGTTCAGACGAATCAAGGGCCTCAAAGATGTTTGACCATGCTCCGTCGAGCACGGGGGTGCGCGCCGATGCCGGAGTCTGCGGAGCGTCGTCCTTCGAGTACAGCGTTGGTGTCGTGGAGCTGGTGGAGGTCGTCCGGGCCGAGGATCGATTATTACGGGTGTGGAGCGACTCGTCCGAGTCGCGGTTAGTGAAGAGATACGACTCGAGCGCCCGCGTCAGCTGCTCAATTGACTGCGCCGACTGCTGCAGAGGTGTGGGGATAACCAGTTCTGTAGGGGAGGCCATGTTGTGCGCCAGGCGCGTGAACACCAGCACCTCCTGGGCGATCTGGAGCTGTGTGTACTCCTTGTAAATAAATAGTGTGCGCTCGGCGTCGGCCCTGGCCAGCGAGAAGAAGCTTTGGAGCGCCTGGACGACCGCCAGGTTGAGAAAGCTGAACAGCGTTGCCAGGTCGGTCGCCAGTAGATTGTAGCAGCACAGATAGAGCGGCGAGTCGAGCAGCTCCTGCGTGAATATGCAGTCGAGAATGAGCTTGACCTGGCTCAGCACGCACTGCGTCTGGGCCAGCAGGTCTGTCGACGCCGCCAGATGGCTAAGCGTCACGGCGCTGTCTACAATGGAGCAGAAGTCGCGCTTCTCGCGGATCGGGTCAATTCCTAGCCGGCTGAAGTCGGCCAGCCGCCGACAGAGATACCGATTGTAGGCTACCGCCAGGCGATGCTGGGCGCACGAGAGCGGAATCTTCTTGTCCAGCTTCGGCAGGATGGCGTCTTCGCACTGCTCCTCAGTCACGAACTTCCACAGGCGGTATTTGGGCAATGAGTAGTTATTATCGGACAGAACATGGGTGTGGAACAATATGTGCGCCTTCAGCGATACCAGCGAGTACTGGTGGTCTTTGGCCCCGTCGTAGAGCCTTGCTTGCAGGAGGCCGAACAGGAACCGATCCAAGTCCGCATCGCTGTGGTTCTCGCGGACACTGTTCTGGACGGCGACTACGTATTTTCCCTTTGGCGGGGCCTCTTTAGTCTTGGTTGCCCCTTTGATCGCTTTGGCGAGTGCCATTGACGACGGCGAGGGCATGGTAAGATCGGTGCAGAACGAACTTTCACCAGGCGACCTTAGCACACACACTCTCTCTCTTTTATTTCTTTCGCTGGCTGATAACAGCGTATCAAACCACTCTTCAGTCCAGCTACAGTTCAGTCCAGTTGATGGTAAGGCTGCGCGAACTTATTTCATATAAATGCCTTCTGCCTCGACTTTTTTACCTCGTTCAGGGGTGGACTCGCTCGTCAAAGTGTGGATTCTCAGACTGCCTTGGAAAGTACTCAACGCCCCCAAGACTGCCAGTCTTCAGGTGTTATACTTGGCTCCTTTGGTGGAAAAAAAATTAAGAGTTCGTGATTGTTGAAAATGAAGGGGAAGAACCCGCTTCAGTAGGTCTAAAGCCCGTACCGATCGGGAAATCACCCTAGTACCACGGTGCAGAATGCGTGCGTGTCTCTGTGTGCTTCTCTTTTTTTTTTACACTGCGCGATATGCGCGTCTTTAATGTCCATTGCATGCACTCCAACCCGTCAACTCAAGGCGTTTTGTATAAACGGCCCTCCCGGGTTAAAAATAAAACTTGCTTCCGGGTACCGGTCGCACCCCGTCGGAAACCATTTCGCTTCCGCGTAACGGTCCTCCTTTAGAGTTGATGTAACGATTGTTCCGCATAGCTCCCCCCATCGAGCGCAGAGATCCGCCTTCCCCCTCCCCTGCTCCTCGTCGCTCTTTTCTCCCTTTTGCTAGCTGGCGTACAGGGGTGGACGAAGTGACTTGGAATTTGGCGCGCGCGCATTCCCTGTCTAGACGCATTCCTGTGCGGCTGAACGATGCATGGTGAGACCCCCGCTTTGCTTTTTCCTCAACCCCAATCTGAGCCGCATAGCATGCGGCGGGATTTTTGCACTGGGCGGCGGCATTGTATTCGAGGGCCAGTCCTCGAGCTCCTGTGGCTCCGCTTCGTGGAAGTTAACTCAATTGACCAGAAACCTCCGCGAAGCGGAGCCCCAGGGGGGGGGGGGGGGGGGGGGGAGGGTTGGGGGGCTGGCCCCCCAAGTGTAATTATGCGACTGGCTACATTGGCGGAATTTCTAGTCAACCTCTGCTTCCCGGGGCGTTAGAAGCGTGATGGGATACGCGTTTTGTAAGCAATTGGTGCAAATCAGGCACGCGCATGTTGCGTGATACTGATGCCGGACGTACGTGATTAAACTTTCATATTAAGGGGTGGAGAAATACTTCCTCAGGAATCTACAAAAAAAAAAAGGGGGGGACAACGTGGATTTTGAAGAATGAAAGCTTGAGAATGAAAGCTCAACCCTTGTCATTATCAGTATCAGAGCCTAAGAAGCTTTTGTCATTATCTCGTATCAAAGCCTAATAAGCTTTAATGAGTCTCTGTCTCCACCCGTACCTTATAAGCAGTTATAATACGTATCGATCACAGTAGCGATGCACTACAGTAATAAAGCATCCCATAATTACTGTAGTCTACCGGTAGCCGTATGGGAATCTAGAAGCTTGTTGCTTTTGCGATACGGTCCATTTCTGGAGAAATCCTTTTTTAGAGGCAAGGCGTACTCCCCTAGAATTGGAACTACAATGTACCCCAGGTACAATGCGCCCCATTATCTTTTCTGGGGCTGGAATCATTAAGTTCCTGGAGGGCTGGAATCAATCTGCATCCGACGTTGGTTTCCCCACAGTCGTTTCGAATTCCAACGGAGAATGACGCGTAACAAGGGAGGTTGGGACAGAAATTGTCGAATGCGCTGGGAAAAGGCGGGGGGAGGCTACGCCGGTACCGTGGTAGGTCCGCCTTCCATAACCCCCAACAGGACAATGACACTGACAGCGACGGGGCACCCTCCGTGGTATGGGAATGCTGTTCTCCACAGAGTACCAATGGGCTGTTTAGTGTACTTCTGCTAGCACCGCTTACCACGACTTATCGTAGCTTACCACAATTTACCATAGCTCATCACAATTTACCGTAGCTCACCACAATTTACCGCAGCGCTTGTGTTGCAATTTCGTCATTCCAGACACACAGTGCAACGGCGCGAGATCTGGCGATGTTGACTTGATCCTTGCCAGATAGACCCAGATAAGGTGTGTTGCGAGTTACGAGATGTGTTAGGACCAGGTTACTTGTGCTGTAAATAGACTAGTCGACTGTTTTTAGTGCGCTTGTGTGAGTGGAACTCTGTGTGAGCCGCTGAGTCTGATCCAAGTGGCCCGCTTGCTGATACATCCGAAAGACACGAGAGACAGGGCAGTGGATGACATGAAACTGGTACATTGTGGATAATGGATTTTCTTTAATTTGTGCAGTATTCTACATGCGCGTGAAATACTCCATGTATCACTCTTTGGTTGTGATCAATCGCCATCCATCGTCGCCATGAGGCGAGAATAAGGAGATCGTTGATCATTGCTGAGCATAATGGCAGTCGTCGGGCGCCGATGCGGCACCCACTACATTTATTCCTTATCGGTATTTCCAGCCTCTCTTGAATCTCCACCTTAGCAACTATAGTACATTGCTTCGCATTCATTTTATCGGGAGCCGCTTCACATTTATTCATCTTAGCCGGGGATCGTAGATGCTGAGACTTTCTATAGCTATTCAAACCTACTACAGTTACTGACAGCTATTCATACATACTACAGTTACTGATAGCTATTCATACATATCTACTGCAGTCACTGATAGCTATTCATACGTGCTGTAGAAGCTGATAACCAGCTCTGTCTGTCGATTATTCATCCCACTCTCCCCTATTCACACTCTCCCATTCAAAGCCGCATATACCCCCCCTGTATTTCCGACCGATTTGCAATGGCTCTTTTAATATAACGCAATAATATCTGCAATGTTGACTATGCGATTGCGCCATTGCAACCCCGCCCTTATCTTCCCCCCTTATCGGAGAGCGAAATGACGGACGAGCCGGCATGGCGTAATGGCGTTTTGAGTCATTATGTGGCGGCCGCGTGGCGGTGGAGGCACGGCGAATGCACAATCTTCAGTGGGTATTACGTGATTTTCAGCGACGATGCCACGCAGGCGCCCCATTGGGAGTAGAAAATTGACAAAATTTTTGTGTGGCTATTCGTGGCTAGTGAACCTCCTGATTTAACCATCCATCGCCAATTTATAAAAGCGACAGAAGCCACCCAGGGGAGGGAATAGAATCGAATCAACTAGAAAAGCCTTACTAACCCGACCTCCAGGGCGAGACCCGTCCTTTATTTATTATTTATTTATTTTCTATTTATTTTTAACCGCCATCATTAGCGACAAACTACGAACATTGCCCTGACAAACTAGCCACTATTATCGAATTACCGTACCTACAGCATTACTAAGATGGCCGACAATAGCATAGTAGCGCCATTTTTGACGAAATACCAACAACAACGGAACAAGCCGTTTTGCAACAGACACAGGCCCGATTCGAACTGCAATCGCCAGGCTGATGCCGTCAAGGCCCAAGAGATACAGCTCGGGATGGACTCGCTAGCAGACCAGGACCGCCAGGCCATAACCCACGTGTGGTCGCTGTTCAGCGCGGCGCCTCAGAGCCAGCGACTCCTCATGTTGCAGGGTATCCTCGCCCAGTGCTGTTCCCCCGTCCTGTCCAACGTTTCCGGCATGATTGAGACCCTTCTCAAGGTAGACTTCATCTCGGCGCTACCCCCGGAGTTGTCCATCAAGATTCTGTGCTACCTCGACACGGCGTCGCTATGCAAGGCCGCGCAGGTGTCCCGCAAGTGGAGGGAGCTTGCTGATGACGACGTTGTCTGGCACCGTATGTGCGAGCAGCATATTGATAGGAAGTGCACCAAGTGCGGCTGGGGACTGCCTCTGCTCGAGAAGAAGCGCCTGCGAAAGAGCAAGCGACTCATGGAGCAGCGTGTTGCCGACATGTCCAGTGCCGTTCCTGACCCTGCTCCAATTTGTGATCCCCCTACCACCACCACCACCACTACCGCCACCCAGGCTACCACGACTGAACGTGACCACGACCACCAAGGTGTGGGAGGTCTCGAAGGTACGGTAGAAGTGGAAAGTGTGGGAGCTCTGGAAGGTACGAGAGAAGTGGATAGTGTGGGAAGCCTGGGGAAGCGGAAGCGTCGAATTGAAGAAGAGGGCCCCGCGGCCAAGCAATCCAGGAAAACCCGGCCGTGGAAAGAGGTGTATGCCGAGCGATACCGAGTGGAGAGGAACTGGCGAACCGGCAATTACAAGCTGCGTGAATTCTTCGATCCCAATGACGCCAACGACACGTACCTGTGTCTGCAGTTTGACGATCAGTATGTCATTGCCGGTACCTGCACCGGCAAGGTCAAGGTATGGGATGTTGAGACGGGCGAACTACTGCGAGTGCTCGAGGGCCATGTGCGGGCGGTCAATGCGCTCAAGTTCGACAGCACGAAGCTAGTGACGGCATCGAGCGATCATACGGTACGCATCTGGAACTACCGCACCGGCGAGTGCATCTCGACCTTCCAGAGCCACGAGGACCAAGTGCTCAGCATTGACTTTGACGGCACGCTCATTGCGTCTGGCGGCGCCGACAATAACATCAAGGTATGGAACTTTGAAGACAAGTCGTACTTCACGCTGCGCGGTCACCACGACTTCGTGCAGGATGTCAAGATCCACGCCGCGTCGCGCACGCTCTACTCGGCCTCGGAGGACATGACGGTACGTATGTGGAGCCTGGTGACCAAGAAGTGCCTCGCTGTGTTTGGTGGCGGCCAGGACGGGCACGTTGCCCAGGTGCAATGCGCGCTGCCTTTGCGTCTCGAGCACCTTGAGGGCGGCGAGGACTATCACCACGAGCGCGATAGCGAGCTCGACTCGGATGGTGAGCCTTCATCCACCAGCAATAATGCCGACGACAAGGCGCGCATGCCCACTCACATATTGTCAGCGTCGCTCGACAACACAATCAAGCTGTGGGACGTGCGCACCGGGGCCTGTGTTCGCACGCTGTTTGGCCATGTCGAGGGTGTATGGACCATTGCCGCCGACACGTTCCGAATCGTCAGCGGAGCCCACGACAAGACGGTCAAGGTGTGGGACCTTCAGAGCGGCAAGTGCTGGCACACTTTTACGGGACACACCAAGCCTGTGTGCTGTGTCGGCCTGAATGACACGCGTTTTGCCAGCGCCGGCGACGACGGAGTCGTCAAAATGTACTGCTTCGACGACTTTGACGAGTAATTATATATCTAACTACCATCTTGTATATATCTCTTCGCTGACGAATAATACAATTATATCAACTATTCTGTATACATGACGTCTCTGTGTCTGCCGTATCTGAGGAGTAATTCTACAATTGTATCTACCATCCTATATAAATGACGTTTTCTGTACCAAACGAGTAATTGTACAAATTGTACCTACCATGCGGTATATATGACGTTTCTGTGTTAGCTGTGCCTAACGAGTAATCATACAATTGTATCTACCATGCTGTATATATGACGTTTCTGTGCTCCGCTGGGGGCCAGCCCCCAGACCCCCGTGGCACCGCTTCGCGGTGTGCTGACGAACGTTGAAATAGATATACATTCGGTATGACGTGTAGCCTAAGTCTGTGTCCCATTTTTCGAAGGCTTTACGAGTAACAATACAGTGTAATACACTCATCTAACGTATATCCCTAAGATAAACGGTGTACCTTGGGCCGCCAAGACAGTCGTGGCTCCCGCAAAGCAGAGTAGATTCCAGCTGCATTTTCGCCTGTTGATCCTGGTCGAGATTTCCATAACGTAAGGAGATCTCGAATGCTGCAGTAGGCAGCCATTTTCCCTTACGTACGCGAAAGCCTCGCGATATATCGTGCTGCATCGCACCCATTGCCAGGGGTCGACCCCCCCTCGATACTCGTCGAGTCTATGTAAATACACATCACTTTACCTATACCATGGTAGACCGTGGCATGTCGTGGCGTGGAGCGTACGCGTTAGGGGAGGGAGGGGGAGGAGGAGGACATACCCGGACGATACCACCCCATACGCGTCGTCGTATACAAATTTTTTTCTCATACTGTGGTCGCCTCGTAGGCTGTCGTCTGTTTAGGAAGATCCCAAGGATGCAGCCGTTTGAGATGCACGCCTCCTGCAGCAGCCATATGTATACGACCTGTATGCCTGCCTTTCCGCGACTGCACGACTCAGAAAACACGAGTACACCACCGTTGCAATCAAAGTCCAGGGCCAACCTGTACCAACCAGAATACACTGCTACTACAGGTACTCGGGAAGGGCCTCCGAACTCGAACGACCACCACCCGGTAAACCAAACCCCCACCTTAGTTGACCGTGCCACCCGTAAACCGCCGTGGACGCACACTGTGGTGTGGACGGGAGGCTTCGGCTGCTGCCTCCTCCAGCAGCAGGTCCCGGATTAATGCGGTGATCGTGCCTACATTTGTGCGATGGCATAGATCCCATCGCCCTGCTGCTGCCTACTCGGGTCGCGCGTCTAGCTACACTGCCTGCTCATCTAAGCTTATCTACTTATCTTCCTGCACTGATCAACCGCAACTGTCTCTCATCGGAACGCTCAGGCCACTCCTGTTATGTAATCCGACCGCCTGTTGGCAAGGCGGGCCATGCTGGTTGGTTAGTCACTGACGTGGGTTGGATCATCCGGAGAAGGGCCAGTGGCCGGGCCTCCGTCGAGCTCGTTTATCAATGGGACGGTGCCAAAAGACAGGGCCCGTACATCGTCGTCGTGCAGGCCGCGAGGTGGGCGCACCATTTTGCCTCTCGTGGCATGTCGCCTTGTCTGGGCCAGAAAAAAAAAAAAAAAAAAAGCAGCAGCAGCAGCAGCACTTTGTAGAGATCTGCCCATTACGTTTCCCGAACAGGAGATTAGTGGTTTTGGCACGTCCTGCTGCAGCTGCCGCCGCTGCATGCATGCAGGTGCGTCGGTGGTTTGCTTTTTGTGGACAAGAAAAAAAAAGTTTTGTGCTGACGAGAAAAAGCAAACGCAAAAAACAGGGCACTTTGTATATGCGGGCCAATATTTATAAAAGCGATGGGGGGTCCCGAGAAGGGCGAGAAGGTCCCAGTTGTTTATCCGTTTGGCGATTTATTTTTATACATTTTTATTATTACACTTTTGATGGCTACATTTGTGTCGTCGTACGTGGAACAGAAGAACACGGAGTATCGCGTGCACGGGCTGTATAATGTAATGGAGGAGATTAATCCGTCTGCGATCCTCCCGGAGAGGAGCGACGACAAGAAGCTCTACAAGTCGACGGCAGACTCCCCTTCTATGCGGTTTATGAACAAGCACCGGCGCGGGTTTCCCATGCGACAGGACGGATGGAAGAACGCACTCAACTTTGGCCACCGCTCGTATCCGGACCACCCGACCTTATCGCTCGACACTAGTACTCCAGCCGCCTTTGATGATAAGAAGAAGCCCGGCTTCGTTGAGACCCAGATCGTTGAAGTGGTGCCGTCGTCACTGGTACAGCCGCAGGCGGCTGCTGCGGATAATACCCCAAAACTAGTGGGCCAGCCGGTGGTGCTCAAAAAGAGCAACTCGGACATTGAGGCCCCCATCATCCTCAAGAAGTCAGGCGAGCGCGTAAAGTCGTCGCTCAAGCTACCCGGGCTGGCGCGGTCGCGGTCGATGCCGTCGACTCCCACCAAGGCGGTGCACTTTGACGACAACCTCGAGCACGTGCGCCGATTCTCGCGGCTCGACACCCCGACTGCCGTGTCGTCGGACTCGAACCCATTTGACGAAAAAGTCATGTTCAGCTGGGGCGAGGACGACATTGACTCCAACGCTAGCTCAGACGACGACTCGTCTTCATCGTATGGCAGCAGCGACGAAGAGGAGGACCAGCAGGCGAACTACCGCAACCGCATTGGCTACTACCACTACATGAACTCGACTGAGTGGCAGATCTCGCTGCCCAACTTTGTCAAGCCTACCCCGGAAAGCGAGCGGACCGAGACGCGGCCCGTATACCTCGAGTCGGTTTTCCTGTCCTCGGACAAAAATAGCATCATTGGCCACGTTGCCGTCAAGAACATGAGCTTTGAAAAGGCCGTCACTGTGCGGTACACCATTGACTACTGGAAGACGGTCACCGAGGCGTGCGCCAATTACAACAGCGACGTACGCAAGAAGCAGCGCGATAGAGGCTACGACCGGTTCACGTTTGTCATCAACCTCGAGGACTTGTCGTACCACTCGCTCTCGTCCAAATCTATGTTCCTGTGCATCCGCTACAACACGCTGGGGCAAGAGTTTTGGGACAACAATGCATCGTATAACTACCAGATTGACTTTACGCGGGTCTCCAAGGGCACCTCGATCCCGAACAAGTTCCATAAGCGTAGCGACAAAAAATCACAGCAGCGGTCGCGGCTGCCGGGCAAGGTGCACCAGCGGTCGCGCTCCGACGACCTCGATAGCTACTTCCCGACCTATGAATCGGATGGCGAGCATGCCGGCAACGAACTGCTAGTCAAGCTCGACTCGCGGCGCAACAAGCTCACGTCGCGCTACTCGTTTGGTGCCTCGCTGAAAAACGGCAGCCACAATAACGCCATGGCCAAGGCTGCCGCGGAGGACGCTGCGCCGCGGCCCGCCTGGGACTCGTCTTCCTACCGAGACTTGCTAAACAACTACTGTTTCTTTAAGACTGACGACGCCAAATCGCATGCTACGACTACTACCACTACTACCACTACTACTACTAAGTCTTCTTCCACCAAGGACGCCTCTCCGGCCAATTCTTCGCATCTTACAACTACATCTGCATCTGTTACGACCCCCAAGCATCACGAATTCATGAAAAAGCCCATTCCACACACCCCGCCTGAGTCGCCCATTGACTACGGCTCTCCAAAATCAAGTTTGTTTGTATAGTTTTACCTGTTTTGGAATTTATTTATTCACCCCCCTGCTACCCTTGCCAATTACACCAATTTTCCAATGTACCAATTTGCCAATTTGCCAATTCCTGTACCAAATTTACCAGTTTGTATCCAATTGCTGTTGTATCCAGTTCTTGTATCTAACTTCTCTTGTATTTCCAATTCCTGCTGTAACCGGCTTTTGCATTTCCAATTCCTGTTGCATTTTTCAGCTCCTGTTGTAAATCCCTCACCTTAGTCTTAGTTGACCTCTCGGAACCCGTCGCGTATCCATATATCGGCGCAGCCGAAAACCCATGCCCAGTGTACCTTGCTAGCTGTTTAAGCAATCTCGCGGTTTATGATAAAATGAAATTATTCACTGAGACTATCATTACGCCCTATTATCATGTTATATGTGGATATATGAGGAGGCTATGGGAGGTTTGCCCTAATTAGGAAGGTACCGTATTGCCAAAGACAGCTACTCCAGACCCCCCTTTCCTTCGCCTATTACTTATTACGGGTGACAACGCGTAGTCGTTGGACGAAATTCAATACATTCACCAGTCTATTGGGGAAACAATATCCGCGCGTCTAGACCCGGTGGAGGTATACCATGAACCCTTGCAATCGTGCAACCGTGCACCCCGTGGGCTGATCCACTCCCCTCCAGGGGGAAGGAGCGCGCCTTGGCAGGCGCGAATCACAGCCGTGCGCGTGTAGAACAAGCGGTAAGACGTGTCTGAGATTCTGTCCCACTGCCCTTTGTGAACTGCACAGGCACCCAATCCGGCCACCGGCCTGTCTCAGCGTATCTCGCAACCGCCAGAGCGCTTAAGAATATCCGGGGCATACCATGGCCCGTGAACCCTGCGCACAACAGGAGCTCGGAGCGTCGCCGTGGGCCCAGCACTGGCAAGCCCTGGCAGAAACCCATGATTCCACACCATTCCTCATCGGGCGCGCCCGCGATACCCAGTTGGCGCCGCGCGGCGGCGACCAGCGCGTCGCGCACAACCCCAGATTGCGCATTGTCGTCGATCA
This sequence comes from Blastobotrys vanleenenianus, assembly GCF_965637985.1. Lineage (NCBI taxonomy): Eukaryota > Fungi > Ascomycota > Dipodascomycetes > Dipodascales > Trichomonascaceae > Blastobotrys > Blastobotrys vanleenenianus. Next base: position 70,989 of record NW_027481883.1, on the reverse strand, counting down.
CTCCCAGCTCGCCGCCGCACTCCATGCGGCGGAATCCGCCGTACACGACCTCGACACGGTCGCTGCGCTCCAGGTCGGGCAACACCGCCAGGTACTCGTCTCCAATGCCAATGCTAATGTGGCGCGACCCCTCGAGCGGGATCCTGAGCTCGCTGGCACGTACGTTCCACCGCGCAACCTGGCCGCGTACCGGCGTGATGCCAACCGCCTCAGACTCGATGTAGTCTGTGTACGCGTTGGTCGCGAGGAACACTTTAGTGGCGTGAATCTTCTGCAATGGGCCGTCTCGGTGGGACACCGTCACCGGGACGAGACCCTCAGGAGTCGTTGCTCCAATACTCGTTACAGCCGTGTGGGTATAAAGCTCAAGCCCACGGCCCAGAGCCTGGGTCAGCAGCCATCCGACGAGCCGGTACGGGTTGATGGGTGTAGCCGGGCCGGCGAGAGCACCGCCTCCAATCTCAAACCCAAACTTGTCGGTGGCTTCGGCTGGTTCAATGAGTCTCACCTCGTCTTGGCCGAGAATGCCCCTAGACACATAGTCTACGACGACCTGCTTGGCTCGGGCGTAGTCATCAGCAGACAAGTACACGTTGTACCCCGGGTGGTTCTTGTCTCCGTTGGTCCAGCAGTCAATGCCGTTGTCGTGGATGAGTTGTTGCAAGGCTACAAAGTTGCGCTTCTCAAACTCGACGAATGGGGACGTGTACGTTGGTAGCAGGTGGCCTCCATTGCGGCCGCTGGCGCCCGAGCATGCCTCTCTGGCTTCTACGAGGACAATTCGAGCGTCCCGGTTCATCTCGGTGAGGTGATACGCCAACGACGCACCGCTGAACCCGCCGCCGACGATCAGATAGTCGCACGACTGTGGTATCGTGGGGCCAGACTGAAAATCGGCCATGGGTAGTTTCTCGTGGCTCCAGAAGGAGAACGGCTCGGTTTCAATTGGCGGCGGTACACTCGACATATCAAATCTCGAGCTTGTCGAATATTACTGATACCGGTGGCTTGGTGTGTGTCGCAATTCTCTCCACAAATGGATCTCCCCGGGGGACTCTATACTGTCCAATTGCACACTCGCTGGACGACAAAAGAAATAGTTCAAGTGGACGAGATAATCAGCCAGATGATACTATCAAGGGGTCCCCTGAACAAGCGGTGGAGAAGGGGCAGTGGAGACCTGCGTGAAGCGAAGAGATAACGGTTGGCGCGCGCGCAAGCGATATGACCTAGTTGTTTACGCGTAGCCCACCTCCAATTATCTGGCGCGCATGTACACCGACGCAGGTCGAAACACACAGCGCCCATCACAAAACAAGTATGCTGTATGGGGAATAATCTGCACAACCCCAGATGATGATGATGTCGTCCACCGCGCTGGTGGAGAGCTGACGATCCTGCGATCCCTGGGGGGGGGGGGCGGGTGATAAGCGCTGCACGTTTTGTGCAGCCGCACCGCTCTGTTTCGGATGAACCTAGGTGATTTGCAAAAACTAAATAACGGGTCTGGCGGATCGATTTGTCAGATTGCCCCAACGTGGTGCAACGTGGGTCACTGGGGTGGATATCGATTGATAGATAGCGTGCTCTGGTATGGGGGATGACTCGCAATTGTTTCTACTTGCGTGGGAGGCGCTGCGATCAGTGGAGTGATTTCTCTCCACTTTGTCACCATAATCTGAACTGTTTGGGTCTCTGACTTACACAGTCTCTCGTACTTACCCGCTCTCTCCGTACTGTCTAAGAGATACCGTCGTCCGACTTTGTGGGAAATTTATAACCACTTGGGTTAAAATGAACTCGGCATTTGGCTGGTTTACTAATAGAGATAGTCCTCGGGCCATCATTGTGTGACTACACATGTAAACAAGTTGGTACACCCGTACTGTGACGTACCCATCGACTTCTACTATAGCTCCATTTCTACTTTGTATATTTCATAGTTTGTGTTCGATAGTGTGTGGTGTGTCCACTCTTGCAATTGAGTTAAGCTTGTTTTGTGAAGGTTAAGCTTTGAATCTTACACGCCGTTCGCTCTGAAATTTTCGGTTGCAAGTTAAATTCTAAAATGTACCATATCGTTAAATTGCAATTAAACCTACGAGTGTTCCAACTACCATGTACCACCGATTCCCAATCTAAGGTAATCCCGTACGATAGTTTAATAAGACTACGATTCTTGTAACGCTAATTATTTGTAATTCAATGACAATACAATTTGTAATAAGATTTGCAATATCTTACTGATGTTTACGTCATAGCGAAATTCGGCTAACTGTACCGCATTGAAGCTAAGTTCCGTGTTTTTTTTTGCCAGTAGTACACGGTAGTACCACCAGTATGCTAGTACTGTACCTGTACTGCACTATTAAGCTAAACTTTAATAATAAATCTTCAGTTTGTGCGAAAGTCAATGACCGTATCATCCGGCTCATATTAATACAGTACCGGGTACAAAACATTATCAACCTGATAAATATACAAAAAAAAAGTATCAACATGGTGTCGCAATTTTAAGGACGTTACGAGGAAATAACTGGCCCCCCTAAGTGTGCAAAACACCTATTTGGTTCTCCTTGCAATCCAATTCGCAATACTGTATATGTGTTATTCAGTTTGGTACCGGTGACAGTAGATCCTGGGGGAAGATATAAAAATAATTACTACATTAAAATAAAAATGCGTCGTACCATAAAGCACCAAAAAAATCCAAAATAGGAATTGACTTAATAAAAAATTATTTTGAGTGATTCAACTTTCAAATGGGGATGCGGCTCGTGGGGCTCGTCTAGTATTGCGGCGCATGCGGCTTCACAAAAAAGATATCGATCACCGGTGAGACTTTCTCCCAACTGGGTGCGCACGGCTGAACACTACGCGTGTAATTTCGAGACCGATAAATTTTTTTTTTTTTATCAGCAAACCGACCACGGATCAAATATCACCAAAAAGCCCCTAAGGATAAATGTCCGATAAAACATTCAAGTCGTTCGGCCTGGATACTCGTCTGCTCCAGGCTATAGGCCAGCAGGGATTTGCTAGCCCGACGCTCATCCAGGAGACCGCCATCCCGCTGGCGCTGCAGGACAAGAAGGACATCGTCGCCAAAGCCAAGACCGGATCAGGCAAGACCGCTGCATATGTCATCCCCATCATCCAACAGCTGCTAGACGAAGCCGAGCAAACCGGAGAGGAGAAACTCAAGAACAGAGCTCTTATCCTAGTGCCATCGCGTGAATTGGCCGACCAGGTGCAGAAAGTCATCACCAAGTTCGCCATGTACTGCGATAAGATTGTGCGGTCGATAAACATTGCGCAGCAGGTCAGCGATCAGGTGCAGGCCTCTCTTTTGGCTGACTCACCCGCCATCATAGTGGCTACGCCAGCCCGTGCTGTGGTCCACGTTAACAACGGCAACATTGACGCATCGCAACTCAAGTACCTCGTTATCGACGAGGCTGATCTCGTTCTCTCTTATGGCTATGATGAGGATCTCGCACAACTCGAGCAGAAACTGCCTATTAAGCGAACGATTCAGACATGGCTCATGAGTGCAACCCTGAGCGAAGATGTCGACCAGATGAAGTCCATGTTTTGCCGAAACGCTGCTGTGCTGCGGCTCGAGAACGACGAAGCCAAGGAGACGAAGCAGCTGACCCAGTACTACCTCAAGACTAACGAATTCGACAAGTTTTTGCTTGCATATGTTATCTTCAAGCTGCGTCTTGTTAATGGCAAGACTCTAATCTTCGTCAATGACGTGTTTAGAAGCTACCGGCTCAAACTATTTCTGGGCCAGTTCGGCATTAAGGCGTGTGTGCTCAATTCAGAGTTGCCAATGACCTCACGACTTCACATTGTGGACCAGTTCAACAAGAATGTATACAATCTGCTGATTGCCACTGACGAGCATTCCCACTATGCAAAGGACGAGGACGAAATCAAGCAAGAAGTGAAGGAAGAAGAGGACGAAATCAAGCAGGAGGACAGCGAGCCATCACAAAAGAATATGGATAAGAAGAAAAAGAAGCAGGATATCGGCGTCAGCCGCGGTGTTGACTTCCAGAACGTGTCCTGCGTGCTCAACTTTGACCTCCCTACCACCTCCAAAGCGTACATCCATAGAATCGGCCGAACAGCACGAGCAAACAAGACCGGTATGGCCATTTCGTTTGTCGTTGAAAAAGACCAGTGGGGCAAGCACAAGGCCTCTTCGCTCGCCTCGGCGAAGAATGACGAAAAAGTCCTCTCTCGAATCATCAAGACGCAGTCTAAGCTCGGCAATGAGCTGGAGCCCTTCAAGTTCGACATGAAGCAGGTCGAAGGGTTTAGGTACCGAGCAGAGGATGTGTTCAGATCGGTGACCCAGGTTGCGGTTCGAGAAGCACAGGTCAAGGAATTTGAAGAGGAGCTGCTCAACAGTAAGAAGTTGCAGCGTCACTTTGAAGAGAATCCAGAGGACCTGGCTGGACTTAGACATGACAAAGATGTTCACTCGGCCCGACAACAGGCCCATTTGAAGCGAGTACCGGAGTATCTTGTAAAGAAGGGCGGTCCTACTAATGTGGGCATGGTTGGATTCAAAAAGACCAGCGAAAACCGTATCCGAAAGATTAGAAAGGCCAAATCTGGCAGAGGACAGAAGAAGGATCCGCTGAGGAGCTTCCGACCAGGGCGACGATAGACTTGATATAATGCATAGGAGTTTTACTTTAATGATATTTACATAGACTCCCACATTCCAAATGCGAGAAATAATTCATACGTAGTGTTTCCGGTAGTGACAACTAGATCAGTGAAGCGTACTTCTGCAGAGCTTCTAGTTCAATGATGCCCTCAATGGTCGCGTCCTCAGCAGCCTCAACCACGCTCTTTGCAACCTTATCAACGGGCAGAGCAGGATTGCTCAAACACTTGAGCCCGCTCACATCACCAACCGTTCCAGCAGTCTTCATCGCCATCCCGACAAAGTGTCGCACGCTGGACGTGTCTTTCTCATTGTACATAAACCCAGGCCGGATAATCACCGGTCTCAGATTTGCAATTGCCTCGATATCCTTTTCTGCCTCTCGCTTGGACTGGATGTACCGTCTATCGGCCACTGGGTTCCAGTCCGCCGCCGAAATGTACACAAACGGCCTTCGGAACTCGCTTACTCGGGCGAATTCCTTTGCTAGCAGCACAGCAGACTCTCTATTCAGCCTCTCGAATGCATCCTGCTCATTAGCGCCTTTCTCACCGCGTCTCATTGGGTTCTCGTACCCCTTTGGCGCGACCATCTTGACAAGATCACATAGTTTCGACGGACTAAGCCCCCCGTTTATCACATTCTTGTACTCCGTGTTGCCAAAGATAGTGCCCATGGTATGCACTACGGCATCTGCGCCCTCTAGATGCTCGGTGTAGCTTGATGGCTCGAATGCATCAGCTTTCCTCCATCTTATCTGGGACAACTCGGAAATTGGAATCGACCCGTTCGTTGGCGGTGTACCTGACTTGGACAGCGAAGTGACCTTCCAACCAGATCTTAGAGCAGCAGCACAGATCTGTCTGCCGAGGAATCCTGTTCCTCCTAGAACTACCATGGACTTCATTTTTGGTATTGGCGTGTGTCGGTGGAGGATGCCGGTGTGCCCACCATCACTAAAAATTGTCCCTCGTTATGTCCGAACGGCATAGAAGTTGAGGTAGTTATATTCAATGGAACAAACTTAGTTAAAGAGTATATTTTCTTAAAATATTAGACTCTATATTAACCCATCATTTGGGCAATCCGCGTATAAAATATGGAGTATCGGCATCCGCGAGTTATTGCCTTTTGCGGTACCCGGTACATGTAATTTATCAATTTCATGTGGATGATTCGAGTGTCAGTAATGCGGTGTCACTACCAATGGTTCGAGAACTCAGCATATGTCAACATTTGAGTCAGTCGAAATGACACCTTTTCTTAGTATGGCTGCCTCTAAACGGGCACCGAAATAAGAATAACTTTGCTTGTCAGCCTGTCAAAAAAGAGATTTGATGGGCGTCCGATCGCCAAGACCAAGAATATAGTCAACAATCGGCATGACGGGAGAGAGCGAGTATACTGCGTACGCCGCTCAAGCCACGCCCCTGAAGATCTGTCCATAAGCCATAAACAGTATGAAGGTCCTGTCCTATGGTGTTATCTAGATGAATGGTTCAATCTTCCGCAATGGGGTCAATTATCGTACTCCGGAGCCTCTGGTCTAATAATAAACTTTAGAAGAGACCTTAAAATATTCGCAGAAGTTTAAATTAGATAGAGTTGAATACCGGAAATTGGATAACCGGTATCCGAAATTGCCGGACCGTTTACCGGTAACAGTTAATCTAAACTTTCAAACAACTCATGTTTCTAAAATGAATACATTATGCAACTATAGCTGTCTGGATTACTCATAAGCCAATTGTCATACTTTAGCATGAATATACGGATTTCAATTGATATTTTACTTTTGTAAACGGATAACGCACTGGTCTTGAAGTAAAAAAAAAGTCAATTTATGTCATTACCATAAGTCCCGTAAATACATGATATTTTTTTAGTTAGTCTTTCGCTTGCCGCTGGCATCCCAGTCTGGGAAACCAAGGTCGACACCCCAGGCTGGAGCAGCATATCGCTTCTTGCCCTCGGTGACATGGACCTGGTTGAGCTTCTCAGAGTCCTCCTTGGAGAGATCGACAACCTTGGAGTTGGCAACGATTCGGGCTGGAGTAGTGGTCTTTGGCAAAACAACCCGGCCGTTGGACAGGTGCCAAGAGACGAGGATGGAAGATGGAGTAGTGTTGTACTTCTCGGCGAGCTCAGCGACGACAGCGTTGGAGAAGAGTGGGCCGCCAGTGGAGCCGAATGGAGAGTAGGCCTCAACGACAATGCCCTTCTCCTTGCAGTACTCAACAATCTCGAGCTGTGGGAGAAGTGGGTGGTTCTCGACCTGGTTGACGGCTGGGACGATCTCGGCCTCCTTGAGGAGGTTCTCCAGGTACGGGACGGAGAAGTTGGAGACACCAATGGCTCGGACCTTGTCCCTTTGCTCCTTGTAGAGCTTCTCGAACTGTCGCCACTCACCGATGACGGTGTAGGACTCGTCAATGTCTCGAGAGCCGTCTGGTCGGGTTGGGAACAGTGGGTCGTTACCGTTAGGGTTGAGACCAACTGGCCAGTGGATGAGGAGCAGGTCAACGTAGTCGAGCTGGAGGTTCTTGAGGGACTCCTTGAGGGACTCTTCGACCTTGCTGGCGTAGGCTGGGAAGACCTTGGTGGTAACAAAGAAGTCCTCTCGCTTGACCTTGCCTGAGGCAATGGCCTTGGCGATACCTCGGCCGACTTCCTCCTCGTTCTTGTAGACGAGGGCGCAGTCAATGTGTCGGTAGCCGCCCTCAGTGAGAGCGTACTCGACAGCAGCCTCGACGGCACCCTTTGGCGACTGCCACGTGCCCAGGCCAAGGGCTGGGATGGTGATGCCGTTGTTCAACTTGACATTGACGGAGGTCATTTTTAGTAATTCTATAATACGTGATACGTGAATTGGGGAGAGTTTAGGAAGTCAATTGTAGAGGAAAAGTGGATTCAAGTGCCTCTTTTATACTTCGTACCTAGAGGCTTTCGCGTGGAGGGGACGCGGGGATATTCCCAGCCACAGAAGTGTGGGGGGCACAGGAGGGGCGGCGAATTGTGCAAGAAACGGTCCGCTCCCTCCGAAACAGATCCATAGTGCCTGCGCAGGCACTACTGCGTATACTGAGCAATCGGGATCTATTGCCGTGGAGCACCATTTGTACCGGCTACACGCATCGCCTGGAAGAATGCCGGTTCTCACATATGTATTACACATGAGGGGCAATGTATGGCCTGGAGCGAGCCGAATGGTCATCTCTCTCTCCAACTATGGTGCACCCCACTTTAGAGCCGTGGAGGAAGGAATATTCTGCCTGTCCTTCATCGGATTACACGCATTACACGTACGGGTGAATGGAGAAGGGTCCTCCGAAGGTGCAGATAGGTTGATAGGTGATTATGATGAAATATGATGCAACATTGTATTCGGTTGACATGCAATAATACGGTAGTTAATAAATTACGACCGTGGCCCAGCAATTATATATGGTATATATATTTTTCCACTACTAATTACTACACCTGTAATTGTGCCCCTCTGAGGAGCCCCTAAGTGTTCTTTTTGGTCACAGCTGAGCTCGGTAGTAAGATAACCCGATGACCTTACAGCATGGCACTTCCATCAAAGTGTAAATCGGCCCAAATTGTATTGAATTCATTCGATATACCCAAGTATACAGTTGATTTTCTAAGGCACTGGAACAGATAAAGGAGCGGAAAACTGAGGTAACTGGATAACCAGCTATGAGACCGTAAGGGCAAGATTTTCTAGTCGGAAGCGATCACTAAAGCTCTCAGTCAAGCAAGTATTCCCGCACTGATCCCTCGTTAACCTGATAATAATATTAGCAAGACTGCTCCATGCGATACATATAACGAATCCTAAGTAATTGAGCTATGAAATGCTCAAGGCTATTGTAGAGAGGGATGATAAAGAATTCAAGTCTAACTTTTCTATAGCCATGGACTTGGAATTAGACCCGGTCGGTGATTATATGCAGCTCAAGGAAGCCCGGTATGAAAAGTAAAGTAGCAGATTGCATCTCTACGAATCTGCATTTAAAAGTGTTAACGGCGGTCTCGATGTTCTCAATAGCTGTCGCAATGCATGACGATATGCTTGAAGTTTGCAGGGAAAGGACCAGGAATTCATAACCCACTATGAACAAATCGGATCCTAGAGCACAATGTGGCCCTATGCGACCTTCCTTCTCACGACCTTCTTCAGCATAAGCATCCATTGGCAATCCTCAATAGTCATCTATCCCGAAGTTATTACCAGATGAAAACAATAGACATTTACTTTTCAGCCAAATCAGCAACATTTCGGGTAATCTCATGATATGCATGGGACCTCATGTGATGACACAGGGCCAGCATAAATTAACACGATTATCACCCGTCTCCTATAGGCTAGGCATAAATCTAACCAATCGGTCGATAGAAACCTCAATTTAGGCAAAAATTAACACTTGAGGCTCATGCGAAGAAAAAGCGACTGCAACAGAGGCAATTGCTAGGACACGGCCATGAAATTTATATATAAAAGTCTCACAAGCCGCACAAGCCGCACAAATTGCAGCTGTTCCCCAATAAAGAAAAGAAGCCCAAGAATGAATAATCACTCTTCTTTATACGAGTAGTTTCTCCAGATAAAGTAATGTGTATGTAGTGGCTGGTAGCATCCGACGCGTTGTGCCTGTCGAGCAATGAAGAAGGTCGTGAAAGTGCGCGCAGTTTTTAAGGTTGATAGGGATGAGACAGGGACGTTTGACAATTTGCCCGTTTATATGAAGTTAACCTGAGATATTGTACGACAGCGTCCGCCTCGTAACGAGTTTCATACTGAGTTTGGTGTGATATTGAACATTTGTTTATGTAGCTACAAGGGGTGAAAGGGTACCATTGAAGGGATGTAAAGGGATGAAAGCAACTGAGGACGTGTTGACAGTGAAAGGGACGACAATATAAATAGGGACTATTATCACGGTAGAACTTTTGTGGTATCGACTATTCTCTACTGAAGTTCGCTCCTTAACGCCCAATTCATCTAGCCATTTTCGCATCATGCAGTCAATCATTACAAAGTCAATTGCAATCATCGCTATGTTCGTAGCTGTGGGCAATGCAGCGACTATCCCCTTGATGAGCCATGACTGCTACACCAGCTGCAATAGCGCACTCGAGAAGCAGACTAAGTGCATAAACTCTGCAGGAGACGATCTCGACAAGTGCCTCTGCGGGGGCGGAACTGAAACCGCCGCACTATCCGCCGTTGGCAAGTACTCCAATTCTACGGTATCATCATTCAAACCCCATACGTCCGCCAACTTTGTCGAGGACCTGAACACGTGCATCAAGTGTGGGCAGGCCGCTTGGTTCTTTTACGGGCCAATTCTCAAGCTGGGAGCTGACCAATGCCATATTCATTTTGCGCCGACCAAGCGGTCTACCGGTGATGACGAAGATATCGGCATGGGCTTGTATGACATGCTCGAGATGAACATACTTCCTCCAAACACAATCCCTACTCCGGGAGTAATCGCCGCTGGTCTCGGCCGATAAGACTTTTACGGGAGTGTAAAGTTATTCATTTATTTGGAAAAACGATACATAGTTACAGCTGGATTGTGTTAAATATATTAACTGTCAATTGAATTTCTCGTATTTCCTCATCATTCAGTAAAAGACATACATAGTAACAGCTGTTTTTGGTCCAGTTATATGTATTTGACTGTCAATTTTATATCCTCATCACATAGTAGTTCGAGATCACGTCACGTGATCCAACCCTATAAACTGTCACAGTATGACATATACCCAAATACTGGAAACAACATCACGCCCTCCAATCAGGCGAACAATCAATTAAGTTGACTGGCGAGCGAGTTACGTGAAAATTTTCCCCAGAGGGCCGCGAATTCCGGGACGGCAAAAGGGCTGTTGGGAGGAAAAAACGAAAAGGGCAGAGTGAGTTACAAACACACTCACAGTAGAGTTGGGAGGCAGCCAGGCAGCAAACACACACACTCCGAGCGGGCCACGCGCAAAACACACATTTTCACTCTGATTCTTCAAACCTCTTCTCACTCCAAGGATTGGATTCATACAACCAGTACGACAGAAATGAGCACCCGGACTAAACAGATTGGTGGCGTAAGTAACAAAATGACGGAAGATTCAATGTATTGTCGAGCGAAGTCGTGTAAAAAATTTTTCATGCTACTGCGGTGGTTTTTGGCAGGCATGGTATACCCCCCCCCCCGGCCCTTCAAATCAAGCGACAAGAAAAAAAGGCAAACGACATCGTAATGTAAAACGAGTTACGGACGGAGTGAATGATTGATGATGGAAACGGGAGTAAACGTATTTTCGATACTGGAGAGATGGGGAGGACCAAATAATTTTACATGACTGAGCAACGACACATACAAATGATCGCAAAACGATAAAAGGAAACAGGTTACTAACAGATTTGAATATAGGCTAAGAACGGTGGCCAGCGAGCTATCCCAGAGGCTAAGGCCCAGAAGTGGTACCCAGCCGAGCCTGCTCCAACCCCAAAGACCAACCGAAAGACCGCCAAGCCACAATCTCTGCGACCATCTCTGGTCCCAGGTACTGTCCTGATCATCCTCGCCGGCCGATTCCGAGGCAAGCGAGTTGTCTACCTCAAGGCATTGGAGGACAACACTCTTCTCGTTTCTGGTCCATTCAAGGTCAACGGTGTCCCACTCCGACGAGTCAACGCTCGATACGTCATTGCCACCTCCACCCGAGTGTCCGTTGACTCTGTCAACGTTGAGAAGTTCAACGTTGCCTACTTTGCCCGAGAAAAGAAGGCCAAGAAGGCTGCCTCCGAGGAGGAGCTCTTTGGCGACAAGGCTGAGAAGAAGGAGATCAAGGCTGAGCGAGTCACTGACCAGAAGTCCGTCGACTCTGCCCTTCTCGCCGAGATCAAGAAGACTCCTCTCCTCAAGCAGTACCTCGCTTCCTCTTTCAGTCTGAAGAAGGGTGACCGACCACACCTTTTGAAGTTCTAAGTTATTAAAAAAGAAGTGTAAAAAATCGAGGGTGAAGACTTAATAAACTGTTACATGTGATCCAGAAAATTATTCTTCCGGCGTAGCTTTGCAATTATACATTCGTAGTACATATATTCGCTATTTTGACTAGTGCTGTGCTACTCCTTTACCTCCGAAGCAGGCTTAAACCACACTTGCTGCCCGCAGTGTAGGAGTCGACTTGCCTATAGGTCGACGATGTCGGTTGGGCTGATGACAATGTCGGGATGGTTCCAGAAATTTTCACGATCAGCCGTACGAAAATTTTTTGTTTTGGATAAAATCGTGCATAAGTCGCGATAACCAAAATTTTCTTCTCTCCTTCATTCTAATTTCACAGATCAAGAAAAGATGAGTGAGTCGATTATTCCACTGTCTTCGTACAACCTCAAGGTTGTTCCAGGTGTGCCAACCTTGGCCATTGATGAGGACTTCCCAGTCTCCGTTAAGCTTACCATGGTCGCGATCGACCCTACCTCTGCCGAGAGCCACGAGCCAACTACGCTAAAGATCCTCAAGCGGCCATCGGAGTTCCCTTCCGACGGCATCTACATGGACGATTCCGAGGAGGAAGAGGAGGAGTCTGAGGAGTCTTCCGAGGAGGAGGAAAAGCCAAAGAAGAAGAAGGGCAGCAAGAAGGACGAGGATTCCGACGAGGAGATGGAAGAGGGCGATTCCGAAGATGAGGACGACGACACCTTTGAGATCGAGGAGTACATTATCTGCACTCTGTCTCCAAAGACTGCTTTCCAGCAGCCAATTGATCTTACCATCACTGCTGACGAGGAGGTTCTGTTTGAGGTTGTTGGCCCACACACCATCCACCTCACTGGTAACTACATTGAGCACCCATACGACGGCGAGTCTGAGGACGATTACGACTCTGAGGATCTTGAGGCCTCTGAGGACGAGCTTGACTCTGAGGACTACGATCTGTCGCCAGATGAGGATGAGGTCATTGCTGGCCGGCTAGAGGTGCTTCCTTCAGACGAGGAGGAGGAGGAAGTGGAGGCCCCTAAGCCAAAGAAGAAGGCCGAGGAGAAGAAGGCCAAGGAGACCAAGGAATCCAAGAAGAAGCGAGCTGCCGAGGAGGAGGAGGCTCCAAAGAAGAAGCAGAAGAAGACCGAGGACAAGAAGGTTGCCTTCTCCAAGGAGCTTGAACAGGGCCCAACCCCGACCTCCAAGAAGCCGGCCACCAGGAAGCTCGAGGGCGGTGTCACCATCGAGGACCGAACCGTTGGTGATGGCCCAGTTGCCAAGAAGGGCTCTAAGGTTGGTGTCCGATACGTGGGCAAGCTTGCCAACGGCAAGGTCTTTGACTCCAACACCAAGGGCAAGCCATTCTACTTCAACCTGGGCAAGGGTGAGGTCATCAAGGGCTGGGACGTCGGTGTCGCCGGCATGGCCGTTAAGGGCGAGCGACGAATTGTCATTCCAGCCCCAATGGCCTACGGTAAGCAGAAGCTGCCAGGCATCCCACCTAACAGCGAGCTCACCTTCGACGTTAAGCTCGTCAACATCAAATAGATTTGATATTTATAGTCTTGTTAATTAATGTACTTTATCTACAAATTTCACCTAACTAAAGTTCACCGGATCGTGTTTATCCTTTTTAGGGTTGAGGGTAACCTTGGGATGTCGTCGCATTGACGATTCCAAAACCATCCACCACAATCGTCTAATAAGAGAGATAATCCCAGTTTGGTGGTAGCGATCCGTAAAACACTGTCGAAGATTTCGTCCTCGAAGAATAAAAGAACGTTCTCGAACCGAACACGCCCCCTAAGCGTAGAACCAGCCCCTATCTCGGCTTATTAATCGCGAAGGTTGGCAGTTCCGCACGGCTGTGCAGACAGGTGTTGGAAATGGGCGTGATTCGGCCGATAGTACCATCCGCCACTACCATCCCTTCAGCAATGTCGTTCTCCATGAACTTCACCGGCGACTTCAAGCGCCGCCGGAATATTAACATGGCGGGCAGCGGACGGCAGTTTAATGCCAAAAGCGCCCAGTCTGTCATGGAGAAAGCCCGGGAGGAGCGGGAGAAGCGCGAGAGGGCCCGCAGAGAAGAGCAGGCTGCGACCGTGATCCAGGCGACCTACCGGCGCCGTTTGCATAACCAAAGGCTCATCGAGGAGCTGACGGCACACTGGGACGCTGAGTATCTGAGTGAGGACAACAAAAGCTACCAGGATGCACTAAGAGCGTACGGCTTCATCCTACTGCGGACGCCTCACCCGCAGAGCGACCAGTGGGCCCATCGATTGGCCAGGGTCAGAACCATTGTCAAGGAATTGCACTCAATTAATTGCATGGAGCGCATCAGCCGGGACACCTGGACTCTTCTGAGCTCTGCGCTTACGACCAAGTACCTGGGAGCTAAGGGGTACATGACCACCGCCATGGAGGTGGTTAAATGCATTAATGTTTATCCAGACCGAGAAATTGTCGAGAAACTGAGTGAAATGGCTATCCAGTATGAGACACAGGGGCAGACTGAAGACCTTGGCCTAGTTCTAGAACTGCTGGGGCGCGCTGGACGAGAGTATCCAGATGCGTTTCTGGCCTACGGAATGCAGGTACCGGACATCGGTGCGCGGATAGAAGGGATTTTCAATTTCGACGACCTAGTGGAACGCCTAGACAGCCGGGAAATCGCGCTGAGTGCCGAACTCAAGGCTCTACCACACGAGAGCGCAGTAGAGGTCCTCACGAACTTCTTCAAGTCGGTTAAACCGCATCCGGTGACGCTAGGTAAGGTAAGAGTATTCAATGCTGCACTGCAGCTGATGAATCGGGAGCTGGTTAGGCTCATCCGGTCCCAGGACGAGGACGAGTACGAGGATGAGGATGATTTATCGTTTAGCGTGGTGAGAGCAGGCGCCCAGGACGTTATTTCCGACACTGGGGCGCTGGGGAGCCTGGCCTCGCTGTACACGCGACAGTTTACAGTAGATGTATTCCGGCTTATGGAACAGGACCGGTCGCCAGAGACACTTAATGTCGTGGCATCGCTCTACACTACGCTTATTCGAGTGAGCCCCGACCGCAGGGCGGACCTGACTTTGTACTTAAGCTTTGCATCCCACTCCTTTTCTGCCGTCCATACGTTCTGGGAATCGTTCAAGTCTACCGAGACTTTTAGGCGATTCAGCGAGAGCGTCCAAGACCACAAGGCCATCCTCAGCATCGCGGGACAAAACGAGCAGGAGTGGTTCCAGCTCGTACTCGTACTAGAGCTCTACTCCTACTGGCTGGTAGTTGCCGATGACACGGAGCTGTTCAACAACGTAGCGCAGGGACTGCCCCGGGAGGAGGTGAGGCACCTGGCGGTGTTCCTCAAGAACTTTGTGTTTTCGCTTATCTGGCGCTGGAACGAGCTCAAGGGCCGCGTTCGGCGCAGCAATGCGCCGTTCAAGCGGCTGAGGCACATTGCGCTGGTCGTCATGCGGCAGATATACATTCGCGACGGACGGCGCCCGTTCCTGGGCCAGGACTTCTGGCTCATGACACGGTACGTTCCGGTGCGGGAGATTGTACAAAAGGCAGCTGAATTGGAGCAGGGAGTAGCAGCGGTGGCAGGCCAAGAAGGAGGGGCTCCTGGGCCTCAAGTGGACGACGAAGGCAATGCGTGGTTCGACATTATACGCCATACGCCATTCTTTATTCCCTTTGATCTGCGAGTGCAGATATTCCAGAACGCGTTTGTGCGCGACCCCATGGATCGGTCAGTGTTTGGGCTCGATTATGAAGTCGTCACGGTGCGTCGAGGGCGGGAGTTCGAGGACGGATTCAAATTCCTGCGCGACGCGGACCTGAAGCGCCGGTTGCGCATTGGGTTTGAGACGACGCTGGGCGAAACTGAGATTGGCATTGACGGCGGCGGGCTGACCAAGGAGTTCCTAACCACCGTTGCCCAACAGGCATTCACCCCCGACCAGGGGCTGTTCACGGCGAACCAGGCGCACCAACTCTTCCCGGATCCCGTATGGAGCGCGGTGAGCTCTGGTCTGAGCAGCGAAGAGCAGGAGGACGTCCTGGCGAAGTTCCGATTCCTGGGCAAGATCATTGGCAAGTGTCTGCACGAGGGGATCCTGGCGGATGTTGAGTTTGCCTCGTTCTTTTTGCAGAAGAGCGCCGGGCGGTCGTATAGGAACTCTTTTGACGATCTGTACTCATATGATCCGGACATCTACAACAATTTGGTCAAGTTGAGCCATTATACCGGGGATGTCGAGGCCGATCTAGGGCTTAATTTCACGGTGGACCAGCCGGTGGCCGACGTTGGCGGACGAACCACCGTCAAGACAATTGAGCTGCGCCCCGGCGGGCAGAACATCCCCGTGACCAACGCCAACCGGCTCGAGTACATCCACGCCGTGGCCAACTACAAGCTCAACATGTCGATTGCGCCGCAGTCTGCGGCGTTCTTCGAGGGCCTGTCGCAGGTCGTGCCGGTCTACTGGCTCGGCATGTTCAACGCGACGGAGCTGCAGATGCTCATCAGCGGCGGCACGAGCCACATTGACCTCGACGACCTGCGGCGCAATGTCGAGTACGGGCGGTACTGGGAAAACGACCAGACAATCCAGGACCTGTGGCGGTTGCTCGACGAGCTCGACGACTCGCAGCGCTCGCTGTTCATCAAGTTCGTCACCTCGGCCCCAAAGGCACCGCTGCGCGGGTTCAGAGCGCTCAACCCCAAGTTTGCCATCCACAACGCCGGAGACTCGGAGCGTCTGCCGACGACAAGCACCTGTGTCAACCTCCTCAAGCTACCGGACTACCGCAACTATGAGACGCTCAAGAAGAAGCTACTCTACGCAATTCATTCTAACGCAGGATTCGACCTGTCCTAGTATATATTTATTTCAATGCATACTTCCCTCCGACAACCCCTCCGTGAAGCGGAGCTACGGGAGCTCTTTAGGGCTGGCCCTCATACGCATACTACTACAGTACTAACGAATACACTATACTACGGTACTACAGTATTAATGGGGGACCAGTCTCCCCAAAACCCCCCCTGGGGCTCCGCTGCGCGGAGGTCATTGATCGCTAGTCAATTAAAGCTATGGAGTGTTTCCCCCCAAAAGCTCCGCTGCGCGAATGGTTGTAACGAGCTGTCAGAGAAGATCTGTTACGGAAAATTTGTGACGCAAGAGTAATTAGGAGATCGGGTGTATATTAATGCTAGATAAATAAATAGTTAGTAGAAAAGAATGACGGATCTATAAAAAAATTAATGCAGGGGCTCCGGGATGCGGATTACTTTGGATGTTTGACTCTCTTGTGCCGGGCCAAGGCGTCCATCCGGCTAAACGTCTTTGAGGTGTCGCCGCACTGGTCGCACTTGAACGTTTTGCGCACCGGAGCGTGGATCGTGTCCTGGTGCCGTATCAGGTCGTATGGTCGCGAGAACACCTTGTTGCACTGTTTGCCCGTAGAGGGCAGAATGAGGTCGCACCGGTGCGGACCTGCGTGGCTGACGCTCGTTTTCTTGCGCGGCCGTCCCGGCGCCGCCGGCGTGAACATATCTTCCGATTGCGACTTGGCGGACGGCGCTCGGCCCTCAAATGAGGAGGACACAGGCTGCTCTACGGGTCGGGACACCGACTTCTGCGGAAGCGGCGGAACATGCGTTGTTGGCAGTGTATCGTAAAGGTCGTCCTCTTCGTCATCGTCTTCCTCAGAGGAGAACAGAATGTCGTCGTACTCATTGTCGTCTGTGCGCATGCTCTCGTCCTCATCGTCATCGTCGTCATCGTCATCATCTTCATCCATGGCCTCTGGCTCCTCGCCCATCCACATGTCGTCGCGCGACGGCACAAACTGCGGGCTGTCGTGGTCAAAGAGCGAGGGCATCTGGTTGTACATTCGCGCGTAGTACTCGTCCTGAGGGGACTTCATCATGGCGTCGCGCGGCGACACGGTCAGCGGTAGCATTGTCGGCATTGTCACGGGTTGGAAGTCCATAAACTGCGGGTTCTGCTGTATATCGTTCATCGTCAGGAACATGGCGTCCTCCGAGTGCTTCTGGAGCATCTGCGGCTGGATAAAGCGCTGCTCAGGGCTGTTCGGTGACGGCTCGTGGAAGGACGAAGTCGAGGCATACGACGGCGACTCTATGTTTGGGTTGATGTTGTCTGTAATATAGTACCTGAGCGCCAGGTCCTCAAACTGTTGCGACAGGTTTGATGTCATTTGTAATCGTAAGTGTAAAGTAAGAGGGAAAGGAGGAGGATCGGTCCAATATATAAATGAGGCCTTGTGAGATGGAACCCAACGGAAGGAAGCCCGCATAGAAGGGGGGGGGGATTTTCTTTTTTATGCCCAGGGCCCGCCGGCGGTGAGTAGAGGTTAGTCAGCGGCCATCCGCCCTTAAATGGCGCGCACGGCTGGCGCAGCGCCGCATCGGGGGCCCAGGGTTCGGATCCGGACATCGGAGTTCCATAGCGGACATAGCGGAAACCTCAACATTACTACCTCGGTTCAGTGAGAAAGAGAAGTCACTGGAAGTGCCGGAAAAGGTGGTGTGTTATCTGACTGCCTCATTCCATGCGCTGTATCGAGCAATGTTGCTCCACATATGTGTACTATCGGTGGCAGCAGCAACCCCTGCTGCTGATGTATATAGGTCCGTGTGTGGTACGACGAGTGTATTCAATCATAATCTGTGCGGCTTGCATAATATGCGTGCTGCGGCCTACCCCGACCTCATCACATAATACACGCAACCATGCGCATACACACTCACACACATAAAGGGCTAGGCTTGACAGTACGAGCCTCGTTTAGCAAGCAATTGAGTCGATAATGCCGTTTGAGTCTCATGTTGGGGTTACCCAGGGAGGATCCCGGCGCTTCCTGAGCCTATCGCAGCAATACAGCAAAGTGGGGGGAGCATACGGAGTGAGACTGTGTGTCGTCACATGACCATAGAGTTGGAGACATGCCATTATTGGTCACATCCACGTGACGCGTTGGAGGGGGGAAAGGAAAAGAGTCAACCTCACCATCGTTTAATCACACGCTCACGTAGTTATGCAGGAAACGTCTTGCGACCGGGATATATTTAGCATTGCAATATTAGATCTGGTTAGATTCGTACAATTCTCGGCGCAGCCGAGCTACGAGGGGGTTTGACTGTCCCCCCCATATCTCTTTACATTCTCCCATTTACTACTACTGTACTGATTTACTACTACTATGATAGTATGACATTATTATGAGATGAGAATAAAATTGAGCAATATTGCTCAATGATATGCTGCCATTATACTATGTAATACACTGTATTACGGTACACATTACGAATATCAACCTGTAATATGGGACGATTTGAGTACAGAATGGTGTAAAGCGGAATACCGTGAACCATAACTAGTATTTGATCATAATAAATACACACAAACGTAATATACAATAAATAAAGAACGTGAAGAGAGGAATCGTTTAGCCACCGAAACCGTAGAGGGTTCGGCCCTGTCGCTTGAGGGCGTAGACAACATCGAGCGAGGTGACAGTCTTTCGCTTGGCGTGCTCGGTGTAAGTGACAGCGTCTCGGATGACCGACTCAAGGAAGGACTTGAGGACGTTTCGCGTCTCGTCGTAGATGAGCGCAGAGATTCGCTTGACACCGCCTCGTCGGGCAAGTCGTCGAATAGCTGGCTTGGTGATACCCTGGATGTTATCTCGCAAGATCTTTCGGTGTCGCTTAGCACCGCCCTTGCCCAAACCTTTACCACCTTTACCTCGACCAGACATTTTTTAGTTTATTAGATTTCTTTAGTTGTAGCAAGAAAAAAAATAGCAGGTGGGTAGGTGGGAATATGGCGTATCTTATATAGCTGGGGGGTGGCGCGCTGGGAGAGGGGAAAAGGAGATTTTTTGGGTTATTGATCAGTTGCCTCTTATTCGAAATTGTGCGGGTGTATGGATTGGTGCAAAAGGGACCTCCTGATACAACTGTAGTAATGGCCGCAGTGATGTCGGTACTGGCCGTTTGCAATGTCGGAGATTGTGCTATGTCCAACCTAATCAGCGGGTGAGATCTCCCAGACTCTGATTTACACCCCTTCCGAGATATCACAGTACGGGAAGCCTGCGCGCGCTATCAGATTGGGAGTGGGAGCCCTTCCCAGTTGATCTCGAAATCAGCCATGGCTCTGCAATCAGAGCAGTCGACATTGGTGTCGCGGCGGCCGCAACATGGCCTCTGATCCGACCGTGGTTGGGGGGTTGTTCATTCCAGGCGCCCGGACAGGCCGCAATGTTAGCCAATGTCGCATTTTCGCCCTCTGTGCCCCCCAAAACATATAAATACCAGCGCATATCCCAGAAAATAGCTTCTCTTTTATTCTTTACAATAAAGTAATTTTTCAAAAAAATGGCTCGAACTAAGTCTACTATTGCCCGAAAGTCTACCTCTGGTAAGGCTCCACGAAAGCAGATCGCCTCCAAGGCTGCACGAAAGTCTGCCCCATCTACCTCTGCCCCAGGTGGTGTCAAGAAGCCACACCGATACAAGCCAGGTACCGTCGCTCTGCGAGAGATTCGACGATACCAGAAGTCTACCGAGTTGCTCATCCGAAAGCTTCCTTTCCAGCGACTTGTCCGAGAGATTGCTCAGGACTTCAAGACCGACCTCCGATTCCAGTCCTCTGCTATTGGTGCCCTCCAGGAGTCCGTTGAGGCCTACCTTGTCTCCCTCTTTGAGGACACTAACCTCTGCGCCATTCACGCCAAGCGAGTCACCATCCAGAAGAAGGACATTCAGCTTGCTCGACGACTCCGAGGCGAGCGAGCTTAAAAGAACAGCTTTTCTCCCTTGTCATGTCCTTATTTATTTATTCATCTGTATAGCATGAAAACTAATGTATTTGTGTCTTTGTTGATATCTCTGCTCTACTATACTTGTAGTTGTCCCATAGAGCTCTACTTCGCAGAGAATCTTCGCTGCATCAATTGACCCCAACCCCCCGTAGCTCCGCTTCGCGGAGTCCCAGGGATTACCTCGTAGCAAAAGGGGTATTAACTCGGTGTCCGTAGCTCCGGTTCGTCAATGTGTCGTCAGCTCGGCCATAGTAAAACAAGTGAAGGTGCAAATTTCAGGCGGTGAGTGGGAGGAGACACATTCACATGTGTTTAACCCAACAACCACCAGCGGGCTAGACCCACTGCACCCCCAGCATCCACGCACTGATTGGGGCAGCACACGCAGGAATGTGAGATTCGTGCGACAATTTCGAAATTATCACATGCAGTACTAGGAGTACGTATCCAACAGGAACGGGCAACGGGAAGGCGGCAGCAGCCTTTTTTTTTCTTATATTTTCTCTCTTTTGCTATTTCTCTCCCTGTAAAGGCTTTTTTCAGCAATGGACTCACCGGTCAAGGAGGAGAAGGGCGAGTCGCCCGATGTGCGGCTCGCCGCAGAAGCGCTCGAGGCGCTGAGAACAGGCTCCAACAACCCGTCACCAGCGAGCTCCCCGCCGCCGTCCTTCCTGGCCATGGTGTCAAGCTCGGCCGCCAAGGTGTACAACTCGTCCAAGTCGTACTCTCCGCGGTTCAAGTACTCTGCCGAGAAGCTCGAGGCGGTGCTGCCGTCGGGCATTCGCAACCGAAACGTGCACAAGCCCTCGGGCAGGGCGCACAAGCGCACACCGAGCGCGACGGCGGCATCTCCAGGCGTCTCCACATCCAAGTCGAAGCGCCCGGCGTGGCAGGACATGCTCGTGACGGCCACCTCGCTGGCGTCGCTGTCGCGCGAGTCGCGTCAGAGGCTGCGGTACTGCCTGCACCTGCTCAAGCTGGCCAACACGAGGCTGGCGACCACCGTTAACAGCTTGCAGGAGCTCATCTCGCGAGAGAGGGCCGCCGAGATGGCCCAGTCCATCGCCGCCAACCATGTGCCTGACAAGCCCGCTACGCAGTACACCGCCTACACCTATACTAACCGCAAAAACAACACGCTCTACACGGTGAACCTGCTCAAGCAGGACCTCATCTCGACGATTCGCAAGATTGTCACCGTCGTCTCGACGGTGGCCGGCAACTCGCTGCCAGAGCCAGCGCGGTCCCACGTGCGGTCGTATATCCTGAGGCTCCCCGCGGCGTGGGCCAATTCGGTGCACTCCACGACGGCGTCCGCGTCGTCGTCTGCCCCTGCGAGCCGCGACGAGCTGGTGGAGTCCACAGGGTCGTCGGCGGCAACTTTGGCGTCTTCAAGTAGTGCGCCTCGCAACAGCCACAAGTATGAGATTGAGGCCGGCAGCCGAGTGCTCTCGCTGGCAAACGAGTCTTTGGATATGCTTCAGAACATTATTTCCGTTGTCGACGACACACTGGAGCGCGCAGAGACGTGGTGCCAGCGTATAGGTATCAACAACAGCTTTAAGCGGTCTGAGTCTCCTACCGCCTCCCCACCGTCTAGCACGGCCACAGAAACCGACGGAGACGTCTCCATGAAGGAGGAAAAGTCCGTGGATCAGCCTACGGAGGACAATTCCACCACTGAGCAGTCCTAACCTCGATCTTATTTATTAACCCTTGTTGCGCATTATTTATTTCTTTTATTTCGTTTAGCACTAGCATGTTTCAACACATGTCAATCCGTTCTATGCAATCTAATTCTCCGCGATGCGGAGCCACGAGAGCTCGAGGGCTGGCCCTCGAATACACTCTACTACTAAGTCTAATGGGGGGGACCAGTCTCCCCAAACCCCCTTTGGGGCTCCGCTTCGCGGAGAGACCCAATTGCTGACTTTCGAATACACTCAGCTACAGTACTAGGACTAATGGCCAGTCCCCCCCCCTTCTGGGGCCCTGCCACGCGGAGAGTTGAACATAAGAAATTTATTACTCATTAAACATTAAATCGTTAGTCACTCGTTTGGAACGCCCTGGAGCTTGAGCGATTGAGCACGCTGGCGCGACACCTTGACAGAAGCCTGCGGCGTGCCCTTCCAGCGGTTTGTAGTGTACATGTAGTATTGGAACCCAATGAACAGATCAAGCAGTCCCTGGAGGATGGTGCAAATGATAAACTGGGGCGCAATCTTGTCCGACGAGTAGAGATAGGCAAGCTTGGAGATGTCGCCGCCGAGCCACGACACGAGAAGACTAGGGCGGAACCCTTCGACAGACCCGCGCGTTGCAATGGTGATGATCTGCGGCAGCGGCAGGATCGCCTCGATGAGCAGGCCCACAAGGCCCAACCCTTCAATGTAGAAGGACCAGGTGCCCAGCAACAGCTGGAATACCGCCAAGTAGACGCAGAGGCGGATCAGAAATGACCAATATGGTGTTTCGCTGTCCCACTCCCAAAAAGCATAGGGCCGCTTCGATGCCGACATCTGTCGCTGCCGCAGGATGGAGCTGCCAACCAGGAACCGCGAAGGCGACATACGACCGCGCTGCTGATCTGGCTCCGGCTGCTCTCCGAGGATGCCTCGCGGGTTGAATTCCTTGGGCCGGTGTT
This sequence comes from Blastobotrys vanleenenianus, assembly GCF_965637985.1. Lineage (NCBI taxonomy): Eukaryota > Fungi > Ascomycota > Dipodascomycetes > Dipodascales > Trichomonascaceae > Blastobotrys > Blastobotrys vanleenenianus. The sequence goes on along the minus strand of NW_027481883.1, from coordinate 47,798 downwards.
TGAGCGCTAGCTTCAGCAACACAACCTGGATGCCTATCATGACAAGCGCCTGGAGGAACAAGGACAGCTCGTAGGGGCGGCCAAAGTAGAAGAAGACTTTACATATGCTGGAGATGAGCATGATGGCACACACATCTAGCGAGAACCCGGCCGAGCTTTTGCGCTTTACAATGCTCACCACCGTGTCGAGGTACGATGTGATTGGCGATAGCGCCAAGACGGTGCCGGCGATGACCTGCCAGGTCAGCAGGGGGGCCAGAGCCGACGATACTGTCATGTCCAGCTACTAAAAAATAAACAAGCAACAGACCAAAATGGAAGAAGGCAAGTCTACGGGTATTTTAAGGTCTACGGGGTATGAAATTATTAGTACTCTCTGAATAAGGTACAGAATTACACTGGTACAGGGTCTCAATATAAATATAAATTGGTTACAGGCCGTCTCAAATATAAAAGCGGTTCGACTCGGAACGGGCGACGCTGGTTGCGGCCCTTTGAGGTTTTTCTCGTTGTAACCACCGGAAAACAGCGGCACGTCCAATTGGGGTCGCGGAAACGGAGCGTCTGCATTAGGCAGAGCGGCGATTTCCGTCCCGGCACAAATTCATAAAAAAAAAAAAAAGGAGCAGGGAAGGCACGATAAGCCCCAGTCTTCCTAGGGACGACAGGAAGAAATACGACGCGTCATTACCTTCTGCAACGGTTCACTGGTTCACTTGGATTGCATTCTGGATTGAGTTGAGAGTTGGCCCGCGGAGACTAATTTTTGCACATTCGCGTACCATGACCACGACGACCCGCGCAGGAGTGACGAAACGCAAGTCGATAAAGCCGTCGCTGGTGCAATTGCCATTCAACTCGACGGCATGGGACTACATATCGCCGCAGGGGGAGCTAGTATGCTACTATGAGCGTCGCCCGTCAAAAACGTCCAAGTCTGCGCTCGCCTACGCGTGTGCGCTGCCAGAGTGCGCCAACATCACGTTCGCCCACAAGGCTCACTTGCACTACCACTTGGAGGCGTCCAAAGTGCACAAGCTCGTGGACCGATACCGCAAGGAGTTTGACCACGACAAGGCGTACGTGCCGCGGCCCCTCGTTAACACGGCTATCCGCGTCGAGAGGACCTACGACCTGGCCGTATGCCATGCGACATCGTGCGTCATGCTCCAGAGCGACATTCCAGAGCACTGTCGCCTGTGTAAGTTCTGCAGCAAGTTTGATGCGACGGCGTGCTCCAGCGACCCCGAGTTCAAGCGCATCTGCGATAAGCCGACGGTCATGAGCCAGATCCGCGAGGCTAAGAACACCCAGAGCAAGATCACGGCCCTCTACGGGACGCATTGCTTGGTAGACTCGAGCTGTTCTATTTGGCGAAGTGAGGGCCACTCTGCGGGAGACTACGAGGGTAACATGTGCTGTTGCTTTGCCGGGCACGCGCCGAACCCGGGGCCAAGAATGATGTGCCATGTTCACGTCCCGCTCGACCGGGCCTGTCTTATGTCGAAGGAGGTCAAGGTCGTTTATACTGATAAGTCTGAGCGTCAGGCTAAGTCGGGTTCTGAGTCCTCGGACTCTTCTTGAGATTCTTACTCAATGCCTTGCAATTGTTGTGGGCCACATGTGGATTTTGATATACTGTGGGTCACTCCATCATATATTATGATTTACTCCACGACAGTGTGTTTTAGTCTATGATATTGTGGTTCGGCTATGATATTGTGGATTGCCTATGATATGTTGTGAATTATCGCGGGTTGCTCTGACAATTGTTGTGATTACTCTATGATATACCGTGGATCACTCTGATAATTGTTGCAAATCACTCTATGATATATCGTGGATTAGTCTATGTGGACCGATGCTATCGTGAAGGATCATGCACAGGAGTAGAGAATTGCTCCGGCAAACACTAACAGAGCCCCAGCCTTGCCCCCCTCCGTCAGGCTATTGCCAAACAGATAAGAACTCAGCACAAGGCTAAAGAACTTTCGAATCGTCAGCACGATGGTCACTGTAAGTGCCGTGGAATGCCCGGCAAGGTTGTTGACGCCTCGCACACAAAGATACTGCGTGGTCGCGTTGATGAGGAGGAAGATGAGTTGCCTTGGCACTGCAAAAGAGCCAAGCTGATACGGCCGCGAGGCCCACACATCCCTGAATTGGTTCTTGATATCCCCGGCCAGAGGCACAAAAAGCAGGAGCGAAAGCGCATGGGAATAGAACAAGCTTTCGCGCCAGTGCTTGCCGTATTTCTTATACGTCGCCTCTGCGACCAGCCCTTGAATAGCCGTGAGCAGCTGGGCTGCAAACAGCAATGCTACGCCCATTGTAAACCTGGACCCTCCTTGGTGGCCCCCCTCCGTTTTGTGCTCCGCAGAGCTCGATAAAGTCGAGAATACGACGCCCGCAGTGAGCACAGTGACAGCTAACACCTGCTTGTAATTATACTTTTTGCCGGCCAGCACGCCCACAGCCATCGTCGTGATTGTGCCCCCGGACCGGAAGATTGTGTGCACCGGCACTGATATGTCATAGACCCACACCTTGTTGTTGAGAATAGAGATGACGAAGAACAGTACCACGAGAACGCCCCACCGGTGCAATGGCACCCTGCGCGGCTGGACCATTGGCGGCCTCTGCCAGTCAATGTGGTAGATATAGCCTTCTATAGACACTAGTAGGAACTGTGTAAACGTCACGAGGTCGCCGGCGTTGGGCACCTCGGTAACAATAGACTCGAGGCTAATGACATTAGAACAGCATCCGCCGAATATCAGCCCTAGCACAAGTACGATCTGTGGTGTACTCAGCGAGATGATATTGCCAAGTCGGCGATCCTTGGCAGGCATTACTGCTTTCTTCCCCTCGTTCCCTTCGTTCTCGTCGCTCTTTTTCTCCTTGAGGCTTGAGGAGCGCCCTTGTCGTCGCCGTAGTTGAGTTTTTGATTCCATCCTGGTTCTCCTGATCTCTCTTTCTGTTGGTCTCTCTATCTAAATCTTTGATCTCTGTTTCAACGGCCAGGATAAATTAAAAAGGTTTCACTAGCCTTGCTAATACAAGTAGTCTATTTATTTCACTACCGCGCAACAGCAAATCTACCATTCGCCAGTGAATCTTAAAATGGCGAAGAGGCTGGAATCGTTTCGCAAAATCGCGCTAGGCTGTGGGGGCAATGCAAACTCAGTCTCCCTCCTTCGTTCGGCCTTCCGGATACCCCTGGGCAACCTTTCGCCATATCTCGCCAGGTTTCACTAGTCTGTGATCGAGCGGGGTTTACGCGTCAAATTAATACTTACGGCCGCATGAAGTACCTCAGACCTTAATATTGACCGTCAATGGCCGTTAATTGACCATTAATTGTCGCAAATTAATTTATTTAGCTGTGCTTTTCAAAGGCCACAGCGGTGAGCACTAGTTACTGTATATACATGGTGAGCTTCGTAGCCGACGAGGCTGTGGCTCTTCTGGTATCCCCAGCCATATTTCATCTAGCTTAAAATAAATAGGACAAACAGTGCATCGTCTTCAATTCTATATGGAGGATAGTTGTTAATTGATCAGGTTTTCTACTGGTATACGGAATGTTGTAAGGTTAGAGCAACTATGAATTCCCGGTAAAGAATTCATTCAACGTAAAATGGCCCCCTAAACCAAGTCCACCAAGTCCAATAGCTTTAAAAAGTATCACTACGATCTATTTTATATTGACGAGCTCTATGGACTATCACGATATTTCAAATGATAAGGTAGGGGTGGCTTTTCCGGAGATCGAAATACCACCCAACCCACCACGCAAGACGCACCACGGGCATGGCAACGTCGCATAGAAAAAGGTCGTCCTCGACCGCTACGATTGTGCGCTTCCTGACGGACCCCGTAGGGGCAATTGCAGAGTCTCGACGACCGTCTTATACCCCTCCACCAGTGGTGGTAGTCAACGATGGAACCCACCCCGAGCAAGACGCTGAAGAGGAAGAAGAGGAGGTCCCGCTTCCGCCAGTAGGCGAGTTCAGGTTCCACGCCATAATGGGCCACGTCAGTAAGGAAGCCGAAGAAGCATGCCGCAGCCTGAATGATGCGGTTCACGCGTACCGCCAGGACCTATCCACTGAGCTGGACATTGTTATCTCAGCGCAGAATCGCCTCACGGAGCAGATGAAGTACATCGACCAGCTTGCCACAAGAACCATGAAAGATACCCAGAACAGAGTCCATCAAGTGACCGCCCAGGCCAACTCATTAAAGGACGTGGACGGGCTGGCCCTTGCCGCAGAAAAGTCCTACAATGCGTTATCGGGTATAGTGTCGCTACTGCATAGAATTGACGCCAAGCTGCCGGCAAAGGAGATGCTAGTACCAAAGAGCTCGGCACACAAGTCGCACTATCCTAACTTGCATGCTCTCTTGCAGTCCAACTCGCCTGTCCCTAGGGATGGCGGCAATGAGGAGGCCTTCGACTCGACCACGCTGAAGTACCCTGCACCAAGGAGAGTTGCGTCAATGTCGGCACTGTCAAAACGAAACCATTCAGATCCGCTGTTGCTCCAGTCTAGCAGTAAATTGCCTGACAATTACCCGAGAGGACTCTACAGAATGCGCGACAATCCAGTCACGCAGCTGACTGCGATCTCAGACGAACCGCCGCCAGCCATGTCCACCGGCAAAAGGCATTCGATTGTCACACTACACGATACTATTCCATATACAGAGACAGATTCGGCTAGCACAATGTCGACCTTCCGCCGCCCATCAGCCGTATCTACCTTTACCGAGTATCTACGGTCCAAGGCTGATGAGAGAGAGCAGGCAGATGACGCGGAAACGCGACTACGCAAGGTCCTCAATCACAAGTAGTCATCCATTTTCATCTGCCTATTATTTATATTGGTCAGCATTATCTAATGGCGCTAGGCGCTACCTACACTTTGTACGAGCCGATGATGATAACGTGTTTGGGATCGGCCCCGGGGGGCATTAATCAGCAAAGCACAGTATCTCACCAGCTATTGCTCTCCTCGACAATACCCTCCTCCGAGAATATAGAAATGTCGACTCTGTCAAGCCTGGAAAAGGTTAAGCACATCGTGCTCGTGCTGTCTGGCAAAGGTGGTGTGGGCAAGTCCTCCGTGACTACGCAGATGGCGCTCTCACTCGTCAACAGCGGATATAAGGTAGGCGTACTGGATATCGATCTCACTGGCCCGTCACTGCCGCGAATGTTCAGTCTCGAAGACAAAAAGATCCATCAGTCTAGCGCAGGGTGGATCCCAGCATATATCGACGACTCTAAGCGACTGTGTGTCATGAGTCTCGGGTTCTTGCTGCCAAACCGCGGAGATTCTATCGTATGGCGAGGACCTAAGAAGACGGCAATGGTGCGACAGTTTCTAAAAGACGTAGTGTGGGGCGAATTGGACTATCTCCTCATTGATACGCCGCCAGGAACTTCGGATGAGCATATTAGTGTCGCTGAAGAGCTCAAGCTCGCGTCGCCCGATGGCGCGGTTCTGGTGACTACCCCGCAGGCAGTTGCCACGGCGGATGTGCGAAAAGAGCTCAATTTTTGTAAAAAAGTCGGGTTCAAGCCTCTGGGAGTCATTGAAAACATGAGCGGATACGTGTGTCCGCACTGTTCTGAATGCACGAATATATTTTCTTCGGGAGGTGGCGAGACTTTGGCAGCCCAATTCGACGTGCCTTTCCTGGGGTCCGTTCCAATTGATCCCCAGTTTGTCATGACCATTGAGTCGCAGAAGAATCTCCTTGAAGAATATCCCAAAAGTGCATTAAGTCCTATCTTTAAGGAAATTGTGCAGAAGATTGTGGACCTCAACCTTCCTTCACGAGTAAACTAAGAGATCCGGGGTGGTTACAGAAGTTCGGATTTCAACCTTCTCTCTTAACGAATGAACTAAGAGACTTACCTCCTCAGAAGTCCAGAGCTGATGTTTGAAGATGAATTGGTTAATTACCTATGTACATTTTTTATTTGACCTAAATTATCTAGTTTGTTAGTAACAAGCTAATAAAAGAGCGCTTTGAATCAGAAATTTAGGCCCGGTTTGATATCAAGACTGTAATAAAAAATTTCAAGTTTACAGTTCATGATTAGCATGGAAGGATGTTACATCATTTTCCAATTCAATCTTCCACTTACTATTCCGTTAGTAAAAGCTTTTAAAAAAGCGAAGTGGCGAAAATTCTTTCATATATCAGAAATCCGTTTGTTTGGCTAATGGAGTCGAATCGTCATAATTGTTACGATTGGGGCGACAACGTGTCATCATAGAAAGAATTTTACAATGCCTAGATTATAAACTTACCATCTTCAATCAAATAAACTGATCACCACTGCGCTGAAAGGAAAAATCCAGCACAGTGTAAAAGTGATAAAGAATGAAAAAAAATTTGGCGCACAATCTGGTTTTATAGGTGTGAATTTTTTTTTCCCTACGGGGCACGCGTGGCGTACTCCACCGCGCTTAGAGCGGGAGCCGCGTAGCTTACGGCTTATCATCACAACCATCTCAAATCGCTCAGATAGTAGCAACAATGGTCTAAGAGAGGCTTCATTGAACCGAATTGATTAGCCAGATCCGCCAATGGAGATAAATTGTCAAATAATTAAGAATGAATAAATTAATTAATTAATACGAATTAATGAGTTAACAATTCTTATTAAATGCCAGTTAATTAACACTAAATGACCACACCTTTGGCGCGTGCGTACGTACGTAAGTAACGGGTTAGGTAAATTGGTTTCCCATTCCGTTCATAACGCTCCCCAGGGCAAACCGCGATGTCCAAGTACACCTGGAGGCATTTTGATGCTCTGCAGAGTTTGTCAACGTCATTCAAGTCACCATTGGAAGTAGTAACCCACATTGACCTCGATGCCTACTATGTAAGTGGATTAATAATATCTTGAAAGTGATATTTTCAGCTAACGCAGATAGGCCCAAGCGGAACAGATCAGGCTTGGTTTAGATGCATCGACGCCAGTTGTGTGTCAGCAATGGCAGATGCTCATTGCCATTAACTATCCTGCAAGGAAATTCGGCATTAAACGAGGAGATAATATACAAGAAGCCAAGAAGAAGTGCCCTGATCTCGTTGCCGCCCATGTCGCAACGTTCAAGAAAGGCGAGACCCAGTGGCATTACCATGAATCACCGGAGCCTCAGAATTACAAAGTCTCGCTGGACCCATTCAGACGGACTAGCAGGGGCATTTTTGGTGTTTTCAAGCGCATGTGCCCGGCAGTGGAAAAGGCGGGAATTGACGAGGGTTTCCTGGACCTCGGGCCATATCTCTATGAAAAAGCCAGTGAATTGTTTCCTGAGCTACTAGAGCGATCAGGGGACGAAGAGCTGCCCGCTCTGCCCCCGATTGAAATATTGGAGGAAAAATTGAATGTGTTCAAATGGCATGGCGTTGTCGTTGGATGTGAGCAAGGCGAAGTTCCTGCAGAATTCGATGACTGGGACGACGTTTTGATGTTGATTGCCTGCAACCGAGTGCAAGAGATTAGAAATGTTCTTTTCCAGGAGATGAAGTTCACTTGCTCTGCTGGTTTGGCGCGTAATAAGATTCTGGCAAAATTGGGCAGCGCCAAGAATAAGCCAAATGGCCAAACTGTTGTCAGAAACTCACAGGTCATTGCATTTCTCAAGCAGCACGAGATCACGGATTTTTGGGGGTATGGCGGCAAGTTTGGAGACAAGGTGATCAGAGCACTAGGCGTTCCACAGGACGAAAACTCAATCGCGTACATCCTCGATATCCCCCGTAAGGAGCTTCAGAAGAAGCTTGGCCAGGCAGACGGATTAAGGGTGTATAACATGGTTAGAGGGGATGAGCCTGGGGAAATAGTCACTCGAACTGATGTCAAGTCGATGCAATCTATTAAGCAGTTCACGTCCAAGGGATTGAATTCATTAGATGACTGCTTCCAATGGATTCGAGTATATGCTGCAGATCTTGCGAATCGAGTTCTCGAACTTGACGAGGAGCTTGACTTTCCACGACGCCCTAAGCGCGTTTCCGTTGGCCATGGTCACTATCGTGCTGGCAAATCGGTTTACCATTCCAAGCAGGGCCAAAGCCCAAATCTTGTCGTCTCAGACATTTCGTTCGGTCATCTCACGGAAGCCATATACCAAATGGGTTGTAGCCTGCTCAGACAGCTACAGTCGGATGGCGTAACTCTCTTCCCATGTTCTCTTCTCTCGCTTTCAGTAAGCTCTTTTGAGACCATTGGTGGGCATGGAGTACAACGGTTGGATGATTTCTTTGGCTCTAACTCTTCCCTTTTGAATAACTATGAACGGCAGTCGAGTACTTCGCCAAAGGCAACCGCTCGATCGTTTGGATTGAACAACGCTGAGTCATCGGAACCGGTTGAATTGAATAAAGCTGACTCGCCGGAACCCGTAGAATTGAAAAAAGCTGAATCGGCGGAACCTGTTGTATTGAATAAAGCTGAATCGGCACAACCCATTGAATTGCATAAAGCTGGTTCGGAGAAGCCAATTGTATCTGGTGACCTCGATGAATCAGCGAAATTGGAGTCCAAAGGAGACGATAACTCCCCAGAGAGGTCACCAGCAAAAGCGACTGCTGCATCGGAAACGCCTGATACAAGAGGCGTTGATGAAACTGGTGCCGAAGATGATTATGATAATGATCTCTTTGTATCGCAACACCGTTGTGAGCGCTGTGGAAAGGATATGCCGCTCAGTGAAGTCGGCGAACACAAAGACTGGCACTTTGCCAAAGAGTTGCAAAAGCAGTATACCCCATCCAATGCGTCCTCCAGTTCTGCTGGCCCAAAGAAGAATTCAGCAACACCACAGAAGAGGTCAAAACCATCACAACCTACGTCAAAGGCTAAGAAAAAAACGAAACCCAACAATAACAAGTCAATTCTCGACTTTTTCGGCTAGAGAATCTTTATTGCGTTACAATTACATGGCTTGTACTCTATGCTACTAGCTGAGTGACGATGTTGACCCATCATTAGTGCCGAACCATGATTTCCTCCTAAAATCAATGCTTGGGAATGGGCTTCCGCTTCGACTTCTACTGCTGCTCCTCCCAGCCCTCGATAGCAATGAGACTCGTGATGATTCAGCTGATCGCTGAGGCGAGATCTCCAAGTGTCTACGATGGACAAGATCTGGGTTTAACGAGTGGTCAGCCGAAACTGAACGCCCATGGCTCTTTCTATGGCGCTCGCGCTCCTGACTTCGTGCAGTAAGGAACATCGGAAGTGATGGCGGAGCTTTCTCGGTAGCGCCGTTATCATAACTCTTGGTAACGTCTCCTTCTTGGTCCTGGATTAATGCTCTATAGGTCTGTCTGGTCGGGTCTGCTTCTCGTTTAGCCCGCCTCTTCTCTCTTTTGCTCAAAGGCCGTACTACTACAACCGGAACAGGCGAGTGCTGAAGACAGTATTTAGAAACCGAGCCAGGCAGGAGCCCCTTGAATCCATCCATTGAGCGGCCGCGTGTGCCCACAACCAATATAGACGGCTCATATATTTGTACCTAACACAGCGTTAGCATTCCATGCCCCCTTTTTGCTAGTTTTATCACTCACCATGCGTTGAAACTCCTGCTCTACTTTGCCCAGCGTGAACTCTAGCACCAACAGAATCTCGCGAGTGTGAACATTGCGGGTCTTGATATGGTCGAGGAACCGGTGCGCCTCATCAATGTATCTCTTCTCGTCCGAACCGATGCTGGTTCCAATCCGGTCGTTTGGGTCCACCACTCGAAGACATACCACCTCGTCTCCGTCCTCCACCAGCTCCTCAAAGAGCCACCTAAGCGCCACATCCGAGTGCGGATTCTCGTCAATACCACACAGAATAGTTCTGGTCAGCCTGGAATACTTGTAGTCCTCGTGCTTGGAGCGTAGCGTCAGCGCAAAGTCCGACGCTTGCTTGTTATCAAAAGTATCAAAGGCAACCTGAGGCTTGAACTGGTCCTTCTTCCTATGGTGCATGTCCGTCCCTTCGGGACTAGTCACGACAAGCTGTGTGGAGGTGGGTTTTTCGGCCAGAGTCATCATCTGAGATTAAGCGTAAGTTTCCAGGCCAGAGGAGACGTCGTGGATGCTTTAGGGTTCGGGGCTGTTATTGGGGCTATGATATCGCTTGTCGCAGCATCAGCCGTGCACGACAAGGGGACAGCGGGGTACTCCCGACAGCCGTTCATCGTTACCGGCCCATGCAGGCGGCGCATTGAAACTGCAGCTTCCACCTTCCATATGTAATGGTTCTACAATTCCAACACGATAGCGAGTACTATATAAAGTGGCCATTATAGCAGAGTTTCTTCCTGGGGCGTTTTCGAGACAAGACGGTCTCATTTAAGCGAGTTTTTTTGGATGTATATGCTGGACTAAGTAGCCAGAATAAAAGGATAATGGTAGTTCATGATTGCATGTTTGATAAATAAAAGAGCCATTACGTATACATAGTCTATCTAAAGTCGTCCTTTCGCTTGAATCCACCCGCTGCTGCGTTTCTGACGATGCTTTCGGTCGCCAGGGTCTGAGCAATACGCTCCCGCTGCTTCAATCGCCGGCTGAGATAATCGATTTCGCCGCGAGCCCGAAGAATTCGAAGTATAATATCTTCGGTCTGTGGAGTCTCACGCTTGGCATTTCTAATTTGTTCAGCCTGCTTTTTCAGTGCCTTTTTGTTTCGATGAGCCATAACAGTGTTCTTGCGCTTTATCATTTCAGGAATTGCGAAGTAGTTTCGCTCCTGTAGGGATTTGAAGCTCAATGAGGAGAGCTTCTCGCTTTCCTGCTTAAGCTCACTGGTAGACAAATCGTAATAAACTGGAATAGTCATCAGCTCCTGGTACTTCTGGGACTGCAGGACTTCCAATGACGGGCCAGCGCCGTCATGATGGAAGAAGTCTCGCATGGCAGAGAGCCAGGTGAAAACGATATCAGCTTCGGCAGCCGTCAACTGATGCTGGCTGGTTCGTTTGTCGCTCAGCGGTGGCAGCAGCAGGGATTCAATCGTGTGCAGAACAACTTTCCAAGTTTGGGTCATAACTTTTAATCTCATTTCCTTCGTAAGCCCTTGAGCAAGAGTCGCAAAGTTCTCGTTCAAGTAGTCAAAGAGCGGGTTCAGCGAGTCCTCAATCTCAACGGACGTAAGACGGTTAGCAGTCTTGCTGGGCCCACTTATTCTAGTATTGCTGAGCCAGTTCGAGACAGTGTCCATGCCAAACCGTCCGCTTCCGGTAAGCGATTTGAGTGTCTGCAGTGAGATTGAGTATTTAACAAACGCGGAAAATTTCTCCACGATAAGTCGTATCATGTCTCCTTCAGTTCGTAAAAGTGTTCGGAATGCTTTACCAAAGTGGAATCGAATGTCATCCCGCTCGCTTTCCATGCTGATGTTCACCATCAGCTTGCCTTGGGTATCTAGGTCCAGCCAATAATCCTAATTATAAACCAGTTAGTCAGTATAAATCAACAATAATTGTAAGTAAAGAGATCTTACCTGTGACACGAAATCTTGAAATGCGCTTGGATCGAGTCGAATAAACGCTCTGCCGCACAAATCGTGGTTCGACAAGGCATTTTCGTCCCAAACGGTCGCAGTAAGCCATTTAGGCCCACCAGTGCCAATTTCAAACATCTCATCCCAGTATGGATTTAAGTCTTCGTAAATGGTCCGCGTCTTGCCAATCTGTTTTCGGGTCTGCTGATCGACCAGGGTAACGTATGGATCGCTGAGGCCGTTCATATCGCATGCCTTGAGGCCCTCTGCCTGCACAATCTTAACCGTGAACAAGTACGTCTGCGCTTTGCGCTTCTGGGCTGGTTCACTTTTAACAATGATACTGGACAATTTCTCAGAGTCCAGCTCGTTTTCAATTTTGTCCAATTCCGTTTGAGCCAGCTCAATGTTGTTTAGTTTAACGCATGTTTCCTTCATGAACCGATAGGGAGCAGGTATTTGGACGGATTTGCCATTGACCGCGCTCTTTGCCAGGGCCAGCCACTTGTCCTGTCGCGTTTTGACCTGCTGTAGTTCATCGCCGTCGCCACTTCTTAGCTCCTCCTGAACCTTGGAAAAAAGCCGTGACGAATAGTGGCACACACCGGCGGAAATGCCCTTCATCAGGAGCGTAAAGATCTTTGCCCGATGCAACGGATTGCGCCAGTCCAAATCGCCCATCATATCGATGGCGTTTCTAAACGATTTGAAAATATCTTGCACTGACGAGCTGTAGAACTGCCCTGCTTCCTCGTTCATGGGCAAGAACTGGTCCTCATTGATGGCCGGATCAACCCACGACTGAGCAAGGCTTGCCGCAGACTCGGCCCACTTGACGACATAGGGATAGAAAACCCCTTCAATGTCAAAGGTGAAAGGTTCAGACGAGACTTGTACGTAAATGTCTCGGATCTCGGCAAGCTTCTTGTAGAGTATAATCATGTCTTCAAACGAAGGCTCTTCGTTTCTCGCCTGCATATGCGACATCATATGGGTGAACATGCTGTTACTGTCTGCCGAGAATAGAGTGAGATGTCGCTGCGTCGAGATCTTGGCGATATGGATGCTGTCAAAGAGCAAATGCTTGTACCGCTTGTTAAGTCGCTTGGAGATACCGATGAGCTTATCACCTAGATCGATAATATGCAGCGGGTCTAATGTGTGGTCTCGCGGGATGTCGTCGATGAGGCTGTCGTACTTGGTCTCGGCGGCCGAAATGATGGTGGACTCGATCCTCCCTTTCTGCTTCTTGCTGAGCTCAATTGGCGAGAACCCTTGCATGTGGGCATCTGTAAATACAAAGTCCTCTAGAGTCTGCAGATATGGCCCAATCTTGGGAGGCGAGTTCTCGTAAATGTACCCGAGGCACTCGGTAATGCGGTCGACTGCCGTGTTGAAAACACTTTGCAGGCTCGTTACGAAATGTACCTTGTCGCAGTAAGGCCAGCAATTGGGCAGCCATTCTTTCTTGACCTTGTTGCCCTGCTCCGTGGCTACATATCGCGCTAGGTTGAATGCGTCATTGAGGTTGTCCAGGTCAAAAAGGCCCTCTCTAAACATCTCCTGGGCCACGTCAAGCAACAGGACTGCTCTAGTAACAGCTGGAATGCGCCACAGATGGGCCGCCTCGTTGAGCAGAGTAATTGATGGCTTTGACAGAAGCAGCGGAATGCTCTCTGGGTTCGACTCGAGCTCGCGACCGGCCGTCTTGAAGTCGCGCTCGAGGCACCGCTTGAGCAAGTGTCTGTAGTAGGACTTTGGATCCGGCGGAATAAAGTAGCACTCCTGCCCATTGGCGGGGGCGACAGTTCCGCTTTTCGACGCCATAAAGTAGTGCGAAATCTGCTGCGAGATCTGCTCCAATTCCTTGTCTTTCCACTCCTGCCACTCAAACTCAGGATCAAAGTCGATTTTGCGGTACACAACATGCCTGTTATAGTCGCGCAGGTCCCGCTCAATGGCCTTCAGCTCGGACACTGCCCGCTGCTCAGTCGCCTCGTTTTTCGCCGCGCCAATGTCCCGCTGGAGCTCAGAGTCCGCCACGTACAGCAACGAGGCAATGTCTTTAGCTATCGTCATATCCTCAAGGACGAACGTCGGCATCTGAACGGGGGCTTCCGGTGCAGCCCCGCGCGTAGGCTGCAGGAACGCCAGCTGTGAACTCGTCTTAAGGCCCATTTCATACGACTCCAACTGCTTTATGAGACTCTGGCATGAGTTGGAAAGCCCGCCGTCTCGGATAGTGTCAATGAGGAGGCGCACAAACGCCGCCGCTTGTCGGTCGACAAGCCCTTTGGCCTCCTGGGGCTCGACGGCGCTCTTATTCAACTCCTTTGCTACGCAGCTCAGGAACATCATGACCAGGTCCTCGGCCCGTCGGTTTTCCTTGATCTGGCGCAGGAAGTCGGGGCCCAGAAGCAGCGCGTAAAACGACAGGAAGCTCCTTCTCAGCAGCGGGTCCTCATCGCCACTAAATCGCAGGTCCTGCTTCAATGCTATCTTGTTAAATCGCGCCTGTAGCAATTTCGGCACCTCCTTCGGTAGCTTGAGGTTGCCAAAGGAAGGAGGTGCTGTGCTTCCGCCTGACCCCAGCCCGCCGCTATGCGAAAATGACGCGCTGTGCTGATGGTGGTGATGCGAATACGATGACCCGCTCGACTGCGGACTCAATCGATCCTGGACTGAGCTCGCGTGTCGAGCGTGGCTGCGCGGTGACACCGTGCCCGGGGACACCTGGTAGTCCACGGTGCGAAACCGCGGCTGCGTCCTGTACGCCAGCACGGCCAATCGCACCATGTATGGATAGAGCGAGCCGTCCGTAATCTTCGTGTTGAGGTCCCTCCACGACGGCGACACCTGCGACACCTGTGGTGATGAGGCATAGGGCGCTTCGCCCACCGCCTTACGGCCAACTAGCTTAGTCGAAGACATGCTCCATTACCTGGGGAATAAAAAAAATTCCTACCCTCGAAAATATTTATTCTCCTCGACCAGCTCAACTACAAACGAAGTTTACAGCGGAAAGTCGTTAGCCAAAGGACGGTAAATGGTGTGTCCTCAAGGGCGGAGCAGTAGGGGAGGGTTTTGGGTTTTGGCTCCCAGGCCCGTCGTGAAATCACAGGGGTACTCCGTGTCCACTGTCTCTGATCTGCTTATGTAATACGCCGCATTCATTTTAAGACGACCAATTGTGATGGAGGCGACTCTATAGCCTGGAGGTGATTGGAGTGCTAGAATATTCTCTGAAATCTAGGGTGAGATTGATTTGGATTACTCGGGAATTAAACTTTTACTTCGTAATTTGGAGGGGTTTTTTCAGGGGATAATGCTTAATAGGGCGTGGCATAATGCTGAACGCTGGTATGCACGTCAATTGAACGCCCAAAACGTCTCGTTACGCATTCACTTAGAACTGAAGACGTCATTACACTGGGCGGTCTTCCACATGCTACATTACATGTGCTATACGCAGCGTAATTGAAGTTATGCTTGTCGGTTAAGAATTGACGGGGGGAAGGGTCAGCCGCATGGATCGACCAGCTAAAAATATCCCTCAAAAAAACGCTCACGTCTATATAACGATGGTAGAAACGGCTAGCAGAACCCGGCAATCGGCATAGGCTTCAATGGAACGATTCTTAAGGCTGAGTATACGTATTATCCATACACCTGCATCATGAGATCTAACTACAGTCTAGCTAGTTAGCGAGAGTTATATGGAGGTGAATTAGAAACTCTGTAAAGGAGCTAGAATTATATAGAGAGATGAATTAGAAATTTGGTTAAAGTGGTATAACTTAACCGAGCGTTCGTACGCACGTACGTACGTTACGTACGGTACCTCGGCGTTCGACCCCACACCATCAACCATCAACCATCAACCTCGCTGGAGGACTTCTTCACGAAAAACACCATGAGTAACCCAAGAGAGAGGGAGAGGTTTCCGTTTGCATTTTCTCCGGACATTATCCGAGCTCAGCAGAAGGACTCGTACATTGAAGCCCTGTTGAAGGACAACCTCGAGTCGGTACTGCGCAAGATCAAAGGATCACGGTTCCTCCACAATCATGCGACGGGCGTTGCTACCACTAGCAACCTCGTATATCTGGGTCTGACTACTCTACTGGGAGCCCGCACGTTGGGCGAGGAGTACGTCGACATTTTCCACACAACGCCGAAATCAGGCATCCCTGGGTGGAGGCGCCGGGCCGGGTATGTCCTATCGACGTCTCTGGGCCCCATACTACTGCTCCGAGTCATACCCAAGTTGAGAAGCAAAATCGATCGCAAGCTTATGGTCAGTGAGGCAAAGCATGAAGGCAATACGCTGCGAGTTGTGTTGTTGAAGTTACTGCGAAAGGTCTCCGAGGCTGCGTCGATCCAAGTCATGTTAACGCTGCATCTGGCGATATTTTACTTTTTCGGCAGCTACTACCAGCTGGCCAAACGAATATGGGGCATGAGATACGCATTTGGGCATAGGATCAACCCGATGGAGGCGAGAGGAGGGTACGAATTCCTGGGGTTGATGATTGTAGTGCAGTACTTGGTTCGGGGGGCTAGCAGTGCATTGATCAAGTCAGACGAGTCGCTCGTGCAGAAGGAGGAAGACGAAAGCGAGGCCGTGGAGGAGCTAGATCTTGAAAACCCGTCTGTGTTGCCATACATACCCGAGCCATCTCGGAAGTGCACGCTGTGTCTCGAGTATATGAAGGATCCTACGAGCACGCTGTGTGGGCATGTATTCTGCTGGACTTGTGCGTCTGATTGGTGCAGGGAAAAGCCTGAGTGTCCACTGTGTCGACAATCCTGCGAGGAACAGCATCTCTTACCGCTGCGTTAGATAATATTAACTGATAGATTATTAATGAATTGTACAAAACATTGGTAATTAACTACTACACTGCTAGTAGTAATGGGACTCCGCTCACGAAGGTCATTGATCGCAACAAGATCTCCGCGAAGCGGAGCTACCAAGTCAATTCAATCAGCGAACCAGAGAGCTCGAGGGCTTACCCTCAAATACACTCCATTATTAGTTGTATTGGCCGGGACCCCCCGGTGGAGTACCGCTATGCAGAGAATAGCGCCTATTCTATTATATGCCTATACGATAGAGCACCTTCTTTTTGCCCTTGCGGGTCGCAGCCGCCGCCAGATCAGGTTCGCCGTCGGTTGATAGCGACACCGGAGCCGGCTTCTGGCCCCATTGCGACGGGTTCGGCAGCTCTGGAGGCGGCCGTACGGGCGGATGCCTTTTAATTTTGGATTTTGGTAATGACGGGAACTCGTTCTGTTGTAGATTGGACGACGAGGACGGTCTACTCAGGGTGACCATGTTCATTCTGTTAGTAATGCCAGTGACCGAGCTCGTCGATGATGATGCTGATGACGACGCGCTCTCTCTCACAGCAAACCGCTTGGCGGCGCTATTGTTCTGAACAACCGGAGATGGCGACTTGGGCTTAGCCCCTGGCAGCGATGGGAATGCCGCCGAGCTGCTGAGGTCGACCCTCCGCGAGTTTGACGGTCGACCGCCCCAGTTCGCCGACGTACCGATAACTGGTTTGCTCTTGGCGCCGCCCAACGACGGGAAGGCCCTCCTCTCTTCATAGGCCTTCATCTCAGCATTGAGCTCTTTATTCTTCGCCGCAGTAATAGCATACTGGGCAGCAATCTCATGCACAAGTACTCGCAGGTCGGTGATTGACGCGCTCTCAAACAGCCGAACGCTCTCAGCTACCACAGTCTTGGGCGAAGCGCTATTGCTCTCAAATCGCTCCAGCAACTCCTTGAACTGCGAAAACTTTGCCGCGTCGTAATTGAGGTAGATTCTTGCCCGCTCGTCTATTCGCTTGCGGGCCATTTCCCTATTATTATTACCTGCCAGCTGCTGGCCCCTAGTTGTAGCAGGCATTTGGACTGCCTGAACGGGCCGTGACGCTCCAAGCTCAGGGAACGCCTCCTCTGGGGTCTCAAAGCCCCCATGGTAAGCACCATTACTGCTGCCAGTACTGTTGTTCACGAGCGAGGCGGCGGCAGTGGCGTCAGCGCTAACGGTAGACAGCTGTCCCTGGAACTCGCCCCGACGACCGCGGGTCGAATTGAAGGTGGGCTCAATTCGCCGCGCTGACTTGCCTTTGCCCACAATCTCTGGATGCTCGGTCGCCATGTGGTCCTGCAGCTCAATGGCGGTACCAAACACAACAAACTTCTTGTCGAGACACGAGCGTGCCGTGCACGCGTAGTGCTTATCCTGGAAATGCTTCTCGAGCGTGTCGTAGTTCTTATAATACTGCGGGTTGCCAGGGTTCAACCGTTCACACACAAAGCACTTCTCGTGCTTCTCTCGGCAGTGCGTGAACAGCTCGTCTCCCGAATAAAACCGCGTCCGGCAAAACTCGCACTGCGGGTGCCCTCTGAACCCTTCCTTGTCTCCTTCTTTCTCATGCTTGATCAGCTGATTGTGGGTGTACAGCGGAAGCTCAACGGTGAACACATGCTTGTGTTTGCAACACAAATCGCACAGATTACGCTCGTGGATCTTGCGCACATGGTTCCTGAGGTCTCTCCAGTTCAGCAGCACCTCCGTGCAGTCCTTGGCCGGGCAGTTGAACTTGAGCAGGTTGTTCACCTCCTCCCGGCCCTCCTTGGAATCGTACAGAATGCCAAGCTTGTCATCCTTGTACACGAGATCCTCGGCCGGGAACGCCAGGAAAGCCTTGTCAATGATCTTTGAAACGACAATTGAGTCTTGGGGTGTCCGGCAGATCAAACACGACTTGTTCTTCATGAGCGCTCTCATCCGCACTGCACACTTGTGGCACGTAAAGTGCTGGCACGGGTAGTGCGCCGCGTACACAATATCATCAGCACACACGAGGCACATCTCACCTTCGCCTCCGGCCTCTACGTGCTCCTCCATCTTCTCGCTGGCCGCCTCCTTGACCGCCGCGGCCCTGGGCTTTCGCCCTCTCTCTCTGGCCGGGCGCCGTCTACCACCCGACTTCCCGCCTTCCAAATTCCCTCCTTCCGACTTTACGCCTTCAGACATGATTTCCTCAATCCTTCTGGCCCAATCAACCGCCAAATGTACAGCAGGATCTCGTCACAGTTGCTCCACGCCGGGTTTGCTTAAGCCGAAGGCCAATTTTTCGTTTCCGACGCCGGGGTGGGTCGGAACTCCGCGTTGGGGGAGGTTCGCAGTGCGGCTCAGCTCAGAGCAGCCTCTCGTCCCCCTGGAAGGGCTCTGACGGATTTTTGCCGCCAATAGGCGTCGATCCGAGGGGGCAGTTGGTTTTCAGATCAACCATTCACTCCCCCCACGAGATCAACCGCCGAGGGTTATTCGCAAAGCGTAATGAACATATCCGGTACTGTCAACGCACTGCGCCTGCTGTATAACCCGTCGCTGTTCCTGCCGCAGGTGGTGGTGTCCAACTTTGGCCAGCTACCGGTGCCCATCCCGCCAAAATCGGCCTCATCTCCCAAGATCGGGGTCGTCGTGCTTGATAAGGACAACTGCTTCGCCGAGCCGCACAAGGCCGAGGTGTTCGCCGAATATCTCCCCGTATGGCAGAAGCTCAAGGACACGTACGGCCCCGACCGGCTGCTCATCGTCAGCAACACAGCTGGCTCCAACGACGACGACGGCCACAACGAGGCGCGCATCCTCGAGCAGCGCACCGGGGTCAAGGTGTTCAAGCACACCATGAAGAAGCCCGGATGCCACTACGAGATCGTGCATTACCTCAAGGCGCGCGGGCTGATAACCTCCCCCGAGGAGGTTGCCGTCGTCGGCGACCGCCTCATGACTGATGTGCTCATGGCCAACATCATGGGCGCCCAGTCCGTGTGGGTTAAGGACGGCGTCGTCCCCTCCACCTCCGTCTTCACTGCATTCGAACAATCGTTCTACCGCTACATGACCAAAGGTAAAACGGCCCATTAGTGCCATCCCGCTAGTCCGGTCTGCCCTCGAAGTATCACTTAATTTATCCTGGAGCGATGCCCCAAACCCCGTAGCTCCGCTTCGCGGAGTAAAGCTTAGAAGTACAAAAAGAATAAATATTACAAGATCTTTTTTTTGCATTATGCATCGTCGTCGTTTGGTTCGTCGTTAGTGGTGGCTGGCATCTCTTCGGGCGGAATCGCCGTCAGGTGGTCTTTCAGCAAGGCGTTCATGCCAAAGGAACTGACCTTGGCGCCAAAGATTTTTTGCATACGCTCGTCGCATAGAATCTCCCGCCCGTCCGCCGGATTCTGCAGCTTGTGCTCTTTGATATAGACCCACAATCGCTTGACAACCTGCGGACGGCTGAGAATCGGCTCACCAACTAAGTCAACCAGCTCCGGACTCAATCGCAGGGGCTTGTTGAACCCGCCCGTAGGCGCTTTGCGCTTCTTCTTAGCAGCGTCTCCGCTGTCGTCTGGCGTCCGCGTCTGGCGCTTTCGTGAATTAGTCCGAGGCTCTCGCTTGTTCAGCGTGCTCTGGAGCTGTGCCGCCATCATGGCGTCGTGACGCATCTGCTCCTCCTTTATACGATCCTCGTTATACGTAGTGAGACGCTCCTGGAACTTGACAAACCGGTCCATGATCAAATCGTCCATAGGCTTCTTGTATTCCGTCAGATCCACCCCAAAGAGCTCTTGGATGGCCCGTCGCAGCTTCCGCGCCGAAATCTTCTCCAGGTCGGAGACTCCGAGGATAGCCTACTATGCGTTAGTTGGAATTGTCATATGCATTGTCCTCTCCCACTTACATCAATGGTAGGTATGTATTGGTCACCTTTGAACTGCATTGGAGTGTTCCATTTGCCGGGGCTTGGTGGAAATCGGAACACTCACGTTGGGATATGCATCCCTCTACCAAAAACTCAAACACCGGCGGGTTCACATAAACGCGAAAGCTAACGCGATTGGATCCTGTGAGCACGACGAGAATATATGTAACACCAAATATATTCAAATCAAACCTAAAATAAATAAAATAAACGTAATAAAAATCAGTATAAAGCTGTTAGAGATAAGGCATCCAGAGGTTGTCAGTAAGCGCGAGGTGCCGTGGATTCACCGCCTGTGAAATAAGGTCCATGATGGTCTGGTTGGCGGGAATGTTGCCCTGGCCGTGCTGTGCCAGAGACATAGCTCGCTTGACAATCGCTTCCACATTGACTTTGACAATATCCCGCAATTGCTGGTCTTGAACGCTCGGTCGATGCTGCTGCGTGTACCAGGAAATGAGCTCGTCTCTCACAAAGATGGAGAGGTACTGGTCCAGATCAAACTCAGGCTCGGTGAGGCCCTTGGCAATGATCATGATAGCCATGGAGTAGAGACCCTCAAGGCTCGTCGGGCCCATAAGCGTCTGGATGTTCGGGGTCAGTCGGAACGGTACCGGTTCGCCATTCTGGAAGGTCGGAGCATTCTTCGAAGGCGGCAAAGCTGTTGCACTCTTGTTAGTAACGACAACCTCCAAAAAAATACAGTTATACTTACTTGGAAGCATCTCAGTGGCACAAGCATTGCCAGATCCCGTATTGATGAGGAATTTATGTGGATATCGATTGTTGATGCACATGAGGAAAGTCATAAACGTAATCCCCGCATACTGGTATGAGAATTGCTTTCGGAACAACCAGAAATCGGCAAAGGAGCCATATGCGTCCATGAAGTACTAGTTGGAAATGTTAGTAAAAGGCAAACAAAAAAAGGCAAAGGAATGATGAACTTACATCTCGGAAAACAGTCGTTGGAACTAGACTGCTTTGAATGGCGGTCAGAATCTCTGTTTTCACAGCACCAACATCGGGCTTCGGTAGCGACGGGTCGAACGCAGCTCGTAGCTTCTGCATCGCCAAGTCCATCGGCGCATCTCTCGACTGGCCAGCTCGTCGGCAATAGTCCTCGTAGATCGCCTGCATGGAGATATTCCGCGAGTCATCCTGCACAATACGAATGTGCGGAGTAAGTGGGACGGCAACTGGCAGAGTGAACTGCAGGTACCGGCTCTTGCTTTCCTTTCGTCGAGCAATCACACTGTTGAGAATCTTAAACAGCTGCGTAACCCTCTCCTCTCGCCGCGAGTGACGTGCAGCCGGGTACTGTACGGCAAACGGATGAAGCGAACCGTCGTGACCAAGCAGCGTAATACGTCGGTAGCACGTACCAGACCCTCGCACCACATCAACACTAGGCATGAACCGCTCAATCTTGACAAAGTGCGTATTGTTGTCCCTGAGCTCGAAATACTGGCCAGGGACCTCAATGTCCTCAAACTTTTGGTAGTGGAACTCGCTCAGGTGCGGACTCAGCGACTCAAGGTTGATCTTTTGTGGACGCGAGTCAAGTTTCTCTTCAAATCGATCTCGCCACAGCCGCAACTTCATAACATACTTTTCGAGATTCGGCTTCTCCTTAACAAAGTCTGCCTCAAAGGCAGTCTTGATGTGCTTCGGCAGAACGGACTCGGCAAACCGCGTAATGTTACTCTCAGTAGCCGGAGGCAGTTTAGCATCTTCTTTAGGGTATGTGAGCCGGCCCATGTACTGAATACCGTCGTTGAGGAGCGCCACAATGAGTCTATAGGCATCCTCATCAACCGGGCACTTAAACCGCTGATAGATCTGATCCACAAAGGTCTCAAGAGACAGTGCCAGCAATGGGTAGGCCGTTTTCAAAATACCCATAATCTCGTCCACATACTCCCACGGTTGTCTCTGGGCACTGCCTCGATTGCTGGTACCCTGTACACTAGTTGCCACATTGACCGTAGCATTGGAGCCCGGAGTGCCCGCATTGTAAGCAGGGGAGTTGACATTAACTGGAGAATTTGTAGCCGAACCAGAGCCACTATTGACAGCTCTGTTGACGGGCTGGTTGGTCTGACCGCTTGGTTGGGGGCTAGCAGACGACTGACTCGGGTTCCTTGCAGCTGCAGCTGTAGCTGCCTGTTGAGCCTGGCGCTGAACAACGCTGTAATCCTCCTTTGTAGTGCGCAAATGGAAGTGAAGCGCCTGAGGATAAGTCTTCGCAATCTTAATCAAGATGACACGGGCAATGTTTGCTTCCTTGTGTGCCAGAGAAGTCAGCAGCTGAGGTATATAAGTAATCCAGTACCACACAGGGATCTCACCTCGATAATTCTCAAACGCCTGGGCGATCGAGCCATTCGGGTCGTCCAAACTAATCAGCCACAAGATCCGGCCAAGAAGCTTTCTGGTTTTGGCGTTCTTATACAACCCCGCCGCCTGCAGATAACAGCTAATCGCGTTCGCAGCGTAAAGCAACTCTTCTGGATGTTCCTTGAACCTTCGGTCGTTGAAGTAGCCCCATTCGGCCCATGCCTTTGGCAAATACAAGTCGATCTGTACTGCGTTGGAGAATGCCTGATTCGCATCTTCCTGAACTCCAAGCTTCGCAAGGAACATACCCTTGAGGGTGAAGAACTCCGCCTTCTGCTGAGCGCCAAAGTATACCAAATTGGTGTTGCTAATAACGTCCAAACCAGTGTTCAACTCCTTTGGATTCTGGTAGTGACACTTAGCCTGCTCCCGCAGCTTTAAGAATGCCTCCTGGATCTCAATGTTTGGAAGCGTATAGATTTTCGCAAGCTGATTGATGCAAACTTCTGGCATATTATGCTTTCTGGCAACATGAGCGAATCGGTTAATAATCCATGCTATCTCGTGATATCCTCGGTAGGCATACGAGTTCGTTGAGTTGTTTCCTCCGTTAGCCTGCTGCAGTGCCGGAATCAATGGCAAATACGTCTTGTTGATAACACTGAAGGCGTGCTGTCGCCAGGTAGCAAGGTCGCCCCAAATGTTGATATCATCCCAGAAGTTGGGGAGCCTCTCTCGCCACGCTTGTAAAACGCCCTTCAGTTCCTGGGATTTCTGGTCCAGATTCTGAGCTGTGGTCTGTTGCAGAGACAAATAAACCTGGCTCGCTTCCATGAACTCAACGTATTGCTGGAAGGTATGCAGCAGTGGAATATGTGCTCCAGTTATGGACTTCGACGGCAGGCCATACCACTTTCGCAGAGCAAGTTGGATTCCCTCGTCGCAATATCGCGATAAGTCCTGAATAGACTCCGCCTTCTGACCATAAGCCTGCAGGCACAAGAAAGTCTCAAACACCTGTCGTCGTGGAGTTGGAACATCCATAACTGTCTTAATTGACTGTTCAAGAGGCTCCTTATCAGCAGTCCAATCAGCAACACGCCAACCGCATTCAAGGAGCAAGTCAGTGAAGCCCTCGTGCTTTGCCAACTCAGTCAAAATCTCCCATTGCTGCAACTTCTGAGTGCATAGAATCCAATGGTCTTCCCACAAATAATACTCCGACTCGCCATAAGGCAAAACACCGGACCGCGCTTTGATTTGTGCTGCTTCGTACATCTGCAGCGCTCGCGACCACATACCGCACTGCTCATATGACAATCCAGTGTTCGTCTCCGTGTACTTTGCTCGTCGTCTCCACAAGCCATAGAACATATCATTCTCTTGGAGACCCGCATACATCTCAACCAGTGCATCGAGGTTGCTCTCAGCGACCTTAGCAGAGTCTGTGTGCGGATTGGATTCAATCTGCTCCATTATCTGAATGGCTGAGTACCATCCATTGAATTGCTGACCGAGGAACTTGACCAAGTGCGGAGGGAGATGCTCTTTGGCAGCGCCGCAGCCTTCAAGCAAAGTTTGAATTACATTCGGTCTCCTGTCGATCTGACGATTGTGGTATTCTTTTGACAGCAGCGTGATTAGAGCTCGAAGAAGCTCAGACTTCTCCCGATTGGGTATAGCAGAATGTAGTACAGGGAAAATGTTTACCCACATGGCATGGCTCAGCTCCACAGACTGATACTGTAGCTCAATTAGAGGCTCAAATAGAGCCTTTGCCGTGGTGCTGTGAACATTGTTTATGAACTCAAGTCGTCGAGCAAGCAAACCATCTAAGCCTTCTGCTTTTTCTTGAGTCTCGCTATCAACATCCATCTGTTCAATGTCGCCATCTTTCTCGACCGCTGTAACTATCCCACCCAATGGGGCCAGCTGGTAATCCGTTGCTGATAGCGAAATAGGAATAGTGGTATCCATTCCACCGTACAACAACTGCAGTGCTTGGTTTATCCAGTGGTAATCAGACAGCGACTCCCAATTCTGGTCGGCCAAAATATAAGTCAGGCGTTTAAGAATGTTGTTGTCAAGTGAATCGCTGAGGATCGACATCAGTCCCTTTCTCGTTTTGATATCTTCCAGTCGAGTGCCAATCATAAATGGATGCTCCATGCGTACGGAGAGCTCGGAGCGGTTGAGATCTGGGCTCTCATAAATCTCCATCACAACTTCATAGAACAGCCGAGTCAGCTCTTTATCACCGTGAGCCTCGAAGGAAAGCATCTTTCCAAGAATGGCCGCTTTTTCCTTCGTGGTCGGGAAGAGATCGGTCTTCGAAAATACCCACTTCCTGGTGCACTCGATGACCTTTGTACACAGTTGCTTATCATTAGACCGCTCAATCAACTGTGCTAGCAAAGACAAAAAGACTCGTCGCTGATCTCCCAGGTATGATATTCTCAGCGAGGAAAGTTCCACCGTCTTAATCAGCAATTTGACAGTCCGTTGGGACTCTGCCTCGATATCAACAACGGTGCTGCTAGCTTGTGATAGGCCTGCAGAATTAGTGGTATTAGGTCCATTAGTTGTATCATCTGATCCACGTGAGAGATGTTCCTTGCAAAGCTTTCCAAACACCTTCATCAAAGATGGCAGGATAGGATCAATACTCTGTGGGTCATAATTCGCCAGGGTTGACGCCAAAGTGATACCTGCAAAAGCAGCACCGTTACTCAAATGCTCCGAGACGGCATCATTAATCATCTTAATGAATGAAGTAGCACCCTCTGGAATATCTTCATCATCACCAATCTCTGCCTTAAGGGCGGTCAGGACGATGGACACAACCTTCTCGCAAGTCGCTTGAATTTCTAGCAATAGTTAGCACGGCAAATATCGAAAAACACAACAATCAACATACCAATATTGTCCGACTTGACACTCTTTTCCAATAACCTCTCCAAATGATTCACGTTTTCCAGTACCCAAGCGTCGTCGCGCTTGCTTGACGTAATACTAATAACTTCCAATGCATTCAATGCAAGAGCGATGGATTGCGGATCATTCATGTCGTTATGAATCAGAGACCTCTCAAAAAAGGTTAGCTTAACTGAGACCTCGGGCCAATGATCGTCGCTTAAAAGCTCAGAGAGTATGCTAAGGATTCGTTGACCAAGAGCATTCTCCGAAACCTTGTGGTGCGACATGCAAACAAATCGAATCAAATAAGTCACACAGGCTTCTCGCTGGTGGAATGGAACTGTATAAGTCTGGGACATAGACTCAACTGCTGGCTGATCCCCTTCAACTTCGCTCTTTGCCTTGGACTCTGGAGTCTGTTGCTCTTTGGCCATGTTTTCCCACTTCAGAATGAGCTCTGCAAGTTCCACTGCAAGAACATGGTTCTCACTCTGTTGAGAATTGACAAACGCAAGCTTCGGCAGCGCTGAGATAATTGTTGCGACAAAGTGGTCCCGATATTCAAAGAAGAGGGAGGGATATCGAACAATAAACTGGTAAATGTTAACCACTTGTCCCACATTGTGGCCATCCTCGCTAAGAACCTTTCGTGGATATTTAGCCCACAACGGCGCCTGGATTCGCTTAGGCAGGACTGGGGCCATCAGATCCAAAGACTGTTTCACCAGGTTTCGGGCCTCATTCTGGTTCGTCTTCAAAAGCGCATTATAGATTTGGCCAACAATCTTCGCCAGCGTATCATAGGCAGCAATGAAGCATGCTATGAGCACATACGCAGACTGCTTCGAAACAATATCTTCCAGCTTGATGAAGTTCCATCCAAACTTGATAATATCCTTTCGAGAATCAGCAACAAGCTTAGGACCATATCGAATAAGCAATGCCGACATCTTCAGTAGCTCAAACTTGTAATGATCGATGGTACCATTGCACTCCTCACCTGCTGTGTCCGGTCCCGTTGGTCTCCAAATTCGAGAATGGACTAAATCCAACCATATGCTATTGTTTTTGGCAGTTCCAGTAGCTTTGTCCAGGAGTTTGCTCAGATCGCCGTGTCGATATCCCTCGACTATCAGAATCGGGTTGACAATAAACTTAAATATGAATGCTCGAGTGTTGGAGTGGCAGGATTTACCAGTTGCTACCTCGATACTTTTGCTCAAGTACATCTTTCGGATCTGGTAGTCAGTAGAAGACACCACCCTGTTGAACAAGAAATCATGCATTTCGCTTGATAGCTTGGCACTAGGCGAAAGGATGCAATTCAATGCAGAAAAAACAAACGGCACGTCATCAGGAGAACTTTCAAAGTAGCTAACCATGAGAGATTGAAGCCCTTGAAGTCCTTGCTCAACCTGAAGACATAGCGGACTGGTTGGAGGAACAGTAGCCGCAGTACTGGTGATCTCCATTGTTCGTGAACTGAGCTGCTCTAACACTTCCTTCTGCGAGCTGATAAAAGTGTAATCGTTTTTGGAGAGAGCACCCATAATACCAATTAAATTGCACACAGCAGTAGCTCTCTCCGTAGGCTGCATATCGCTATCCAGCGCTTTCTCAACGATTTGTCCAAAATGTTCCTTAGTGTAAGTCCTTAGTTGTTCGCAGAACTTGGAGCTCATAAATGTGACGAAGTACTTCCCATGATTCCTTTCTGCAATCTTAGGAGTAAAGAACTCAAATGCTTGCTGACTGTACTTGTTCATGAACTTTGCGATGGGCTCCTGGAATGGAGAGTACTGTTGTCGTCGCAAATTATTCTCCAAAAAAATTAGCACCTGTACCAGCTCGGGCATGAAGATATAAGCTCGATTAGGGAGCAAATGGAATATGTTCAATATGGCAACAATAATCCGAATGCTTTGATGGCTAGTGAGAGTCTTCGCCGAAATGACATGGAGTTGTATAGGATCAGCCCAAGAACGTAGATGGTCCAGGAGCTTCTTTCCAATTTCCACTTTGAAGTACGAGGTCATCAGTTCCAGCAGACGAGCAAGACCCTCCAAACCAGCCACTGTGAGTCTCTTGTGGTCAGATAGATTCATCAATATCGGTTTGAGACCATTTTGAAGTAAATCCTTTGGAAGCTTTCCGCTATTTGACAGTGCCGCGGCCAAACCAACGTGCGCAGCATCCACGACTTCACTAGATTGCGAGTACAATGTCTTGAAGAATACTTCCAAAATGCTGCCCCTTGCTGCGGACTGTGGTTGCTGCAGCTCTTCAAATGTCGTGAGTGAAAGTGATAGCAGCTTGATACATACTATTCGGAGTTGAACTAGCTGCTTGGCCGTCCTGTGTTCGAAGGCTCTATTAGCCGTAGTCAACGAATCGTCTTCGGCGCCAACAAGGGCAAGAGCCTCCATCATCAATCGATTGAACTCGTCGTTGAACTCGATAAACGTTCCTGGAAGGCCAAGACAATAAGTAATTGCGTCAATATGGCCAATCTGCATTGGGAAGGGTAAAGCACGCAAAGGCTTACCAAAAATCGGCTTTAAAAGGACTTGCTTCACCTCCTTCATTATCTCTGCCACTGGTTTCTTTGCTGCGTCTGCGAGAATTGCCAGCGCCTTCTTTGACGTTTCCCGCACAGATTCGTTAGCATTGCCGAGCTCATACGTCAGAAATCCAGAAATTTGCTTGAATGCCCTATCCTCTAGCTTCTCTTCCGACAAATTCTGGTTACATTCCTTGAGCACATAGAAAAGCAGCTCCTTAGCGTCCTCCTTCACGGCGCCGGGAACATCCGATGGCACATCCTTAAGGACGAACAGCATGGTCCTAACAAATTCGATTTGCCGGGATGCAAAGAATGGCAGCGATAATGCGAGATCCTTAATGATTACTTTGAGACCCAAGCAAGCACCAGCCTTTCTGTAATATTCCTGTTCAAAGCATGTATGCGACAACTTTCCATAAAGTGCTCTAAACATAGGCAATTTGTGAGCCTCGACGGACGAGCCAAACATTGCAACTCCGGTGTCATAAATATACCGAATCGCTTTGAGACCAGACTCCCGGATAGAACTGTTGAAATGGCAAAGAGCTGATATTACGGCATCAAGAATGGACCTCGGATCGATGCGTGATTCACCCTCGTGGTCATCAATGCTAAACGTCCGCATGCTCTTTCTCTTCTCCGTCAAATAATCTCCAAGTTCAAGAATTGTCATATGCTCACACAAATTTTTAATAAAGGAAAGAGCTTCCTCTCTAATCTCCTCCACTGAGGTGGCAATGAAAATGCTTTCCAAAATCTTTTTCACCAGTTCGCTTTGAAGTCGATTCTTGGTAGGGTTTGGCTTTGAAGATTCAGGCAAGGGCTTGAGGTCAGTTGTCCAATCATCCTCGACGAGCGAAGTCTTGACACACTTCACCACGATTTCCTCAAAGTTGCTCGGAAGAGGTTCACTATCAATAAATAACTTCATCACACATGCAAGGTATTCGTAAGCCTTCCTTTTGTAATGAACATCAAGCCTAACATCATCAAGCACTTGCATGGCAGTGTTGATAGCCGGCATCAACGTCACTGGCTTTCTATCCAAAATGCCGTTTAGTGAAACTACCACATCCAACTTCTGGTTAGTCAACGATAACCCATCAAGGTTGTGAGGCGGCTTAAGGAAACGTCGATTTCGGCCACCCAATTTGCCCAGAACTCGGAGTGTCGTATGCGAGTGTTGATGTGTATATGGCAGAGGACGCAAGTGCTTCCACAACGCCGTCATAACCTCCTCGATTACCGGTTCGATAATGGGGTCAAAGTATTCGGCCGTCAAGTTATCAACACACAGCTCAAGTGTTCGCAAACCCTGAGATACCAGCTCCTGGTTGCCATTCAATGCAATAACCAACGGTCGCATCAAGTAACTCAAATGAGGGACCAACACGCTTAGTCTTACTGGAACCGTGAGGCAAAGTTCAACGTAAATGTCCCTCTCCTGTGGCCGTCGTGCAGTTGAAATCAATCTGTTCAGTGATTCAAGCAGTACTTGGAGAAGAGGTAGAACTTCCTTATAAAGCATCTCGAACCTACCACCACCTATGCTTCGGAAAAGAGTTCGTAGCAAATTGAAGTAAATCAGTGGCTCCTTGGCAGTAGTAGCCAGTTCCATAGAGCCAATAATCAAATCCCGGAGATGCGATAGGAGTACCGTTTCATTGGCAGCAGGGAACAGAGTCACAGCCATGAAGCAGAGCTTGAGCAGCCGTATCAGAATATTAGATTTGACTGGATCACCTTCGCCCAACTCGGGAAGCTTGTCCTTGAGGAATGCTAAAAGGAGACCCGAGAAATTGGCCGAAGTTGCCTCGCTGGCAAGGAAAAATTGGGGAATATGAAGCAAGGCCGGATTCTCAAACATTGCTTCGTAGAGGAACGGCAATTCAGCGCCCACCAATTCATTGAAGGAAGCCGGATCAATATGGATGAAGATAGTAGCAAAGGCCTCCATCAAATCCTTCTCATCCTTGGTGCTTGAGATTAGAGGGCTAGGACCAGTCGCATCCAGACCTTGTCGCGCAACCTCGTCCTGCTGTTGTGAAGAATCTTTAGTGACAGCAAAGAACAAATGTCCCGAGATGCCCTCTCTGAACAACTGACGGAAGATAGTGATCTGTTCATATGTGAATAGACGCGCAGACTCCTGCCACTGCTGTGCTGGGTAGTCAGGAGATGGTGGCGGAGGATTGCATGACTTCAAGCCGAACATGACGGTCTTTAAAAAGTTCATCAAGTTTTTGAAGATATATCGAGCATCTTTGAGTTCACTACTGTTAGTTGGCTCAGAATGGATATGAATTACAGACTCATGCAGAACGTCATAGAAATCCATCTCCTCCCTAGGGATTTCAATATCCATCTTATCTTCGTCGAGCTGCTCAGATTTAACTTCCTTCTTTGGCTCAGCCTGCTGGTGCTTCTTCATAACATGTCTGTAGCTTCTATTGAGAGAAGCAAACCGCTCAACAAAGGCATTCAGGATGAGCACCATAATCTCACGACCTTCTTGCTTATCGGGGAGCTTCATGATCCTCTCCACAAGATTAAGCAGCAGCTTAGCGCTCATAATCTGGAAGCTGGTAGCCAACGTGTTGTCCTGCATGTTCTTGCAATACACACGAACGACCTTCCAAATCTGCTCCGGCTTAAGTTCGCTCCGAACGTGGTGCACTAAGTCTGCCATAGTGCTATAGGCAAGCGGTCGAAGCGTCTCGTGAACGGTAAGTCCATCACCAATCAGAACCTTTTCACTGAGCAGAATATCAACTTTAGGAATAAAGATGGTTCTGAAATCAGTCGACAGGATGTGCCGGGTAGCAACCAGCAATTCTTTTCGAGCCGCAGACAGCTCGCATGGGCAGTCCTGTAGCAGGCGAACCACAAAATCAGGAATCTTCTGATGATGTGGCCGTAAGGCGGCCGGGAACCCTCTAAGCGCATAGGCCAAGAATGACATCGTCTTAACCTGGGCCACGATGAATTCGCCGTATACGGCTCGGTTTTTGATCTGCGGTGAAATGGATGTTTGGATCTCACCCTTAGCCACAGCGGCCTGGTGAGCCTTCGCCTGTGGAGCCGCCTGCAAAGAGAGCATCTCAACGATATGCGGAATGAAGGCATTGAGAGATGCAGCGGCAATCTGCTTATGAGTCGAATAGAGCAGCACGATAATTATTGGACACTCGGTAAGAACTTTGAAGCTCTGCATAGATTTTGGTAGAAGTTTGGCCGACGTTTCAGACCCAAAATCCGAGCCAGTAGTTGGTGACAATGGTCGTGGAGACTGGAAAGACAAGACGGGAGGGGTTCCTGACTGCTGCTGTTGTTGCTGCTGAGGAGACGCGCTGAAAAGTTCCTTTACCACTTGAGGAATGTTTTTATAAATGTCCATGACCAAATCAAGGAATGGCTGAACTTGGTCAAACAGAAATGCCTTATACGCACGGTGGAGAGAGGTCAAGATCTTCATGCACAGCACGCCGTTATCTTCGTTCTCATTTCGCAGCAGGTTCATGACGAGCTTGAGGATCTCTGGAGCCCTGGGCTTCAACGTCTCATTAGTTTGCAAGCGGAGTATAATATCAAGCAAGCAACTTCGTAATCTCTATAATCAAGTCGGCGTTAGTACTTTGCTATCGATTAAAGATTCCCTCAGTCACACGTACCTGCTCGGGAGACGACGATGTAAAGCTTATCGGTACAGTTTCCAATAACTTCAAGATTTCTGGAAGCACTTTAGATAAGAATTGTTCATATTCGTTCGCAGCCATGAACCCATCAATCCCATCGCGGATATCAGAGGCAATCGCCAGTTTTTGCCGATAATCTATCAACCACGCGTCGCGTATGTTAGCATTCAACCCCTTCTCCAAAAACACCTTCTTTCACAAGATACATACCAACATTTGCATCAGCTAGACGCGACACAAGCGTCTCGATATTGGACGCGCCCATCTTTTTAGTATATCGTACAGGTCCTCTAGAGGCGACCACGCTCGGTTACCCCACTACTCACGGTGCGATCTACTACTTCTGATCTTGCACCTGGCGCTAGAGTAACAATATTTCAGAAGAGCACTTCGAAGTTGGTCCGTAACCGTCCACGTAGTGTGTATCTTCGTAATTGAAGATACTACTTGGTCTGCTGAGTCGGCGAAGGATTGGTGTCGTACCTGCTAGGGGACTGAGGTCTCGAGAGTCGAAAAATCAAAAAGTGCGAGACGTCTCTGACCCTTTTTGCTTAGTCATTCATGGGTTAGGGTTTTGTGCGGCGTGCGGCGTGCGGCTGTTAGCGTTTAATCACAGCAAATTTTTGAACTGCATGCAGTCGCTATACAAATTCTAAACTAATGTTTTTATCTCAGCTAAAGATCAGTAATTGAATAGTCCAAGCGTCAGTTTGCATTTGAGGAAGCATGCCCCAACTGCACACATTCAAGCGCATTGTAAATATTCAAGTGAATGCTACGGCTTATATGAAGAACTGTAATAGCTGCAATAGTCTGCTGTATTGGACAAGTTTTTTTACCAATAAATAAGTACTACACATTGCGTACGGATGTAAATGGACCGTTGTTGAAGCTATGCTAACACTGGCTTATCCATAATTGGCAGTTGTTAAACAATACTGTAAAGTTGGAAATATTTAATGCTGAGGATTTAACCTGCGAAAATGGTCAAATTGAAGTCAATTTCTATTAACCTTTACATTAACTTGCAAAGAATAAGTGTTACCGAATAGCAGATAACTTATATATTTTTGCAAAACTTTTTAGCAGATCCACTGGTAACTGATAGTGAAAGAAGACACTACGGAACAATACTTTTGTAGAAGAAAGCTACTGCCAAAAATTGCGGAGGGCACGAAGTTCTATCCAAAAAGAAAAGTTCAGTCGGAATGCTACAGTCCATTTAAAACCCCGTGATGGCTGACATAAATGCTGCAATACTGGTACGTACGATGCCTGGCAACCTATTTAATATTTTTTATAAAGTACGTATCACGGAGCTGAGCGCAGCTGTTTAAAATACAGTACCTGTATCGGCAATCTTAAGATATTATGAAATACGTGCATCCATGCATTCTGCCCCCATGTGGTCCGGCAGAACAAATCTCACGGATGCACAGCCAAAAATGTAGCCATCAGTCAGTCAATAGGTACATATCTATAATCTGAAATTGCTACCGGTACTCCACACTTCTAATCATCTGCACCCGATGCGCTTGAGATTGCGATGTCTTGGATGGGACGGATACGGGTGTTCAGCACTGTACTGCACTTGGCGGGCGTCATTATGCAGCCGCACATGTGCAGGATTAGGCTCCATTCCTCAAGTGGAGGAACCTCCGTCGCGTTCAATTTGCTACTGTATTCTGAAAGTCCAGTATACAGCGAGGCTGGCGTTATACAAATACAGCTTTACCATTAAATGGGTTTAATGATAGAACTCCTTATTTCGCAGATCTAACATGCCGTTTTTATGTTGCGCATGTGGGTGTGTCAATGCCTGAGATGTGCAGCTGTCAAACACTCAACATCCTTGTCGGTTCAACTAATCCTTGTACCGTACAGCCTTTCTGTGTGTAAACAAGTACAGTACTGAGTGTGTAGTAGCACCTATGCGTATGTAATAGAAAAAAAAAGATCTCATAGAATAGATGCCTATTCAGTCGCGCCGCTATCTGCATAATCTTGCTTAAAATACAAAAATATTGGGCTTTCTGTGCCTTCAAAGGAGGCTTATGTCTAATTGATCAGATTCCCGTCCAATGGCCAGTTCACCGGAGATCACGAGTAAACGGCCGCCTCCCGCCTGCACCGGATCGAAGGATAGGAAGGGGGTTTCCCGAGTGGTCGGGTTGATTCAGAAGAAGATGGCCGAAGAAACCATGTTTCGAGCGACTGTTTACGCTCTCACTCCACAGGGGTGGATTGCATACCAATAATCATAAAACCACACTGCTGCCTCAAGGTTGCTACATTCCTTATCGATAGAACGGTTTTCGTTTTATCCAAGAGAATGGACCATTCTTTCATATGACGGTAGTTTAGTTAATGATCCACATTCAGTAAGACAAGTTCCTTGGGGGAGACTGCACACAATGTCGCGTACGATGTTCGGGGGATATGCATAGGCCATTCAAGCAAGGGTTAGAAGCGTATTATTTGACGCGATTAATATTGCTAGCGTGTGCTTGGTATGGTAAAAAAAGGCACGACCGGAGGAAGCAGTAAGTGTCTCTGAGCCTGTTTCCAAGATGTAGGGATTTCAGCATATAAATATCATTTCCAATCGCACAGGAGTCGTATTGACAGCTGATCAGTAAAAAAAGCGCCAATTTTTTGATTACCACTTGTATTTTTTCTAGTCAAGAGGGGTATCCTTCCTTGCTGAAGGTGTTTATTTATTTCTCCCCAGTGTCCATCGGTAGTAGTAACGATCACTGAGCGTGTATTGTACTACTGCAGCACCCTTGGACCACAATTTTACCCATTTCATTCCGCGGGGGCTAAATTAATGAGTTTAATCCACGCAGATGTCGCAGCAATGACAGGAGTATCGACTATCAAGAACCGGAACATGTCCGGGGCACAGTACACGAGCTGTACTAGTGGGCACACAATGTCTACGAATTTCAGTGGCACCATTCGATTTGGCAAAAAGAAAGACAATAAAAAAGGGGCCGGCAGAGATTCAGAGTTGACCGTAGCCAGAACCGCATTCTCGACAGTCAGCACTATGTCCTTACGGCCATCGGGTTCTATGTCCACAGTGTTCTCCAGGAGGCCGTCGACAATAACCACCGCTACCACCGCCACTACCAGCACTACTACGACCTCCAGCGACACCGTCAGCTTGAAGCGCGTGCCTACTAACACCAGCGTTACGAGTCAGTCGAGTGTAATGACCCGCAGGAGTTTGAAGAGCCTGTTCAAGCGCAAGAGGAAAGACTCTGTTACTATCGAGAAGGAGCGCGACCCTATAACCGGGTCTATTATTATCCGAAAAAGCTCAGTATCGGCAGAGCCGTCGATGCCACAAACGCTGGCCGCAGAGCCCTCCACACTTTCGCTGCAGCAGCCGAGCTACTACGCGTACTCTGCGACTGCCGGGTATCCCGTGGAGAAGAAAATGCAGGAAAGCAGGAGTACCCAAACAGATGACGCGACAGCTGCAGTTGGCGAGGAGGGCGAGAGGCGGGATGGGCGACTTAAACCAGAGGCAACACAGCTACTACCGCAAGCATTATCTGTTCCGGTCATCCAGCCTCCCACACTGGGAAAGCGGGCCGCTGCAGGGTGCAGCGGGGACGGTGAGGACCACCACCGCGCCTCATTCGAGCAGGCTCTACAGGATGAGGCTCCAAAGGAGACGCAGGAGTGCCTCAATTCTGAAATCGCTGGCTCGCCTGCCGCGGGCGCCCCAGGGGTCCCTTTAGATGAGCGTGAAGCGGCTGTCAGTAGTGAGAATGACAGGAGGGCGATCGGCGCCCCACCGGGTTTTCAGGCCACAACAGACTATTCGTCACCTCAAGACGACAGCTCTGCACTGGGCCCTACCACGTTGCCCCAAGCGCAGGTTGATGACACAGTTCCTGAAACGCATGCGGTCGGTATCCTTAACAGCAAACAGGGCGAATACGAGTGTGACCCATCACAGCACGAGGAATACACCTATGCCGCACCAATTGAAGCTCGGCCCGCCTATCCGGAGGACTGCCACTACAACTACAACCACCACTACTATGACTACGACGAGGTCTACATCCCATCTCCACCAGCATCGGTGAAGGACCTCGTGATGGAGGAAACGAAGCAGCGCAAGAGGAAGGAGAGCAGATCCAAACCGCCTCGGGCGAGATCTGATAACAGCCAATCCGAAACCTGTGAGACACGAGCCGTTGAGATTGGAGATCTGCCAAGACGCCGGGGGCGTGGGAGCGAAAGGAGAGCAAATCGGAAGGTCCGCAAGCACCCAAGTCTTATGGACCTAGACCGACCTTCAGGAGTTCCAGGCACGGTAGATGCGGACCTTTTAACTGATGCAGCCTATGCGTCTAGAACACAGCAGCGGAGGCGATCGTTGCCCAATGCAATACTGGCGCGCCCTGGTGAAGTTTACTCGTCAAAGGCGTTTAATATAACAACAGGACCCTCTGTCATTTACCTCCCCCTTAGCAAGCCGATTTCCAAGTCGAGCTCTTCGTTCTCCATTAGCGGCCTACGAATGTTCCAGTCGAAAGCACAAGATAGCCTGCTACTGCTAAGCGACGGCGCCGGCCCGGCGATTATTACCAATGTGAGTAGCAACAGCCTCCATTCGAAATCCTCGAAGAGCACGGGCAAGGCGAGCAAAGAAACCGATGATTCAACGGTCAGTTCCGACGGGACAACATCTAGTACCAATGCTACCGCGAATGCTTTCTCTGGCGGTGCCAATTCAGGCTTTGGAGGTTTCCTCAAGAGCTTCAGAAAGAATAAGCCGGAGATGATCACAGATACGACCTACCGCCAGCAGCTCAGCCCCCTCAATGACCAAAGGCCAGAAGGTGGAGAAGGCGACGACGACGACGGCCCAGCCGATGGGGTATACCCTGTTTTCAAACTGCCGCTGGTGGACGCAGTTAAATTCAACGCCTCCTTTGAGACAACCGATATTTTTGCCCGCAGCGACGCCATTGAATCTCAAATCTGCGCCATCGAGTACCAAAAATATGTCCCATTGATTGTGCTCAAGTGCTGCAAATTCCTCGTTCGGTATGGCCTTGACGAGCAGGGCCTCTACCGTGTAAGTGGGTCCATGAACGAAGTGCGCCGACTTCGGAATCAGTTCGTTAAAGGTAAGTCCTTCCCCTCCCTGCCCTATTTCTTGACCCTTTTTTTTCTTTATGTTCTCTGATAGCCGGATATGTCCATTATTGGCCAGATTGGGTGAAAAATTGTACTTCATGCATGGTTATGCAATAGAGTACGATTTAAGGTGCATGGCATATAGCGACATGTCGACAGGGCGCATGCATATGAAAAGGCGTATTGACTGTTGTTGTTTTTTTCATTTTATGTGTTTTTTTTTTTTTTTTGGGTGCTAACCAGAGACTTTTAGAGGGTCCTACATTTGAGATTCACCCCGCCGAAGAAGACATACATACGGTTTCGACGCTGCTCAAGCTGTACCTACGTGAGCTGCCCGATGACATCTTCGCCGTTCAGAATCACCCATTCCTTGAGTACAAGCCGCAACTTTATCCGACGGCTGAAGAGGAGGAGATGGACCCGAGTTTGATTCCGATCCAGATACTTCAGGAGGAGTTGGCGAACTTGCCTTTCTGCAGCTTTACGCTTCTGCATGTGCTGGTGCGCCACTTCCAGCTGGTTGTTGAGCACGCCAACAAGAATCTCATGCCGCTGAAGAACCTGGCGGTCGTATTCTCGCCCACACTGCGCATCAAGAAGTCCGTTTTCATTGCACTCGTGTCTCGCGGAGATGTCCTGTGGAAGGATCTGCGCCCAGTAACGCCCCGTCCACGGATGGATTCCATATTCAGCAATGAACATGACGCGCCCGAGGCGCCCAGGTCCTCTCCATTCTACACTAACGTCGAGTTTGATTTCGCGCAGATGCCTCTGCCACAGCCCCCTGCCCTAGAGGTAGAGCGGAGCCCCAAGTCAACGTCACGCCCAGTGTCGCCTGCAGCCGTCACGGGCCAATTTCCATCAGGTATGTCGGACCAATCGGTCGGTGATATGATGTATTACCGCAGGTTCAGCGCTTACACAGAGAAGTTGACCCTGACAAAAACGCTTTCTTCGTCCGTTTCAATGCGGTCGTTTAGCTCCTTCCCAGAATCGGCGGTGACTGATCCTGATGTGTTGTGTGACGACTTGGCCATCAGCACGTCTCACCTGGCGCCCTACCAGCCGTTTGAACGAGGGCGACTGTGCAGTGTGGATGTAACCAACGGGCGAACCCACGGAGTGCCAGGATACAAGGCTAAACCGCCTCGGGCGCTTTTCCTTGGCTCGGCATCTGTGAGGCACCATAGCTATTCGGCACCCGGCACCCCGGCCCTATCTCGCCCTTTAGCGCCAAGTGATTGAGCGCATATTTATTTATTTCCTAACGATGCTTACTAGTAATTTAATGTATTTTATGAACACAATTGATTCCTTCTCATTTTCAGTTTCGTTCCTTCTAACCAAACTATTGATTCAGGGGGGAGCAGGTACAAGCTTTCAACGAGTACATATTATACACAGCTGAAACATGCGATCCTGCTTTTACATGTTTCAAGAAGTACCTGAAGATCCGCGCCCCTATCTTAAACGCAATCTCCAGTTGCATCTGGACTTAATCTGATGGACTAATTCAGCTACAGTATACCGTGCGGCTAACCATTTCCCCTGACCCCTTTTTTATGTCTCCAACGGGATGAGCTTGTAGCTCCTATATAGATTAAAGGGAGAAGAACGCTACAGTTTATCATTCTCGAGGTTGCTTTAGCAGAATTCGCCAATCGAAGTTCAGGGCGGTAACTACAGCTGGGGTTGACAATTCACTCTACATGATTCTCCCTCGCCCGTGCTGTATATCTTAAGTTTCGTATTCCGTATGCCAAAGAAGATACACCCCCAAACATCGCGGAACTCCCGAATGGTCCGACGATCATCCTGAGCTCTACAGCAACCCCCCTCCCCCTCCTCCCCTCTCGGCCAGTTGACGATCTCATTGCTCGTTATACATACACTGGATCACCATACAGGTTCCGCCACAGCCATATTCACAGAGCTCATCTACAGTTGTTTCTCATGCAGAATGAAGTCTGCTACTAGTAATGCATTGCCCCTGATTTCGCAGACTCCATCTACAGAGCATCAATTCCACATCGCACCATCAGCGGCGAGACATAGTGTGGGATGGACGATGTTGCTGCACTGTAGCAGCACTAGCTGCTGGACCGCACACCATAGCGTAGCTTCGGGGTGCCAAAGGACTGATTGCGATGATATCACGGACACAGATTTACTCTATAACATGCCATAATATACTCAGTGAGAGCTGCTACACGGAATTCAGGCTCTGTGCCAATGGTCCAAAACGGACACCCTGTTTACAGATATCGGATATATAATGGCCGCCAGCAAGCTAGACGCTGTCTATCCACTGGCGCTGAGGTCGACACTGGCGGTGGTCTTTGGAGTATGGGGATGGGGAACGAATATTCTC
The DNA here is from genome assembly GCF_965637985.1 of Blastobotrys vanleenenianus. Taxonomy (NCBI): domain Eukaryota; kingdom Fungi; phylum Ascomycota; class Dipodascomycetes; order Dipodascales; family Trichomonascaceae; genus Blastobotrys; species Blastobotrys vanleenenianus. The sequence goes on along the minus strand of NW_027481883.1, from coordinate 8,434 downwards.
GGGTTGCGCATGGCTGGGGTAGACCTGCCGAGTTTGATCCAGGGTCGAGGCCTACCCAACAAGCCATCCTCCGAGAATCTCTACAGCCAGGTATTTGTACTCGCTGCACATTTGACGTTTGTCCTCAACGTTGGGTCCTCGATATGGATGGTCTTTGACCCGTCCACCGCGTGGATCAACAACTGGATGCTCATGGCCACAGCTGCCGTGACGATTATTTATTTGTTCAATCCTCGTGCCAAGAAATCCGAGGGCAGACAGCTATTTATTAGAGTGGCTAGGCGAGTTGCAATTGGCGATATTGATATTGAAAACCGCCTGCCATACATCCTTCTCGGTGATGCGCTCACCTCTTACTCGCGTGTACTGGCCGACTTTGTCGTGTCAATTGGCACCGCAGTGAAGGGCCACACGCCGTTAGAGGCCCCCGATCGAGGCATTGGGCAGCCGTTGGTTATCCCATTGGTTTCGGCGTACCCATATTTGGTCAGATTCAAGCAGTGCTACAAAGATTACAGGGTGACCGGACAGAAGCAACATTTCTATAACATGGTCAAATATGCTACTAGCATCCCTATGATTGTGCTTGCTGCCATGTTGAAGTGTAATTTTGAGGCCATTTCTACAGAAACACTTTTTCAGTTCTGGATAGTTGCCGCGTTTATCAACTCCACCTACGGATTCTTTTGGGACGTGACTTTTGACTGGAATCTTTCCCTCTTCTTCCCGAACATTAAGACTGGCATTTTGAGGCCATCGCTCTCATTCAAATATCCAGCCGTATACTACCTTGCTGTGGTACAGGACTTTTTTCTGAGATATACATGGGCCGTCAAGCTGACGTCTCACGCCCAATTCGCAGACAGTGAGCGCGGATTGTTTATACTGGCCCTAGTAGAGGTGTACCGACGATGGGTATGGGTGTTCTTCCGAGTAGAGGGTGAATGGTCTTCTATCTCGCCCGAGCTACAAAAAAAGATATTCGGACTACCATTGCACGAAGATAGAGCCGATTGAATGGCAAAAAGTACCACTCCTCGTGATGTGCAGGTACCGAAAGAATCTAATGCACACTAACACATTACCAATATACATGATTTGAATATGGGACGTCTACTTCCTTCGCGACTTCTTGCCTTTGACAACTCCCTTGGAATTTTTTTGCCGCATCTTCATTTGCTTGACCCGTGGCTTTTGTCTCGCGTTGAGCATTGCCAGGTGCTTGGCAGACAGCTCTGCCTTCTCAAGACTCGACTTGAGGACCTTTTCGTTCAGCCCTAAATCAACAGGGCTCTCAATCACAGCGTTATTCTCATTCATGTCAAATGCCTCGATCGTTACGGTCGTTGTTCCAAATTCATCATCCTCGTACTGTTCCTTTCGTTTTTTTAAAATGCCATTTGGCTTGCCATCAAGCCCCTCCCAGTCGCTGTATTCTTCTTCGCTCCCCATATTGGTGTCTTTATGCTCCTCCTCTTCATCACTGCTGCTATAATCTGCCCCTATTCGGTCCTTATTGACTTCCTTCATCGCTTCTCGGAACCGCTGCATGTCCTTTTCAAATCGCACCTGCTCCTGTTCACGCTCAGCTTTTCGCTGCTCCTGTTTTTCCAGCTTCTCCAGCTCTTTGGCCTTCTTTATGGCATGCTCCTTCCTTTGCACTTTACGCTTGTGGAACCCAGTCAAGTAGTCGCTGAACCCAAATTAGATCGATTACTTCAAATCTCTGCAAAAACTTACGTTCTCTGCTCCCGGTCGAAAGACACCTCCTCAACGCCAAACTGGGAGGCCTTTTTCTTCGCATAGGCTCGATCGCCCCGAGTCAACAGCTCCCTATTTGACCTTCTTTGCGGCATTCTCTTGTTAAAATATTTTCTTGGGAGTGTGAAACTTCAATATCCGTGATGATAAGTAGAAGGGCAGATTTAAGATAGGGAAACGGAAAATCTGAAAATCACGAAAGCCGCACCGGATCACCCGCCAGATAATACTCCATAGCTACAGGGGAAATACTGTATTCCAATGTTAATTTTAGTCATCATATATAACAATCATTAGTCGGTTGGCAAACAGTGCAAGAAGATATATATGTCATTGTCGTGACGGGTGATCAAAGCTGGTCTTCTGGATTGAAGAAAGGCTCAAAAGTCTTCTCCTTTACGTCCCGCAAATGTTCCCTGGCGAAATAATAAATAGTGATCAAAAGATGGGGGAATCGTTGCGTGAAATAATGCAGATATCCATCAGGCATGGGCATGATGCGCTTCAGCTGATCGGGAAGTTCGTTGTAGTGGTGACTCTTGTTGCGAATAGCCCGCAGCAGGTGTGCAACACGTTCGCCCTCATAGGTACGGAACTTTCTCAAGTTGGCTTCCAGCATCGAGTCAAGGCGTTCGTGCCAGTCTTTTCCGCATACATCATTCTCACGCGCCATATCTTCAAGTAGTTCGCCTTTGGCGTCGTGCTCGGCTTTTGCCTTTTCCCTTTCTTCCTGTTTGCGGGCATCTTCTAAGTCTTTATCACGGCCGTCGCCACCCTTTTGCTGGCTATCCTTATCACGGCGCTCGCCCTCAATCCAATCGGAGACTTTGTACAGTAGGTCCAATTTCTTCTGCGAAGACCAAAAATAAGGATGTAGCAATACTTGCGTTGCATCTGGACGCTTCTTCGGATCGCGTTGGATCATTTGCTCAATCAAGTCCTGGGCTTCCACGCTGTCTATCTCATTTGGATCACCTAGCTCGTCCAAGTTGTATTGATTTTCATCAATGTTACTCTCACGCTTGGAATTAATGCCAAACGGGTGGTGGCCCCTACTCAGAACATAATAGAAAACGCACCCTAGGGAGAAAATGTCGACAGCTCTAGTCAGACGCCGGTTCCTATCCATGCCGACGAGCAAATCAGCACTAGATCCACCACTAGGTTCTATTCGTGAAGCTGAGCCGGTCTTTCTGTCCACCTCAGGCGCAATCCAGCCCGCAGTACCAGCAGGCTGAGCCGTAGTGGGTCTAAAACTAGACTGGTCACCTTCAAGCTTTTTACACAGCCCAAAGTCTGATATAACCATTCTGACTGGGCCATAGACCCTTTGGTTCTGGTTATTCAATTTCTTATGAATTAGCTTGGGTGGAGCTACCAAAATGTTTTGTGGCTTGATGTCTCTATGCACAATCTTCAAAGAGTGCAAGTGCGCAACCCCGCTTGCTATCTGGTACAGCATTTGCTTGGGGTTCATTAGAGGCATGAGCTCCTCGTATTTCTCAGGATGCTCGACAATATCCTCTAAAGAGCCTGGACACAGCTCAAGAGCAATGAACAAGAACTCGGATGTTTGGTATTTGCAGAAATATCGAATGACGTTAGGGTGATCGTCACTCTCCTGTAATAATGCAACTTCTTGCGATGCAATATCGCAAAAAGACAAAAGCATTCTCTTTACTGCCACGTCTCGATTTTCGAATCGTCCCTTGTACACTATAGTACCGTGGCTTCCCCAACCAATGATGTCCTTTTCATTAATATCAAACGGCCTGTTGTTGCTACCGAGATATTCATGCATTCCAGTTTTAGTGAGCTCCGTGGGTATAAGCTCAGCCTCTGATGCCGGCTTGTCATCGTTGGCATCGAATTCATCTTGATCATCCTTCAGTTCTTTCTGGCGATTTGTCTCTTTGGAAGCGTTCTTCCGTCCACCCCTACTTCCTCGCTTCCGCTTTTTCTTTACTCCGTCACCATTGCCGTTCAGATGTTCCGGTTTGACTGGCTCAATGATCGATACTTCTCGCGTCTTTGCCCTTTCTTCTTCGTCATCCGCCTCTTCTTTAATGGCTTCTTCATCCACCTCTTCATGGACTTGGTTTGCCTCAGAGTCGTTCTTTACCTTTTCAACAATAGTCTTGCTATTATCACTGGCATCTCCATTCTGAGCGAGAATATCTAATGCCTCGTTTGGCTGTTTCGTTACTCGTGCAGTTGCATTGAGAATTAATGTCAAAGTCTCAGTAAGTTGTGGCATCCATCCAAATCGTGCTGCCACAATGACACCAATAACAAGAATTGCAAACGACATTAGGTTCTCTATCAGACGCCCGATTAAATGCCATCCGGACGGAATTATTTGCGATGGAGGAGGTGGCGGAGGCGGAGATATAAGTGGTGGGGCATGAGCATTGTCTTCGCCCCTATTGAAATGGCTCTGTCTCCGCCCTTCACTTGTACCAGGTGGATGCACATAAAGCGAGTCAGAGTGAGGTCGAGAACCAATTGCAGGAGGCGAAGTCCCTTCAATCTCTAAAGGAGTTGTGTGAGGACCTGCGATACCAGGCCGAAACTCGTACTGCTGGTCGGGAATCCCACCCTCGATGGTATGTACTCCAATCATCGATTTGTACAAGTCGTCCTTAGACTTCATATACCTCTGCTTGATGGCGTCACTTAGGGTAATCCATCTGGCTACCGGGGCGCTGTTCACTAGCGATGGGAAATTCTTGCCCGAGAGAGCAAACCACTGCCCATCTTTAGTTCTCTCGATGTATGTCTCTCCTCCTCTTTGTGGAGGACCGAAAGGAAACTCTGGCTGAGGTAGTAGCACGAGAGGCTCAGTCTTTGGCTTCGTTGTAGACTTCAGCACATCGAAAAATGTAACAGCCATAGAGGGGATAGACCCAACCCATCTTGCTGGTTTTTTACTCTTCGATTGAGTAGATAACGCGAGAATGGAGCTGTTATGCACAGGAGTGACATAAATGCTGTCGGGGGAGGTAATGTGTTGATCTGCTAAGTCCCCGTCCATGTTGTTTGGACCCCAGGATGAAAAGGTGACCTTCCAAATGGTTTCATTCTTGCCGTGGATTTCCAAATGGTAATCTATACGAGGTGTTAATATTATTCAAAGACAAACAACTTGTGGAAACTTACCTGTTCTTCCAATCATAAATGTCCGGTTTTCTTCATCAAACAGTGGGTAATCCTCGTCCTCTTCATCGAAATCATTCAGTGGTACTTTACACTCTGGCTTCCCCAGTGACGTCCTATCACCGTAGACGTGCAGAATGGTGCCAGTATTCGCGTCAATACGATAAAGAGTCGTATTCCTGCTGCCGGTATAGATTTTGTCGTCGCCGTTAATCGCAAATGGAGATTCTAGTACCAGCTGCTTAATGCTCACCGGGAGCTTTTGAAGACCAGACACGGGAGTAAAATAGTACAGGATACCGTCGTCCAGCGGCTCGACAATCCAGGTGACTTCAGACTCATCTACTTGACCCTTTTCTTCGGGGACGAAAAACCCGCGTTCAGGGTTCTCAGCGCTCTTCACTGTAACAAGCGGGCCGTCTCCGGGAATGGACCAGAGCTCAATCCCAGTTTTACGATCACGCGCATGGAGGGATCCATCAATCGTGCCAACCAGCAAGAAGTCTACAAGCTCCCAAGACTCTATTGAACGGTGTATAGACAAACCCTGTCGCCTAGTACCCGCGCTGCCATAGGATCCATGGACCAGTTCATAGTCGCGTCCATACTGATTGGCGATCAGCACCTCGTTATTTTCTTGGACGTTCTTGCCAAAAAGACCAGCCTCAACCACCTGATGTACACCCAGTAGCCACCATATTACAGAGGTTAGCAGGAAGCACCGTGTTGGCTCAAGTGCCAAGGTCAGCTTCATGCTGGGACGCAAGACAAAATAAACCACAGAAAAAATCTGAATATTAGTGCTCACACTAAAGCAGATATCGTGCACTCAAAGAGACCCATAAATATGCCAAGCACGGAGATAATACAGCTTTCTGAAATGGATCTTTCCAGTCACCACTGGCAGATTTGATTCTTAGTGAAATTGATGAGATGAAGGCGCGCGCAACGCTGCCCAAAGGCGTCGCGATCACTTCGTACCAGGGCGCGCACAGCCCGCATGCAGGTACATACAAAGTTTCTGGAGCATTCCATTTGATCAGACAAGTACTATAGAGGTCAGGACAGGTCTACGTAATAGTTATTTTCGCTGGCTTATGAACTGCTTTTTATGCTCGCCAGTGGCATGTGGTGAAGAAAGCACTTGCAACTCGTGTAAACGTGTGTCTAGTTCTGCCATAGAAGATGCAATTAGACGTAATAAGTCAGGATTATAAACCAAAGGATTGGTCTTTTTGATGAAGCATTTTTTTTTTTTTTTTTTTTTGCTTCAGTGGATAGGCTGCCTACCCTTTCTCTAACTGTATGTCACTTCTCAGAGTCCTCTAACGTTGTTGAAGGGGGCACAATAAGGAGCTATAAACTTCTCATTTTATTCGGTGTTGCTTGCCCATCTCCCCCTCTTACTACCGTAGTACATATGGGTTTTATCCTTTCTCCAGCTATATGTATCGCTTTCAGGGTCCCTAATATTGCTGAAGGGAGTATAATTACATTTTAAACGTCATATAAAGACCTACATCTTACAGTATTAGCAATTGAAATGTATCGAAATAACGGGCCAATTGCCTATAGCTTTGCGGTCAGTAGTCAGGAAGTACTGGTATCTGTTTTGACATTTAGATGGGCATCTTCGGAAAGAGAATAAAAAGGCGAAGAATGGTCAGGATATTGGAAGTTATAGGGTCTGTTTAATTGAACAAGGGAATCACTGATCAAGAGGAGATACCATTTGAATGGACAGCCATGCAGTTCCTATCTGATTAATATGGGGGGCTGTGAGCTTTGTATGCAAACCGAATGGGATCCCGATCGAGTCATTGGATTTGAATTCGGGATTTTAGTTCTAACTTGTAAGTGCACATGCGTTATATGACGCGCTATGGCACGAATTCTTAAGACCGGTAAACTTAGATTTATTGTTGGAAGTCAAATATCAATTATATCTGACTCTAATTTATACGAAAGTACAAGGTTAGACATCGAAGTGTCTACATTAAAGACGGTAAGGAAAGGAAAAGAGTACATAGAGGGAATCGTGGCTTTTATAATAGCGATTGAATTCGGGACGGAGTTAGTGCGTTCCGTGGAGATAGCGCATTCCTAGGAGTCTACTTTTCTAGATACTGACACCCAACACATGTATTGTTGTGATATGCGTCGAGGTACATCCTGATCAATCGATCGATATCATATATATATATATGCTTTAAATTTAAATTATAATTAATTATAAGAATTAATTCTGATATATATATCGATCTGAAACCCTTTTTTTTTGAATATTTTCATTTACTACACTGAAATACAATAATAATAAATTAATATCACAAAAAATGGTGACAGTTCTCACAGTTCTGTAGGTTCCTTTGCTGTTGTTCTCTCGTCATGATTCATCCTTCTACCATCCACTTGAAATCATGTAAGTGCAAGTCGTGTTTCCGACCCAGAAGACGCTGTAGGAACTGTTCCATCGCGTCCTGATGTTCGCCGGTAGGTGTGGCGATATGATAGCGGAAAGCGCGATGGAATATGTCCAATGCGTAGATAACCTTTGCGGCTCGCATTCCGTCCTCTGGTCGGCTAATGAGTACCCCCACTATTTGGTCAATTGTTATTGGGTCGCTCCACATTGTACCAGCATACGACCAGAGTCGTAAAGCTATTGGACAATTAAGATATCGGTGGCCAATTCTGTCTGCATGTGATCGGCAAAGCCTAGGGCACAATTTGTTGACAAATAAATCATGTTGTACCCTGCGATTTCAGTTGGATTGCAAACTCCATAACAGAAGATGGCATGAAGCAGGAAGAGGTGAAGTACTCCTGTGATCGTTGGTTGCCGTCTCCGATATCGTTGTAGAATGGGCCATAAGGTTGACCAGGGTACATTTAAGTGGCCTGTGGATTTTTTTTTTTTTTTTTTTTTCTGTAATACAATATATATAAATAATTAAAAAAAGAAGTGATGGGGTCATCCCGGGCTCGATCCGGGGTCACCTGCAATTGTACGGATTTTATCCGCGAGCTTCAAGTTAACCCGAAGCAGGCATACTACCACTATACTAATGACCCGTTTTCTGTTGAAAACGGGAAAATCGGGATCATGTCATTCAATGAAAAATAGAAAAAGCTATATGATTGACGCGATAGACCCGTGGCCAGACATACCCCCGGGTAAGCCGCCATGGGACGATGCGGCGGACGGAGACTGGGTGGGCCCCGAGACTCTGGTACCACCGGATAGCCAAGACCAATCAAGAACGCCTGGAGCGAATCCAGTCCTTCGTAAAACCGACATGCACAACGAAAAAGTGCAAAACAACGAAGAAACCCAAAAAGCAGCCGAAGACCCCCCGGAAGGGACCGGAAAGTCCCAGGAAAAGAATCTTCAGGCCGAGACGAACAATTTGATACCCGATAAGGGATTCACGTTCGCCGCCAGCCCGAAAAAGGATGCGACCGCCCGCGTGGCGTCCAAAGTCCCCGACCATGAAAAATTTGATCGACGGCCGAA